>NC_141929.1:31016122-31316122 GCF_057802395.1 Ceratotherium simum simum | reverse complement strand
CAGCATGGCTAGGAAATGGCCGAGATGATGTGGAGCATGAAACTCAGGACTTTCCAAACTCACGGCGCTTGCTTGGGTCCAGAGAGGTACAAATATGGATTTCAGATCAGTAGGAGAAAGAACTTTCTAACACCGAGTCATCATAAAAGTGGAATTTATTTAACAGTCTTAAATAAGGCTTTTACACAGCAGACACTCTTCAAGAAGCTTCCTAAGTATTCTCTCACTTAACCCTCACAAAACCCTGTTTGGAAGGGACCACTATTATCCCCACTCCAGGGATGAAGAAAATGAGGGCAGAGAGAGTTTAAGTAATTCATCCAAGGTCACACAGCTGTAGAGCCGGGATTCAAACTTGATTAGTTCCTACTCCTAACCACTCTGCTATGCTACCTCTTAGTAGAAACCAACTGTCTTATGATGTAGTAGGCTCCCAGCCACCAGAAATTTCCACCAAGCCTGGCCATTTTAGTAAATGAGACAGGATATGTGAAAACACAAAGTACAGAGCTTACTACAAACCAGATGCCCAATCCGTAGCAACCAACCTTTCAAGGGATTGCTGCATGGATGTTAGGAGCACTTGATGTCTCCCAAGGCCCCTTCCAACTGATGTTGCTATCAGCATCCCGTAACTGGGTGAATGTAGCCTTGCACTCTTTCCGTTAGAAAGCATACGGCTTGAACAGCACCACAGCACAGAAATGATGACAGCTCCCATCGCACAGCACGGCCATGCACCAGGCCCTGTTCCAAGCCCGTTGCCTACATTAGCTCATTCAACCCTCCAACACCTTGACTTCAGGTACTATCATTATGCGCCATTTACAGATGAGGAAATGGAGGCTAAAGGAGATTAAGCAATTTGCCCAAGTGACTTAACTGGAAGAACTGGGACGAGACCCAATTTGTTATCCAACGATGCTGAAGTGACAGACTCAAATCCTGGTCCTGAAGCCACCATCTGCTTTAAAATTTAAATCAAGTGGGCGGAGGGTCATAAGTTCAAAAGAGCGAGTCCTGGTAGAGAAGGTTAGAGACGTTCAGGAAAGGTGTGTTTACTTGTCACTGGTGCAGCGAGGGGCCACCTTGGACCAGGCCCTGAGCCAAGTGTCGTGGGGGCTGCAACAGCAGAAAAGCTCCGTGCCTACTTTCAAGGAGCTCAAAATCCAGAGAGGGAGAACGAAGACATGGCAAAATCTCTCAGAGAGAAGGGAGAAAGCGATTGGTGCCATCCCAGAGTACAATGGGGCTTTTCTAGGCGGCCGCCTCTTGGCATTTCAGAGATCTGCTGTACGTCCGATGCTTTCGCTCTGCTAACTCTAGAAGCAGCAAGGACAAAGTCAACTTTACAAGAGGAGTTCTGAGTGGCCTCAGTAGTTCACTGAGGGTCTGATACCCTGGAGAATAAGGAATGCTCAGTTTATTAACTATATCTCCCACAATCTCATGTGCACACACATGCATGCATACACACACACACAAGCACATATGCTGCACACACTTCCATCTCAGGGGAAGGAATCAGTAGCACTCCATTCCTTCAAGGACTCTTGATGGCATGCTGATGGTCAGGTGGGATGAGCAGAGGCCTATGAGTCTGGATACTTCCACCATCCCCCTGTTTGAGGACCTACTGTGTGCTACACACTGAGATTAGGTTTAAACTAGAGGTGTGTTGAGCCAGCCCTAATGGCCTAATGGTTCAAGTTTGGTGGCACTCACTGCTTCAGCGGCCCGGGGTTCACTTCCTCGTCATGGAACCACACTGCCCTTCTCTCAGCAGCCATGCTGTGGCAGTGGCTCACATAGAAGAACTAGAAGGACCTACAACTAGGATATACAACATGCACTGGGGCTTTGGGGAGGAAAAAAAAGAAGAGTAAGATTGGCAACAGATGTTAGCTCAGGGTGAAACTTTCCCTGCAAAATAAATGAATAAATAATAATAAAATAAACTAGAAGTATGTCCAAGGTTCTGTGGGAGCCCAGGGAGAAATGACTGACTGTGTCTCTGAGCTATGTGGTCGGTGGAGGCAAGACTCTGTCCTATTCACCCTTCAGGTCCCCAGGGCCCGGCAGTGTCTACTGCGCAGGGTTGGCCAACGGTGTCTGTTGAACAGATGAATGAAGGGGTATGTGACCTTGGCTAAGGTCAGCTTCTTCCTTGGTAGTAGGAGCATCCCAGAAACACTCAGAGGGATGCCTTGCAGAAAGATCCAACCATCAAATGTACGTGAGAGGCCTCCAGGAATGCAAGGCGGGTGGCCCATTTCCTGGGGAAAGAGTCTGCTGTCTGAACACTTACACATTCACCAGGGTTTCTGCAACAATGAAAGAATACACTTTATGGTGCAGTTTAAAATTTTTATTTGGAATTTCTGTCTTGGTTCCAGGAAGCAAAGCAAAGCTTCCTCCTTCTCCAGCACCCACCTGTTGTCTCTCACAGCATCTCGGAGCTTGCGGAGGGCCCCCCTCGCTGCAGCTCAGCCGGCGGGCAGCGCCGCTTCCCTTCATCCTTTCACCTCTTCTGCAGACGCAATAAAACCCTTTCACTGGTTGACAACGAAAAGGCAGTGCTGCCTCAACTGCTGGGTAATTCAGGCAGCCTCTTTCTCATTTTAATTGCTTTCCTAATTGGACTGTTTATGGGTTGTGCAATAGCCTGGGATGAAAAGGCCTGGCGAGCAATTATGTGCCTGGCATTTCTATTTGCCCGGAGTTAATAGTTTAATAACAAGAAAGAGAAACCCCTGAAGCTCACTGGAATGCCATGGTTTTGTTTTCAAGAAATACTTCGATTCCACACAATCCCCCACGTCAGAAACGATGTCAAGCCATCCTTACCCGGTAGCAAGTGGGTGCTTCTCGCGTCTTCGGGTTCCTCTGTGATTTAGTGGGACGTGCAGGGCGGGGCTGTCCAGTGCCTGTCAGGTTTATAACCGCGCCCTCCCTCATTGGCTGGAGATAAGGGGGTAAGCAGGGCCCTTGATGGGCCTGATTGATTCTCTGGAACGAAGGTTTGTCTTCCCTGGCGGGATGGATGACTTCATTCTGGTAGATGAGGTCACCCGAGTCAAGGCAATAAAGCGTCTGATATTCACATGAAAGCCAGTTTTCAAAGCAGCCTCCGAAGGAAAGCCTCGCCGCGCTCCCATTCGCCTACACTCCATCAGGGAGCCGCGTCTGCGCTGACACCCTTCCTTCCGCGGTACAATTTATTCCAGGGTGAAGCTCGTCCCCCCAAAGCGAACTCTGAAGCCAAATTGGATGGTTCTAATTTATAAAAATTTGAGGGCGGGTTGTGCAGGAAAATTGTCCATAAGGACTTGGACATTTGGCTGAAATAAGCTGAGTGACGTTTTCCCATGGAAACTGTATTCTAATTGTTGCCACATCGTGGTAACTGGGTCCTTGGTTGTTTAAAACAAGCTCGCTGGTCTCTTTCAGCTCTGAAAGTCCCTGGTATCAATTTTCTGGTAGAGAAATGGCAGACAGGGAACTCGGCTTTGGTCTAATCCTGTAGATGACAAGTAACTTTTTCACAATGCTACTGCACTGAGACGCATTATCTAAAGCAGTAACGCTAGGGGAAGGCTTGGATTTGGGGAGGGACAGAAAAAAATTTTTTCAATAAAGGCATAAGAAAAGATGATCTTTGCCTAGGACTGCAAATTAGAAATGTTAGCCCAGAGGGCGAAGTCTGTTTATGATTTGAGTTTTGAGCTGATCTTACTCGGCCCAGTCTTATGTGCTTTATGCACACTGGTTCAGCACTTGGCACTTGGTGGTGAATTTGGGGTAATTAGCTAACTTCCCCAAGCACTGGCTTCTTTCAGTGTAAAATAGTACCAACCCAACACCAAATAAGGAAATCCTGTATTTTGTAGAAACTGAGATGCCATCGACTGCAGGGTGCAACATTATCTTGTATCTCTCCAAGAAAAACACTGGTGGTTAAACTATATCCCAAAGCATTCTCATCATGTGGAATTTTTGTTGAAAAAGTTTTTTGAAGATTTATTTAGATGTGGATTTTCGCCGTATGTCACCCCTGGCATTCATAAAAATTGGAGCTGGGATCTATCGGTTAAGGTAATGACAACTGGGTCACGACCGTGGCTTGGCTGGAAGCAATTGTAAGAAGCCATCAACTGAAAGACATATCCCGATTTTAGAGATGTTCAAATGGGAAATGATGTGTGTGTTAGAACTGAGGAAACACAGGAGCTTGGTACATAGTAAATACTCAATAATACACAGTCATTATGGTGTTAATTATTATTCCTGAGATCGACTGTAATCTGTGTAATTGCAAATTCTCTCTTTCTCTGCTTTTTATTAAAAGGGAGTTTTCAACAAGTTTGGTGTCTGAGTTCCCAGGACAAAGGAAGCTCTTGCCACGGCCCCACAGAGCTCCCGGGGTCTGACCAGCCAGGTTCTCCTCCAATAGTTCCACCTGGGGCCCTCACGTGGCCATTTCTGAAGCCGGGGAATGGGATGTTTTGATTGGCCAGACCTGGGTCACGTGCCCACTTCTGTTGCCAGGAGAGGAGTTGGCCTTACCTAAGCCACATGGCCTGGGAGTGGGGAAGGAGTGGTTTCCTGAAGAAAGATCAAGGTGCTATATGACCAGAAAAGGGACAAATGGCTGTGGGGCTATTAAAACCGCTTCACTTGACTTGACTCAGGACTCAGAGATCCACAGTTATTTAAGCAGCCGTGGGCCCAGACCTCCCCAGGGGTTCAGGAAGTCCTGAGACTCTCAAGTCCCCTTGAGGGCCTAGCCAACTCAGAAGGGGTCTGGCAAGCAATAAATAAATAAAGTTTCTGTAAGCAGGAGCCATAGCTCCCCAGCAAAGACAGAGGTTCCTTATAGCCGGGATCATTCCCTCTCTTCCTGAATGCACGTGCAGGATGGCAGAAGTCAGTGCTGAGCATCTGCTAGGCTCAGCAAGACCCACACCCACCATACTTGTATTTCCTCTTTCACATTGATGGCTACTGAAAAAATATAGTCATATACGTCTGAAATACTTTCATCCAGAATAAGAATTCCCCAAAAGGACATCAGCCATCAGTTAAAAAATTTGAATGAGAAAAATGTGTTAGCTTCTCATTCATTGTCCACTAATTCTAGCTTCATCCCTGGAACAACTCCTCAAGAATGATGCTAGCTTTAAAGCATCATTTAATTTGCAGAGAATAATTTCCAATATTATCAAATCTTCGACTGCCATATTTCCAAGAATGAGGGTGTAAATTAGTAAGTGTGATGTGAAAAAAGTAATTCTACTGTCAAATAAGTGGAGAAAATACTGTGATCATTTGTTGCAGGACTTCTCAGAGCCTTTAATGATAATCATATTACCAATAGTTATAGAATTCCTAACACATCTAAGTGTCTTTCATGAATTATTTTAGCTAATTCTCTCAACATCAATATGTCTATGAGGCAGGGAATAATAATATCCTTCCCACTTTATAGTCAAGGAAAATGAGGCAGAGGTGTTTCGTGACTTGCATAAGGGCATGTCCAGAATTCAAACTCAGGTTGAAACCAGAGCCCAGATATTTTTTCCTTTTTTTTGCTGAGGAAGATTGGCTCTGAGCTAACATCTGTGCCCATCTTCCTCCATTTTGTATGTGGGATGCCACCACAGCATGGCTTGATGAGTGGCGCATCAGTCCACACCTGGGATTTGAACCTGCGAACCCTGAGCTGCCAAAGCGGAGCGTGCGAACTTAACCACTACGCCTCCGGGACAGCCCCCTGGAGCCTACATTTTTTAAGCTCTACACCACACTGACTATTCTATTGCAGTGTTGATATGCATGATGAGCTTCTAAGAGAGAAAAAGTCGATCTTTTTCAAACTTACTTGACACAAAACTTTTCTCTTACAGGATCTTGTGAAGCTAAGCTTGCACACATCTCATGTTGGAAAATGCTAGCCTAAAACAATTGCCCATTTTTCTAAGCTCCTCTGAGCCAACATTTATGGACTATAAACACCTAGAAGCTTCCAGGTGCTATGTTTGCAGCTGGCGATAGCGCAGGATTATTGCCCTAGGGAACCCACCACCTAGAAGACAAGGTGACAGACTCTTTGGTGCTGTGATGGGCATAAGAATAACAGACTGTGGGAAAACAGAAGGGCAGGGGCTTCAACTCTACCTGGAGGCAGCCTGGAATATTTAAAAGAGAAGGTGGGTTTGAAGTGTGGGCCGTAAAGGATGAATAGAACCTGCCAAGCACAAAAACAGGGGCAGAGACCTTGCGAGCAGAGGGAGCCCCCAGCTGCCTCTACGTCCCCCTGGAGTAATGCTCCAGAAATAACTAAATGGCACCTGGAAAGTCTGAGGGGGCCTCAGACTTGCTTGTGAACTTTCCCTCAAAGCCCCTATAACCAAGAAAATGGCAGGAGAGGAGATGCTATGAGTATCCATCCCTGGGGGAAGGTGGCCTGCCAAACCCCTCTGCCCTTGGTTGCCTCCAAAAGATGCTAATTGAATTTTTGGGGGTTTTGGGTACCACCCAGAATCAGATCTCACCACTCATAGGTGCAAACTTGCTCCCCACAGTGACCCTATGTGGTGGTTTTAAAATAGGTCTGCACATTCTTTGACACGCCTCCCTCAAGCAGTCGAGTCTAGTTCCTTGCCTCTTGAATGTAGGTCAGACTTAGTGACTTGAGTTTAATGAATAGAACGTGACAGAGTGACTTTCTATGACTTCTGAGGCTAGGTCATAAAAAGGATACAGCCTCTGCCTAGGTCTTTTTCCCTCCCACCCCTGCCCCTCTGTTTCTCTTTCTGTCTGTCTCTCCTCCCTCTGTTTTTCTCTCTGTCTCTCTCTGTCCTTCTGTCCCTCTCTCCCTCTCTCTCTATTCTCTCCCTCTCTTTCTCTCTCTCTCTCTCTGTCCCTCTCTTCTTATCCCTCTCTCCCACTCTCGACACGACACTCACTTTTGGAACGCAGCCACCATGTTGTGAGGAAACCCAGGCCACCTGGTGAGGCCATGTGGAGCTATTTCCCTGATGGCCTCAGCTCAGGTCTCAGTCAAGGAAGTCACGTGAAATCATATCATCTGTGCATTTAAGCTACCCCAATTTAGCTATACAGGCTGGTCAGAGAAGCGAAGTAGGGTGTGCCAGAGAATCCCTCTATCTTTTTTTAAAAACCTGCTTGCATATTTCTCTTCTTCTCTATGCCCCATGGGCAGAGAATCCAGAATAAAAATGCAGAGAGCAGCACATTTATTTGGGGGCTTTGGGGCCTAAGAGGGCTCAGGTCCTGGGAGTTATAAGGCTTTACCTTACAGAGAGATTTTAAAACCTTTCTAGTAGATACCATGCAAACTCCACCAATGCTCAAAACACTGTCGTGAATAAAAGTGTTCCAAGGGAGGTTGGAGAGCTCCATGACTCCACCAAGCACTCATCTGCATATTAAACCTGTGCTGCTGAATGGTTCAACTGGCTGGAAGTTTCTCTTGACTCTAGACCAGCCACTCCCCTCGAGGATTGACGACGAGGCAGGTCCAGTCTGTACTGGGGAGATCCTCACAATGCCATCGGACAGATTCAGAAGCTGCTCCACACAATGCCAGGTGCTGGGGGAGGTCCTCACAGAGGGCTGGGGCAGCCATCCGCCCCGCGCTTCGTGAACTTCCAACCCCGGCTCTTTCCACCACTGGTCCAGTGAATGTTGCTAGAGGCCGCTGCCTGGTAGGGATGCTGCAAAGCTGTCCATTTTCAGTTACAGGTGGGAAGACTCTTTCCCCATCTTTCTCCTTGAAGGAAGGTAGTTGAGTGTACCTTTTCTTAAGTGCTTTAAGAGCCAGAGTTGAAATTAAATGGGTTTTCTTTTTAACTATCGGTTTAAGAGAAAGCTGAATTAACCGGAAAAGGTAATGGACTAAAGCATTCTGGGAAACGGAGGTTTTTGTCTTCATTATTGGAGGGTCTCCTGCTTGCCGGGCTCTGTGGAGCTACAGCTGTGAGCAGGGACATGTGGCCCATTGGTGGAGACAGCCTGTAAATAAGTAATCACAGAAATCGTTAATTACTGCGGCAGTTAAGCAGTGCAGAGAAGTACAGGGGATTCTGAGGGTGGCTAATGGGGGTCGAACCCACCTGGGGAGTCAGGATTCTGTGCTTCCTTCTACAGCTCTTTCAACCTTGTCTGATCTGGTGCAAAGACACCCTCCCTGAGCTTTGCCGCAGCCTTGTGAGACTTCTGGGAGGCAGGAAGGTTGCAGGCAGCTCCCTTTCTTTTTAACTAGCGTCCATATCGTTCCCCACGGGGCGCCTTCAGCGAGTGTATGAATCCGCTCTCCACCCCACCGCAGTCCACACAAATCAAATCCTCAGAATAGCCAATATATTCTGAGCCAAGTCACAATAGGCTGGGAGAAGAAATGCATAAACTCATAACTTCGAACCTAGGCTATTTAGCATCCCATTAAAAATATTCAAAATATAAATCAAAATTCATGGGAATAAGTAATATTCAATTTAGAATTTATGGCGTTTTAAAATAGGATGATTTCCTCAAATGTGCAATAAATTTGGTTTTGTGGAATTGCACTTGCCACCTTATCATGACAGTTGCTTTATCTACACAGCCCACCAAAGCGGACTCACTTTATAGAATCTAAATTCACAAATCAACTGTCGTCTTCACTTCACTGATTCATTGCTGATGGGCCTTTCACAAGGTAAAAAAAAAAAAAAAATCCCTTCTGAGTTGACAAGAGTAATAAATGGGGAGGTGTGCGCTGCCCATCCATCCGCCGGCTGGCTGACCAGCCTATAGTGATACATGGCAGAATAAACACATAACCCAGCTGCATCTTTTAACCTTTCTGAGTAAATGGAAACAGAAGAGCATTTATGATGATCTCTATCTTTAAGGCTTATGGTCTAACCAAAGGATTATACAAACCCAAGGAGCACCTTGAAAACCAGAACGTAGGCCAAGACCATGGAGAGGGAAAAATCCCGAAATTTTAGAGGTTTCTCTACATCATTTCTTGTTGCCCCCCACTGTCCTGTTGCTTAATTAGGCGAGCGAGCGCTGGTGTACGACATATAACAGGGAGGGGGCATCTTTGAGTCTGGGGAGAAAAATAATCGAAACACTAGGCAGAAGGAAGGAACGAAATTGACCAAATCAAAGAACACGTTTATGCCGCAGATGTTCCTGTGTACAGCTTTTCTGCATGCCAAGTTCTAGCCCCCAAGAAGGTAAGGAAACCTCCTACTCTGCCAGTGCAAGAAATTACTATGATTCGCAAGTACACAGCCGTTAAGTTCTTTCTTAAACACGTAAAATTAAAATTGTCTTTTATTTTGCAAAAGCTGAAGCTTTAAAAAGTCCTCAGTTCATTTACTTGTGGCCCATGCTTTATAAACCGGTTTAAAAAAAAACCCATAGGGCTGGCCCTGTGGCTTAGCGGTTAAGGGCGCGCGCTCAGCTACTGGCGGCGCGGGTTCTGATTCCGGGCACGCACTGACGCACCGCTTCTCCGGCCATGCTGAGGCTGCATCCCACGTACAGCAACTAGAAGGATGTGCAGCTATGACATACAACTATCTACTGGGGCTTTGGGGGGAAAAAAAAGCTATACAATTTGTAGCGTGGAAAAGCATTTTTCAGTTTCTAATTGACAATATTCAGAGCCTAACTCTTAATTATGTTTGAAAGAAAAGCAAGAAACAAATTCAGTGGCGTCTTAGCCGTGACACGCACAAGCACATGGATTTCAATGATCTGAACTCAACTCTGGGATGGAAAGAACATGCGAGGATTCAAAATGACTAACAAGATTATGAATATCAGCTGGTGTCCAGAAATGGATTTCTGCTTGTAATAAGTACTCAACAGTAGGGCCGTATTTAAGCAGGTGCTAATTCTGACCTCACGTTTAGAATCTGTACCCAGGATTCTATGGGTAAGGGGAATGTGTTTTAAGGAACTATTTTTAAGGGTAAAAATGATGCAGCATCATTATGGAAAGGTTGGAGGAGGAAAAAGACCATTTGGAATGAAATCACCCTGCTACAACTATTATTATTTTGTGTATTTACTTCCTTTTACATATGTTTATAGGGATAGCATATATCTAATTTTATATATTTTTATTTTAATTAGTTTTTTTTACTGTTTGTTTCATGTTTTTGTAATTATAATTTTAATCGCCTACATAATTATCTGTCTAATGGATACACTATAATTTAGTTTATTATTATTTAGTTTGTAATTGTTGGATATTTAGGCAGCTTCTAAATTTTTAAATTATAAATAATGCTTTGATTAATAACTTCATATTTGTGAAAAATATACTCATTGATATTTAAATTTTAAAGGACTAGTTAAAGAGCAATGTAAATACAGCTGAGGAGAGAATTAGTGAAGCGTAAGACAGATCTGAGAAAGTTCCTCAGAATGGAATGTGGAAGCATAGCAAGATGGATCACATGAAAGAGAGATCCAGAGATGCAGAGAGAGGATGGAATCAGAAGATCCCAATCCATCTAATAGGAGTTCCAGAGATGAGTATAGGAAGAATGGGAGAGAACATCAGGTGTAAATTATAGACAAAGGCTGAGAGTTTCTGAGAATTGAAGTCACGAGACCCCAAATAAAAGAAATACATTAAATGTTCGGAAGAATAAATTAAGGAAGTCCATACTTCTTCACGTGGTAATAAAAGTGCAGAATATCGCTACATTTGGGAAAAGGACCACAATGAGAATAACAGGCTTATTAGAAGCCTTCAAGGCTAGGAAACAATAAGATAATATCTTTAAGTTGTTAAAGGAAAATAATTTTCAAAGTATACATAGTTACTTACTTAAAAGTGAGCATCAAATAGAACTTTTTGGACAAAGACTGAGAGAGTTTACTACTCAAAGATCCTTGCTACTAAGCGATAATGTGGAGGAAGGAACTGAATCTAGGAGTAAGGGAAATTCCAGAAGCATGGGGGGGCAAAACTGGTAAACTTCATACAGACCACATTCCATGACCATAATACAATTAAGTTATGAAGAAAAACCAATCTTAATATGTATTTGGAAATTATACAGCAGCAATGAAAACAACCAAAACTTACATAGCTATGGGTCAGAAAAGAAATTATAATGAAAACAGTGACATATTTAGAACTGAATGACAAAAGATTAGTTATCAAAACTTATGCTGCAAAGACAAAACTGTACTAAGTGAAATAATTGTAATCCTGAAGTCACATATTATGAAAGAATTAATCGCTAAACATCCAACTCAAGAAAATAGAAAATGATCAAGTTTAAAGATAGTAGGAAAAAGAAATAATAAAGAACAGAAATTAATAAAATGGAAAATAAAATAGTTTGCTTGGCAAATTAAAGGTGCTTTTTTGAACAAACTAATAGAAAAAAACTCTGGCAAGATTTGTAAAGAAAATAAGAGAGAAGGACCAATGAGTGATAGTCACAAAAAAGAAAACATAACCATGAACACAGTAGAACTTTATAAAATCATGAGAATGCCATGAACAGCTTTATATGAATAAATTTTAAAACTGAGAGGGACTGGAAAATTTCTAAAAAGTTATAATAATCAAAATTGACTCAAGAAGAAATAGAAAAGCCAAGTAGTACATTAAATCAATATAATCACAATTATAGCACAAAACTATTTTCCAGAAATACCAGGCCTAGATGACTTTCTAAGTGAGTTTATCAAATCATCAAAGATCTGATAACCCTGATTGTATATAATCTATACCACAGAACAGAAAAAGGTAGAAAATTTTCCAAATCTTCTTTGAGACTGGTTAATCCTGACATCAAAACAAGACAAGGACGCTATGGAAAAGTAAAAGTATGGGATAATCTTACTTATTAATATAGGTGTAAAAATTCTTTTTAAAAAAATCTAGCAAGGAAAAAATTTATAAGCAGGTAAGATTAATCCCGTAAGGGCAGTTTAGGATTAGAAAATGTGTTAATACAATTTAACGTATTAATAGATTAAAGAAAAAAAATGATCGTAACAATGGATGGAGAAAGAAAATTCCAATTCAACTCAACTCTTATTCATGACAAAAGTCATTGTGAACTGGAAATAGAAAGGAACATCTTTACTTTGAGAAACAGTATCTACCAAAACTCATAGCAAAAACTATACAGGGTGATAAAACTTGAGAAGCATTATATTTTAAAGTCAATAATAATGCAAAAATGACCTTGGTTACCATTTTTATTCAACATTGTTCTGGAAGTTTTAGAAATGTAATAAAATAAGAAAAACAAAGAAGTAAGAGAATTTTAAAAGCAGAAACAAAATTATATTATTCACATGCATTATTAATATAATTTTCTATATAGAAAATCCAAAAGAATTAATAAACTATAAGAAACTATAAGGTTTCTGAATACAAGATCCACTTACCCAAAGCAGTTAAGTACCTATATACTAATAACAAACTATCAAAATTTAATTGAAAAAACTGTCATTTATAATAGTAACACAAGTTATGAAGTACCTGCAATTAAATATACCCAAAAATGTTCAAGACCTTTACAATGAAAATGATAAAACTTTATGGAAGATCATAAAATAGTGTCTAAATATATTCAAAATGTGTTTGAGGAAGGAAGGCTCAATATTATTATAGCAATCACCATTATAAATTCAATACAATTCCAATCAAAATTCCAACATGTCTTTCTCAGAAAGGGACAAGTTGATCCTAAAATTCATATGGTATAATCAGGGTTGAAAACTATTCAAGCAATCACTCAATAACTCTTAGCTAACACCATCATCACCATCATCTTCATGTACCCAATCAAAACAAAGCAAGAACGTCAAGTTTTTCTAGTGTTACTCAATTTCTGTTGTGATTTTCCTCTGAGAAAATGCAACTTGGAAGATGCAATTGGAATTTCATCAGCTACTGGAAAGATGTGTCCCGTGACATTGTTTTTTGCCAGCACAAAGACATTTATTTACTGGAAATATCAAGCAGTTTTTGACATCCACTACAAATAAATGACAGTATCCTACTCATGAAGGATGCCTCACCTGACAGCGTGATGCCGGGAGACCAGAAGACACCACTGGAGTATGAATCGAGAACAGGGATCTCTTTAGAATGTGAACATGACCTTGCTATTTTCTTGGAATTCGGAAAATTTCCCACCATTTCTCTGGTTGTCACATTTGGTAGTTCACTTGTCTTTCTGGTCTTTCTAAGGATGAAGGCTGGAGTATTCCACTCAGTGCTTAGGCCAATAATTTCGTCTACATTCATTCTTTTACCAAATATTTCTTGAGCAGTACTATGTGCCAGGCAGAGTGCTAAATGCTAGAGATACAGCAGTAAACAAAATTGGCAGAAATGCCTCGTCCTCAAGGAACTTATATTCTAGTTAGGGGAGGCAGATGTAGACAAAATAATTAAATAAAAATATATAGTATGTTAGACGGTAGTAAATGCTTAGAAGAAAAATACAGCAGGAAAGGGGGACAAGCAGTGCATGTGAGTAAATGGTGGTGGCTTAGGGCAGAGGGGTCAGGGGGAGCTCACTGAGAAGGTGAGACTTGAGTAAAGACCTGAAGGAGATGAGAGAGTGAGGGGAACAGTGTTCTGAAAAGAGGGAACAACAAGCTCAAAGTGTCTGAGGTAAGAGTGCACCTGACTCATTCAGGAGACATCAGGAAGGCCATTGTGACTAGAAAAAAGTGAGCACGAGGGCAGAGTAACAGAAGAGGTTGGAGAAGTCATGAGGAGGAGCCCAATTGGTGTTGGGCCTTATACAGTCTTATAAGGAATTGGCTTTTCCTTGGAGAGGTATGGGGAGATACAGAAGCCTTTTGAGCAGAGGAGTGACAAGATGTGACACGCTGTAAAAGGATCCCTCTGTCGCTGCCTTGTCTGCAGACTGTAGCGGGCTATGGTGGAAGCCAGAAGTCCAGTTAAGAGGCTATTGAAATCCATTCAATGATAGATGGTGGCACCTGGACCAGCGAGGCAGCAGAGGAGGACAACTTCGAGCTTCAATGGTATCATCTTCCCCAAAAGCCCAGAGATTGGGGGAATTCAAGGCTCTCCAACACCCTCTGTCACCCCTGAGAACACTCTGGTGAGAAATCACATTTCAGGGTGAGCTTTATCACAAGCATATGGGGATCGTATTCACATGAGGCAGCCACGTCTAGGGGTGTGGATTCTGTTTGATCTGACCCTGGCTGAAGTCACAGTCCTCTAGGAGACCCCTCCCCAGGTTAAGGAGCAGGAGGCCAGGCCACGAATCCTCTGCAGAACCATTGGAAAGAAGAGTTCTCTGATGTGATTGACAGCTTCTCCAAACGTTCCAGGTTCTCACCAACACTCTGGAACAATTGCAGTTTGTTTCTGCCTGATTTCTTCCATATCTCGATAATGGATATATTGGTGTAGGTAGATATATGTAGACAAAAAGAAATACAATGATAAATCCCTGTTTATTCATTACTGTTGATCTACTATATGCCAGGCACTGAATTAAGACTTCTACATAAATTATCCTACTCAATGCCATAAAACAACTCAGCGTGGAAGTATAAATAGCCCAATTCTGCAGCTGGAAAATCAAGACTCAGAAAAATGATGCAACTTGCTCAAGTCTATACAGTCATTAACTGGTGGGGTTAATGTTTAAACCTGGCCTGGCCTCAAAGCCTCATGCTCTTTCCACCATGCCACACTGTCGTGAATTGGTTGATAGATACGGTGATTTCTGACAGTAGATTCTGGTTGACTTTGATGGAAAGCTTTTTCAGACATGAACCTTATCTGGGCCATCGCCTTGCTTCTTCTTTACTCTTAAGCAAATGGTATAGAACAGCGTTGGCAAACTTTTTCCTAAAGGGACAGTTAGTAAACACTTTAGGTTTTGCAGCCATATGGTCTCTGTTGCAACTGCTCGATTCTGCTTACGTAGCATGAATGCAGTCATAGCCAATACACAAATGAATGAGTGGGGCTGTGTTCCAATAAAACTTTCTTTACAAAAATAGGGGGTACTTGGCCCCTGGGCCATAGTTCATGGACCCCTGACATAGAGGCTGAAAGAATGGCTTCAGGATCTAGGCTGACTGGGTTCAGTCCTGGTCTTACTACCTCCCGGGCATGTAACCTTCAGGAAGTTATTTAATCTCACTATGTAAAATTGGGCTAGTACATTTTAGGGTTGTTGTGAGGATGGAAAAACTGAATGTGTATGTTAGTTAGAAATTTGCAAAGTGAAAAGTATTATTGTGTGCCCCTACCTTCAAGATTTTTAAAATTAAAACCAAGATTGAGTTTAGCACGATGAACTCAAGTGAAGGCAAGCCTGCAGACTTCAAGATCTCAAAGGAAAGAGCATAGTGTTTGGATCAGTTCATATGATTTTTCTGAACATACTCTTGATATACCCACCCAGCACGTTTACTGAGTATCAACTATGTAGTAGGCACGGGGCAAGGACGGAAGGTACTAATGCCCTGTGGTGCTCTATGTTAATGTTTTGAGTGTGAGGGAGCCTGCATTTTGGTTATTAATGAAAAAAACGTTCAGACAAAACAATTATTTTAATTTAGTGCTTTTGTGTTTCAAAACCAATCCACTAAGAAGGGACTCTGAGATCCTTCAGTAGAATTCACATCTGAATTTGACTCCAATTGAGTTTGGTCATTACAGTTTAACCACCAGGGTATTAATTGAAGCTCTGGAAAATACCTCTGGTCAGATTCATTATCTAATGGTACTTGGGTTTTCCAATGCATCTTAATAACAGATGTTGCATATGCATAGACTAGTCTAGATTTTACAAGAAACAGTTGACACTGATTAAAAAAATAAAAACAGGCTACATTCTCCTTAGGCTTCAAGTACAGTTATTTTTCCTATTAATTCGATTGTACATTTAAAACTATTAGCATTTTTTGTCTATAAAATTAATTGCTATAAAAATTCTCTGTTGGCTTAATTTATATATCTGAATTGAGTTCTCTAATATTACTGAGAACAAGAAATGATTTCCCTCAAATATTAAATAATTTCTCAAAAAATGGTAGCTTTATGCTAGACCTAAGATCTTGTTTTCCTTAACTTGACTTATTTTAAGAATTAAGTGTACCATTTGCTAATTAAATTACTCAGTATTGACTCTAAAACTTTCCATTTAAAACCTGATTTGACAAAAAGCCATTTGAAATGCTAGTTCACATTGTTCTCTCGGAGTGTGGGAACGCTGATACTCCGTGCTTGAAACATGATCTAAATTCCACAAGATTTTATTTTTGTTTTAAAGTATATTGAAAGCATATTTTAAAATTAAAATATTTTAAGCTGTAATCATATCAATTTTTTAACTACCAACTGAGTTCGATTCAAATTTGTGGGGGAAAAAAAAGGAAGCAAGAAATAACAAAGTTCTAACTTAATAGAAAGGAATGGTGAAAAGACCACTTTTTTCAAAGTTGGCCATTGTTCAAGCTGCATATGGTCACATAATCTTTTAAAAAGCACAATCCAAGTCTCGATTTAATTATGTAATAGCATAAATGGAATTACACTGCTGATGAAGTTCAGTGCTTAAGCTGAAGCCCCCACCGGGTTGGCTGAATGACCCTGACTCAGTGCACTTGGCCATCGAGGCAGCCCAGGGCATCTCCACTGCTTGCCTTCCCTGAACTAAAGCACAATCTCCAGGCTGGACGAGATCCTTTCTATTAATGACACCCCAGTCACCTCGTAAACACAATCGTAATGCAAGGTTAGTAACTGCTTTATAGGAATGCAGTATGTACTCCATTCCTCCTCTTTGTATTTTTTGGGGACCAGGGATTAGCTAATGGAAAAGCTTTGGCTCTCGTAGACGAGTTCCAGGTTGAACTTGGGTGGAGACCGGGTAAACATTCTGACATTCAAAGTCTGCCTGAGCTCTGTCATTTTCTCATTGGCCACGTCACAGGTAAGCTTCCATGTTGCTAAGAATCCGCAAGGAATATAAAGGACCTTCAGATCAGCCTCCCTCCCTTTAGATGAGGCAACTAAAATATAAGTGAGTAGTTTGGCCATGGCTCATGCCCTAGGCAGCTAGAACTAGAGCCTGGCTCTTCTGATTTCAGCCATGGCCATTGGGTCCACACCGTCCTTTGATGTACAAATCACCAAGCTAGACCCCATCCTCCTATGGCACTGTCAATACATACTTCCATCGTGCCACACGTCACAGTGTCTTGGTGTTTCTCAGTAGACTTGGAATTCTTCAAGGGATATTTTAATCTCTCTGTATTCTCGGTATCTAGAACAGGGTCTATCATGTATTTATAAATGGAATTATGACAGAGAACTGTCTATGCACAAGGATGGATCCCAACACTTTACATATATTAACTTATGGAGATTTGTTGTTCAGATGAGAAAATAGACTCAACAAAGTTGGATAATATGCCCGGGATATCATAACCAGTAAGTGACAAAATGGGATTTGGACCCAAATCTGTCTCCCAAACCCAAGCCCTTTGTATTACAGCCAGGAAGAATGTAATGGAAGGTAGATAATGACAAGTTCCTGCAGGAACCGTATTTGAAGTTCTGCGAGACTTGGAGATGGGATCACCACTGGCCAGGAAAATGTTTTGGCGTATCTATGCTGCAGGAATCTCAAATAACAGCCGAATCCAAGAGCTTTCTCCTCGCTGATTTTCCAGTGGGAGTTGGTCCATGGCAGCAGGCTGCACCTTTTTGCCATTAGACCTGAGAGCCATAGGAGATTAGCCTCGGGAATTTCAGTGGAGGAGGAAGAGAACACTGTGGTCTGGTTAATCAGAGAGCCTGCCAAGGTACTTCCAGTAAACCCCAAATAGCTCTGCTAATGCAGGGCAGGCAAATGCCCATGAGCCACTTAGCAATCGAGCTTTAGCTTCTTAGTGGTGGGGAAATCCACCCCTGGCTCATGCAGCGAGCCACCTGCCAGAGAGCCATTGGTTGGTCACAGCCTGCCACCTCGTGCCATTCTCTCTCCTCAAAGTCACTGAACTGCCCCTTAAAGTGGTGTAGCCAATGTTTGACCATCCAACCCCATTCCTGCCAAGGCCATGCTTACTGGTCATTAGCCACAACGCCGATTTGCATTGTCTGTGGAAAACTAGATTTATGGTAATGTTTCTAGCGTTTGAGACTGACATCATAAGATGGATGGATGCCTTCTCACAACTTGCTAACTTCCTCCCATCAGACAAAGGCCTTCTGGTCCAAATGAAACAGGGTAACTTACAGGGTAACTATTTTTGTGTTTCACACTCTATGACTTTGCCTTTTTCTTTTTTTTCTTTTTTTCTTTTTTTGTGAGGATGATCAGCCCTGAGCTAACATCCATGCCAATCCTCCTCTTTGCTGAGGATGACGGGCCCTGAGCTAACATCTATTGCCAATCCTCCTCCTTTTTTTTTTCCCTTTTTCTCCCCAAAGCCCCAGTAGATAGTTGTATGTCATAGTTGCACATCCTGCTAATTGTTGTATGTGGGACACCGCCTCAGCATGGCCAGAAAAGCAGTGCTTTGGTGCGCACCTGGGATCCGAACCCAGACCGCCAGTAGCGGTGCACGCGCACTTAACCGCTAAGCCACAGGGCCGGCCCCGCCTTTTTCTTCTTTTGAAACTCTATGCTTGTATTCACTTTCTCACTTTTGCAAAAAAATCCTCTTAGAAATTAAAAGTCATATCTTTTCTATTTTAAATAAGATAATAGGAGGTAATAACTCATCATACTTCCCTTTTTGCTTTGATTGCCAGGAAGCTCCAAACCAAAACTTGTTTTCTTTTTTTTTTTTTTAAATGTACAGTTGGTTTGTTTGAATGAGGATCCCAGTGAGGCCCCCACATGGCATTTGATTGCTATGTCTCTTTATTTATTTTTATTTTTTCCCCCCAAAGCCCCAGTGGATAGTTGTGTGTCGTAGCTGCACATCCTTCTAGTTGCTGCATGTGGGACTCGGCCTCAGGATGAACGGAGAAGTGGTGCCTCGATGCGCACCCGGGATCCGAACCCGGGCCGCCAGCATCGCAGCGCGCGCACTTAACCACCAAGCCACAGGGCCGGCCCCAAAACTTGTTTTCAATTGCAGCTATTTCCCTCTAGCTCATACTGAGCCACTATGATTGTTGCCCCCTCACCCCCTTATTACTCAGCTTTGCTCTTTCTCTGTTCTTTTTTGGGGGGAGGCTACCTAATTCCTTTTTGAAAGGCAAAGGGGTATAAATAATTGAATCATTCTTAACCCCAATACATACTGCAGGTAAACGTAGCCTTTCAGAAATGATCCTTCCCTTCAGCCTGCCACACTTGAATTCCCGATGGCACATCCCTCACCTGAACAGAGAATCACTGGCTGATTCTGTACCTGGCATTTGGCCTAGAGCCTAGATCTCAGACACAGGAGCTGGGTTAGGGCCCCTCTATGAGTACTCAGGAGGATCCAGGTTATTGCCACTGGCAAATCCCTGGCCCCTCCCCCAGCTTCCTTCCAACAGGTTACTGGATCCAGATATTTTGATGGTTGTTATCACTTATTACGGTTGACATACAACCATCCGAGAATAGCATCTATTTTAATGTCTGAATTATTTTTTTCCTAAAATTAATGGGCAAGATCCTAACACTCTCCCTAATCCAAGAGACAATTTGATTAATCACAAATAAAACCCCTCTGAGCACAAACAAATAAGGTTTGAGCCACTTCGAGTTATTTTTCCTGTCTGATAAAACCATTATCACATTTCCAGCCTTTACAATGCTGAACCACGTTCCTTTGATCATCTTATAAAATTAATTGATCTAGCTTATCTATTGTTCTATTTTCAATCATTTAATTGAGGATATTAAGAGAAGTAACCGTAACAGCTAAGGCATTTATTAGGAGCTGATGTTCAAACTTGCGATGTGATTTTCATAATCTGAATTTCTGTATCGCCAAAGTCTATTCTTGTGGGAATTTACATATAGAACACCTCCAGCCACAAATGATTTGCTGTTACTTAACGTTCTGAAGGACAGATATATGCTGTGGCAAATCACTGAAGCTATACTTAATTTTAATTATTCTTTTAAATCAGATAGATACCCTGCAGTGAAATTCTTATAATTAAATAGAAATTAAAAGTTTCTAAAAGCCTTAAGTTCAACTTCAAATTTAAATGCAAATGAATGCATGGGAATCTAAAGAATCTCCCTCCCCCCCCCCCAGAAATTACGAGAGAATACTCTAAAAGTTTAGGCTGATCATGAAAACTTATTTCGGCCCCAAAGAGGCCCTTGGGCCTGAAAACCATTTCATTTTGCAATGCCTGGCTGACCTATCACCTACTAGATAGTCTGGAAGACCCTGTTTTTCCAAGTGACAGATGCCCAAGAGAGTTCTTTTAGTTTTGCTTCCCCAGAAGCAGACCCTGAGACAAGAATTCACATGAAAATTGTAAGGAATGGTGCCAGAAAATTGGGTAGTAGAATGAAGGAATAAGACAGGGAAAGGAAGGCAAGCCAATAAAGATTATGTTATCAAGCAAATCAAACGGGTGCTCCATCCTGCTGGAGAACACCGGAGCCCGTGCAGAATGCACGTGGATCTCCGAATTATCTCGTCTGATGGGTGGGGGAGCTGGGGTATTTATCCACCGGCTCCCATCAGTCATTAACATGGGCTGCTTCCAAAGGGGCTCAACTCCCAGGAGCTGACGTCCTTGTGTGTGAGCCAAGAGGGTGCCGTGGCCTGAGAAAGACCCCAGGCAAAGGGACAGAGGTGCTGAGCATCCCTTAGGGCCTTGAAGTAATAAGGCCCCAGGGGCACCAACAACATCCATTACAAGAAGCCAGCCTGGAAGTTCCAACCTAGCAGCTCACTGGCTGAATGCAGCCTGCAGATGTGTTTTAGCTGACCAATAAAATATTTATTTTTTTTGAACATTGGAAAGTCTTATCCAAGAATTGGGATTTTTGCATTCTCTTGAAAAATTTGATCTAATTGATCTAGGACAGGATTGGAGACTTTGAAGTGAATCAACCTGCCAATACTGGGTGAGTCCTAGGTACCTAGGACTAGGTACCAAGTATTTACCCTGTGGCAGGCACAACAGACCCTAAGACTAGGTCCTTATCTTCCAGAAAGTGACAGGCATCCCCCCTGCAACAAAGCTGTGTCAAGGTCTTATCTGCAGCTCAGAGGGAAGATACAGCAGGAGGAGGACCAGCTCTCAGAGCCCTAGCCGATTGCAGCAAGCTTTGTTCTCCAGCTGCTGCCCGGGACAAATCTACCCTCTATGCCACCCACAGTCCAGCAATGGCGGCCAGCACTTATATAGCGCTTACGGTGTACCAGGTACTCTTTTAAGTGCAGTGTACACATTTAGACTCATTGGATTCTCACAACCACCTGTAGGGTAGGAGCCATCTTTCACACAAGTAAGCTGATGCTGAGCAAAGTTAAGTAACTGGCCCAGGGTAACACAGTAAGAGGCAAAGAGTGACTCCAGAGTTTGGACACTTAACCATTGGACAGCACTGCCTCTAAATGCCTGCCAGGGCAGTACCAACGCCTACTTCCTCTCTCACATTCCTGTTGCTCTTCCCAGCTGTGGAATCCTGCATCACCCTGGCGATTCAGGACCCAGCTCCCTGGCTCCCTTGAAGCACCCCCCAGACTCCGGCCTGCTCCAATCTCAAACCTTTGCCAAAATCCTACAGCCTGAACTCTGCAACTTGACACTGAACCCTAGTCTGTCACCGACACGGGTTACAGTTCTGGGGTAGGGAAAAAATATGGCAGGCCAAACCACAACTGGCAAGATCAAAATCTCATCCAAAAATAACAAAAGGGGCATTAAACATATTTTTAAATATACATTCAAGTCAAAGTTTTAGAAGGCATCTGTTTCTGAAACAAATTGGCTTCTTCACCATTAAAAACTGCTCTGGAAGGTGACACTGGCTGTGACCTCAAGCTGCCCCAAGAAAGATTTGCCCTCAATTTTTACACCATAGATCCACACTGAAGTTTTCAAACTTACTATTATCGATTTGAAAATTTAATGTCATCTCTCCCTGAAATCGTGCTTCTGTGTTTTCCTAATCCTCAATGAAATGTTTTCCTTTTCACAAATAATCAAAGCCCTTAAGGGCCCATTTTTCTGGACCGTCTTACACCCCAAATTCACACGGACAGAATTCTCTCTGCACGACACCCCAGATCTCCCCGCAGCAAACTCGAAAGTCTTCAGGGGCAGGTAGGTTATGAGAGCAAGTAAGGTGACCCAGGTAAGGATGAGGGCAAATGGAATGTCACAGGATGGCTCATCTCATGGAGCCATCCACTTCTCAGCACCAGCCAACTGTTGCAGGAAGGTGGGTGCCTTCCTGTTATTGAGGGAAAGCCAGAAATTCATATTTTAATATAAAATCTCCCAGGTTTTAAATATTGTCAACTAATTTAACTATATTTTAAATGCAATGGAGGCTGAATTCACGCATGTGTGAGCTATGGACACCCAGCCCACGGGCCCCCAGGACACGGAGTGTGATCAGCAGGCAATCACTGTCGTGTTGTTGGAGAGCATGAAACTGTCACATATCAGTGATGGCAGAGCTGAAAGTTCTGAAATCTACACATAAAATGAAGGCTGTGGTCGCGGAGGGATTACACTCTTCTCTCGAGGTGTTCAATAATTAGCTCTTGCGCATTACGTTTTTCCTTCCCAACACTGTAGGCCCCCGAAGGAGACTTGTGCAGAGGGACTGAGTGATTCTTTCATTCCGCAGTTATTTATAGGTACCTGTACAAACCAGGAACTGCTCACATACTGGGGCAACAGTCGACAGAAGACCAAACTTCTCTGCCTTCATGGAGCTTCCCACTTAATTGGGAAGATGATGTGCACCACACCTGGGAAAATAGGAGGCAGGAGCAGCTGCCAGATATAGACGCAGCGAAGGGACTGATGTCCCTTGGTGCTGAGCTCAGCGTGGCCTGGCTTTGCCAGCTGCCCAGCCCGCTCTCCACTTCCGCGTCAGAATCTGGAACCTCGCTGTCGTCTCTGGGGCCACATTTTCACCTACATGCAGCTGTAACTCAATCCAGATTGAATGCAAACCCCGGCACCTTCCCCGCCTCGTCCCTGCCTGTGCTTTGGAGCTGTACGTGGCAGCTTTGATTGTTTCACTGAAAACCACTTAGCAGACGAAATATCTCCCTGCAGAGAGTGATTGTCCCTTAACCTGTCTTTTCAGGCTGAAGTCACCAGGAGATGCTAAAGGGGCACGTGTGTTATTTGACAAGTGTTACATCTGCTACAACAGCAGAGACACAACTTTAAAGCTCATTGCGGAGTGCTGTTTTGAACCCGGTGCGCTGGCGAGATGGCATTAGGGGGTAATGGGAAACCTGATAGTTCAGAGCTGAAACACAAGGCCGTACAGGTGGCAAAATAGCAAAGTGGTTATTTGCTGTGATTATGATCCTAACCCTAACACGGGACTCAGACACTCATTTTGCTCCAGAGATGTGCACAGACCACGCAGGAGTTTTTAAGCTGCTTTGTGGCTGAGAGAGCTGAGATATTTCAATGACACATGGCAAATCAAAGTGAGGCTCTCTCACCCCCGCTACCATCCCGGCAGAAATAACACAAACTCACGGACACGTGCAATAGAAGAGGCAGCCAAGGAGTAGTGTCCTCACTGAAAGGAATTCACTGAAGTGTTGGTAAGAGCAAGTCTTTCTTCCTCACAGAAAATACTGGCTGTGGACACAGTACTGGACCCGGATCAGAACATCAGAGTTCAAGTTTCAGCTCCATCTAAGCTGCATGCACAGAAGGTAGTTTTACTTGTTTGCAATGTTGGTTTCTTCTCCCGTTGCACCAGGGCTGCCCATGTGTCACGCCCACTGCAGAATACAGAGCCTTGGTAAACACCTCCACTGGAGGCCCATTTCATAGATGAGGAGGCAGAGGCCCAGGGAAGCCCAGTGCTTTCCCCAGAGTTGCACATCAAGCATCTCTTCCGGGCCAAGCGGTGCCCTAAGAGCAGGAACCCAGAGGGGATGAGACCTGGGTCTAGAGGGGAAGGGTGAAGCATCACCGTTACATGAGGCAGAGAATGAACAAGGCGAGGGGAAGCCCACAGGTGTGTGACACTAACCGAGATGCTAAGGACAGATCCAGTGCCCTTTGTCTGCACCAACATCCCATTCTCCTTTGAAATTAATCACTTATTTTGACTTATAGAGCCATTTAGATTCGCTCATCGATTTATCACAGGATCTAGAGAGAATAGAGTGTGTATGTTCCTGGGATTTAGGGCATAT
Source organism: Ceratotherium simum simum (assembly GCF_057802395.1). Taxonomy (NCBI): domain Eukaryota; kingdom Metazoa; phylum Chordata; class Mammalia; order Perissodactyla; family Rhinocerotidae; genus Ceratotherium; species Ceratotherium simum. The sequence continues at coordinate 31,291,738 of NC_141929.1, read as the reverse complement.
CAGTTAGGAGTTTTTTAGTTGCGAGTGACAGAAAACACAACTCAAACTGCTTAACAAAAAATAATAATTTTTAAATGTGTTCTTATAATTTAAAACTTAAGCAACCGCCTTGAGGCATGGCTTGATCCAGCAGCTCAAACAGTGTCATCAGGACTCAGTTTCTCACCACCTCTTGATTCTGCTTTCCTCTGCATTGACTTCACTCTCAGATAGGTTTTCTCTATGTGGTGGTTCCCTAGCACCTCCAGGCTCACTCCTCGTAGCTCCAAGTCTGGTAGAAAGAGAGAGCTTCTCTTCCTCCAGCAGCCTAAAGAAAATCCCCAGGCCTGAGTCTCACTGGCCCAAATTAAGTCACATGCTTGTCTCTGAACCAATCACTGTGGCCAGAGAGATGGGATTATCTGATTGGCTGGGGGTGGAATCAACAACACTCAAACCACATTGGCCGAGGATGTGGGAGGGGCAGTTATCCTGGAAGAAAATTGAGATGGTTGTCAGAGGGATGATGGGATGGAAGAAACAAAAGATATCCATCAAAGTAGTCTAGCCTCTGGAGAGAAAGCGGGGCATATGAGGAGCCCTGGGATTGGAGGTTCCCCCAAATCACTTGTGGTTCATTCAGGAAAACACACAGGTAATTTTACTTCCAAAGAATTAACCAGATTTAGCAAATTCCTGTATTGGTATTCTGAAAAACGACACGAGCCGAACACCAGGCGCCTTTGCATTGGATTCCTGTTGCTGGCGCGCTGACAAATTGCCAGTCCACATGCAGCGGGCGTTGTTAAGTCCCCCATATATTCATGCTGACTTCTCGGAGCAATAGATTCCGTGGCGGAGACATGCTTTCATACTTATTGGAAGGTGCTCTGCACGGCGTGCTGTGTGTTGCCTTACGGCCTCTCCATCTCTATTTCCAGGCTTTGTGAGTATCGATTTGAATAAAATCATAATTGCAACAGAAGCCTTTGTAACTTAACTGGAAGTGATCCACTCTGCAGTATACCGACGTCCCGTTTTATGTCATTCTAGACTGTTCTTTACTCACCTCTAAGTGACTGATAACATTCTGGATTGCTTGACTTTCTCCCGTTGCAGATGCCAGATGGAGTGAGACAGATTAAGAGGTCACGGATAGTCAGTGTTTACAGCCGGAGAGGCGGTGACGCCACATGTTGCACTGGGCTGGGGTTTGCTTGTGGAATTGTGCGCCCTTCCAGACAGCTCCTTTCCTATATTCAGTGAGAACCACTTTGGGGCGGTTCTTGAGCTCAGCTTCTCCTGTTAGAGCCAAAAGGTGTGGAGGAGTGGATATAGGAGAAAAATTAGAGTCCAACCATGTTAAAACTATTTCAGTTTCCCACTCTCCCACAAGGCTTGAGATAAACAGCATTTGGGCGTGAGTCACCACGCCATCGGCCCCAGAGGTGGGTCTTCTGATGGCTTCATCCTCGGCAAAACAAAGACACGCACTGTTCTCCAATTCCAGAGATGACGGCCCGCTCATGGGCACGAGTCTGGGCATGCACCCTCGGGCCTGGGAAGTCGGCGCCCCCTGACCGCGGCCCCTCGTGACCAACCTCACGGGTCTGTGAGAAGTCTGGCCAGGGCCGGGCAACACAGAATGTGAGCGTGAAAGTAACTGGCTCACGGAGAGATGGGACCCACCCTCCTGGTCCTCTTCAGGACCATCAGAGGGAATGGGGGTCTGGGATCTTCCAGTCTTCCCCACATGCAGGCTTGGATGGTGGGGAGTGAGAGACAGAGGCCAGGCGTGACGAGCAGGAAAATGAACAAGCAAAGGGGCTTGTTTACCGCTTAGAAGGGAACGACCACGTGCAGTGTTTCCTAGAGAGTTCACGCCACCAAAAAGAAAAGGTTAGCAGTCTAGATGGACTTACTGACCACTATGTATATAAACTTCTCAGTAGTACAATGATAATAATAAAAAAAATTGCCTCTGGGGGTGTGTACTTCTCTGAGCATTTCTGCATTCCGTGGGCTGCAGACTCATTTTGCCAGCAAATTGGGGTTTTCTGAGTCCAGGTATGGGTGCTGCTTGAATTTGCACCTCCCTCCACCGCCACCAGTCTCAAATCCTGAAGCTTACATGCACTCCAGGCATTAGGAGGGTCTCTTGGACCCAGCCTTGAATAGAAGAAGTGAGTAGAGATTCATTCCACCGGTTTTCCGGGACCTCTGTGCCGGGACCTGGGCTAGGACAGGAGGTACTCAGACTCAGATATTCTCAAAGTGCTCCTGTCTAGCACAGAGAGTGGCAGATGTGTCAATTGCCATAAGAACTGCACACCCAGGTACTATTACTAGCGCCATTTTTCAGAAGAAGACAGCGGCAGTGGGGGTCTGAGGGAGGGAGAGGTGGGCCTGAGTTGGGTGGGAGGAAGCGGTGGCAGAAAAGGCATGAACTAGGCTTGAGCCACTTAGATAATGAAGACCCGTGCTCACACGGCATCTACTCTGTGCCTGGAACTGGTCCAGGCTCTTTGCATCCATGACATCACTTCATCTTTATAAGTCTATGACACAGGCATAGCTATTATCCCAGATGGGGAAATGAGGCACAGAGACACGGCCAGGACAAGGAGGAGCCCTAGAGTGAGGATCTCCTTATGTTTTACAGCCTAGGCACCTGCCCTCAGTCTAGTCCTAGCCTGGCACCAACAGGTTAAGTGACTTGCTGACGTGGCTGGAAGGTGGCAGAGCCAGGATTTGGATCAAGGCGGTCTGACTCCAGACTCTGAGCACATAACCAAGCCACCCTGCCCCTCCACAAGTGCTCATTGAGCATCACTAGGAGCCAGGCACTGCTGTAAGCACCGGGTATGATGAGGGGAAAACAGAAGCCGTGCCTGCCTCCAGTGTAGTAAGAGGGAGAGAAGGGAGGGGGCGGGGTTATCCAGTAAGCAAATGTAAAATTACAGCTGTAATAAACACTGCAAAAGAGAGGTCCATGGTGCAAGGATAAAAATGGGGATCCGAATCAGTCCAGGTGAGGGTGGGGGTGGGAAGAGCAGAGACAGCTTCCCCGACTGAAAACAGATCCGAGATCAGAAGCCTGAGTAGGAGTTCCTTAGAAGAAGAAAGGAGTCCAGTGTTTCAGACAATGGAATAAATAGCATATGCAAAGTCCCTGTGGCGGGAGGGAGCATAGCCCCTCCTGTGGCTGGAGTGAAGAGAATGACAGAGTGTGTACCTGTCTGGGGAGGTGGGCTGTGCAGGGCCTTGGAGACTACAGTGAGGATTGTGCTGTTTATCATGGGGGGATGGGGATGGGGTTGGAGGAGCTCCAGAAAAAACAAACGAATGAATGCAGAGCCCACGTGTTTGGGAATCTGTAGAGGTAGTTTGTCACGGCTGGAACAGAGTGAGTTCCTGAGGTGAGGCCAGAAGGTGGAGGTTTTGGAGGGCCAAGGATGCTAAGGGAGGGTATGCTCTACCTGTAGGCTTGGGGACCTCACCAAGAATATGGAACAGAGAGCGATTTGGCCAGCTTTACAACAGTGAAGACGAGTGGTGGGAGAAGGACCAGAGTCAGGGAGGTGGGTGAGGAAGCTGTTGCAAGAGCGGAAGGAAAAGCTGGGGAGAGACTGTCCCAAGTCAGAAGCTAAGGATGTGGAGCGAAGGAAAGAGTCACTGGAGACACTAAGGGGGAACAACAGCCAAGACGCGGCCACCAGCTGGATGTGGAAAACGAGGATGACCATAGTGACGGCTCTCTAACATTTCTTATGTTGAGCCATTTTGCTGAGTGTTAGTGCTATCCCATTGTGGTTTTAATTTGTATTTCCCTGATGAATAATAATATTGATCACCTTTTCATATTCTTATTGGTCATTCATATACCTTATGAAGTTCCAGCTCAAGGCTTTTGGCCATTTTTTGGTTTGTTTTTGTTTTGTTTTGCCCATTTAAAAACTGGATTGCTTGTATTTTTTGTTATTGATTTACAGGAGTTCTTTACATATGGTGGACACGAATATATCTTTTCTGAATATTTTTCTTCCAGTCTGTGGTTAGCTTTTTAATTTTCACAACAATTTTCTTCAATGAGAAGACGTTTCAATTTTGGTTCAAGGTCAATTTGTCAGCTCTTCTCTTTTATGGTTGGTTGTTTTTGTGTCCTACGAAATCTGACCTGCCCCCAAATTGTAAAGATATTCTCTACATTTTCTTTAACAAGACTTATGGTTTCCACTTTCATGTTGTGGGTACGGCCCCTGCAGATATCCTGACGGTGGTGGGAGGGTAAGTGACATGAAAGATTTGGGGTGTTTTTTCTTTTAGGATCCAGCTCATGTCCTGGTTCCATCCACCATGGAGCCAAGGACCTGGTTACTACTTGCTTTCTAATTCCTGCCGCTAGTAATCTACTGGGCAATCCTGTCAACACAGCGCTCCTCCAGTCCTGACTTCCAGAGGGAAGGGGCAGACATCTCGCTTTGCAGGGAGAAAACGCATGCATTTTGGGTCTGTGTTTAATCGCTTCTGGCACAGAGTGTGGTACTGGTGAAACCGTACTTGTTTCATCTTTATAAAATATTTAGTCTTTTAATTATATGAACTGCCAAGATTCGGAGGCGTGTTAGTCATTGCCCAATTGAGCTCGCAGCACCGTCTCTCCGACCGCCTCTTCCAAGCATATCCATCACATGTTTGCAATCTCTCCAGACCCATGAATCAGATTGAAATGCTTTCCATATCCCATAATTCTCCTTTGACTGCTCTATTCAGTTAATTACACTTGCTCTCTATTCATCGGAGACATAGAGTTTGGGGCTGGGATTGGAGAGAGAAGAAAATGAAAACAAACTTCATAATGAAAGTTCCTTCCTGTTTGTGAGGTTTAATCCAGGTTTGTGTTTCTGCTTGCACTTTGAATTCCTTCTCTAACTGCTTTAAGTAGCTCCATCTGCCTCTGGGCCGGTTCCCATCTTTAAACCCATTGGTAGAAATCCCTCTGCACAAGGATCACCTTCACATTTAATCTGTTTCTATCATATCATCATGGTCTCACCCACTCACGTCAACCACATCAGGCCATATCGCTCCATTTCTACAAAGAATCGAGAACTTACAAATGGGCACCAGCACAGCCAGCTAGTGGGTAACATTGCTACTTTGTTAAAACAGCAAAAATGTAAAGTATTTGTAAATGTGGTGTGTGTGTGTGTGTGTGTATGTGTTTAACTGGGGAGAAGAGTTGAAGGCATGAGTCTAATGCTATTAATGCTGATGAGATGGAAGCAGGAATATTTACCCAATGCTGGCTGTTAGCCCACAAACCTGGTGTTTCATTAAATAAATACTGAAATAAAACAATGCTAAAGCTTTATCAGTTTATAGAAATTCCAGCTGGGGATACAAGGCTGAATAATGAAAGCTGACGTCCCTTGTATGGTCTCCGAGCCCTGTGTGATTGGCTGCCTGCTCTCCCTCTGACTCACCCCCCACTACTCTCCCTTGCACTCTGCTTTAAGCACGCTGGCCTCCTCGCTGTTCTTCAGACACAATACAGACGCTCTTACCACAGGGCCTTTGCACATGCAGTTCCCTCTCCCCAGAATGCTTTTCCTGGAGCTAGCTCCCTCACTTCCTTATGCCTGTAAGTCCAAAAAGTCACCTTCCCAATGAGATCTTTTTTGGCCCTCTTATCTAAAATTTCACTCACCACCACTCCAATGTTTCATTCACATCCCACTGCCCTGCCTTGCTTTTCCTTGTCTCAGAACTTGTGGTCATAGAGAACATTCTTTATTTTACTTATATTTTCTTGTCTGTTGTCTTTTCCCTCACTAAATGAAGCTCCGTCAGAGCAGGAACTTTTGTTTTAGTTTGTTCAGTGCTGTTTCTCCAAGTGCTAGAATACAGCTGGTGCCCAATAAAGGTTTGTCAGATGAATAAACAAATGAAACCACAAAAACGGATAATTCTTGATGCAAGGAACAGAGTAGCATGTAGCTGTGGGAGAATCATTAATGTAAGTGTGGAAACTGAGGAATGTCAAAGAAAGCAACGTTGGTAAGACAAACTGCTGGTTACCAACTCATTATCCTATTTTTCTTCTTTTTCATAGAAAATTTGGGAGAAAAGCTAGCATGGTAGCCAATCAAAAACTCTATTCCCCAGCCTCCCTTGCAAATGTGAGTGGTTTCATGACTAAGTTCTAGAAACAAGAAGTAAGTGGACATTGTCGAGTGGGTTTTCTGAGAAACTTCTTAAAAATTTGCTGACTCAGGTAGTGGGGGCCCTTTTGCCTTCTCCCCTTTCTCCTACTTCTCTCCTAAAACATAGATGTGATAGTTGGCGCAGCAGGAGCCATCCTGTGATTCTGAGGCAAGCTTGAGGTTGGACACAGCACGCCAGAGATGGCGGAAGAGATGGGTAGAGGAACCTGGGCACGGAGCATTGCTTCTGCATCATCATTGGCCTGCCTTCCTCAGGACTTTATCTTATGAGAGAAAAATGAACCCCTGTTTGGTCCAAGTTATTGTTATTTGGGGGTCTCAATTACTAATAGTTGAATACCATTACTAACTCAAACTGTCAGGCAACATGAGGGCACCTGCTGTACTTCATTAAACACTCAGTGGTCATCCTGGGAAACCATCTCCATGTGGGCCACGCTCCAAGAAACACATTGTCAACTGATGATGAAGCATGTTCTACTCTGATGCCTGACTATTATAACATCTTGTTTCAAGGCCAACCTACTACATTGGAGTTACCGTTGGAACTCAAAGCCACTCGAGTTTCAAACACAAGTCATCACACAAACTTGCCCTTGTGGTGAGAATGGCAGCATCCTGCAACCATCAGTGGTGACTCTGAGGCATCTCTAACTTCTCAAGTCATGGGCCTGAGCAAAGGGTGCTTGAATCAAATCCTACTAGTAGTTGCTTAAGGTGGTTTGAATATTTGAAAATTAGCCACTTTCTTCTAAATTCAGAAGTTTTGGACCATGCCTTTTTACAGTAAACGAAATTATTTGTTTAGCACCCACCTTTCCCACATATTTCTGGGAACTGCTCCGCCCCCCCCCCACTCCATCCGCATTGTTAGGTGGATATCACAGTCTTAGTGAAATGTAGGTTTGGTCCAAGCCAGAGTGGCTGAGCCAATGTGGGCCAATCAGAGCCCTTCCCTAGGATTTTGCAAAGGGAACCAAGGTTGGTGGAAACTGGACATGTGTAAACTTGGGAACTGTTGTTAGTCATGTTTCTCCACTCAGAATGAGAAACGGAGAAATCCAGAATGCAGAAATAGAAACGACTGAAGCAGAAAGACACAAAATGTGTGTGTGTGCATGTGTGTGTGTGTGTGTGTGTGTGTGTGTGTGTGAGAGAGAGAGAGAAAGAGGGAGAGAGAGAGGGAGAGAGAGATTGGAAGTGGGTGGGATTAAGTAGGGAGAAGAGATCAATGAACCAGTAAGCTAACAAACTTTTTTGGTTTCCCCCAGGGTAGTTCAGGTGCCTGGTTTCAGTCCATTCTCAGATCTTGACTTTTACTAAATTCCTGAGGCTTCCTCTAATAAGTTACTCTTTTTCACTTAAGCTAGCTGGAGTCCATTTCCATAACTTGCAACCGAAACTTAACTACCGCGTAAACCTCCAAATACTCTTTCAGAATTTGAGGAATAGTCAGTGACTTCTGTGTAGTTTCTTAAATTGACGCTGATGTCTGCAGACCTAAATAGATGTCACATTGGTATTTTTCATGAACCACATTCACTGAGCACCTACTATGTGCTGGGCTGTGGTGGGAGTGAGGAAGACATATTCCCTGCCCTCAATGAGCTTACAATCTAGTGGCAGCGATGGATATGTGCTCACCTAACAGACGTATGATCACGTTTGACTCCCATCCACCCTGTGAGGTAGAAGTGATCTCCATCTATAGGTGAAATAAAACTGAAATTCAAAGTGGTTGGCAATTCTCTCAGGGTCATGCGGCCATTAATCAGAGGACCCTTCTGGGACCCCTCCTCAGATTGGTCTTACTCCCAAGCCGTTACCCTAATCATCTTACAATACTGTAAACAACCCATAAGTGCCTCTAATAAAAGACCCCCCCCAACCCCATTTTGGAAAATCACTGTGGAATTCATGGGTAAGTGGTTCACCTTCTCCAGTAGGAGGGCTTTCTCCCCTCGGCTAAGCCCAGCTCTGTCATCAGGGCTGTGGATCCCACTGCTGCCTCTATATCTTCCCAGAAAACACCCGCTCTCAAGCCCTCATCCTCTCTCTTCCATGTCCAGAGGACATATCTATCCTTCCTGACATCTTCAACATACTCAAGTCTCATCCATTTTAACAACCCTCCTCCATGCCACATTGCTATCCATCTCCTTCTCTCGCCTCCCTTTCATAGTCAAAAGAGCTGTCATTGTCAAAAAGAGCTGTCTGGACAAGGTCTTCGCTTCTCCACCTCCAAGTACCTCATTAACACACTCCCAGCTGACTCCTGCAGCCATCATGCCACCAAAGTAACTTTGGGCGAGGTCACCAATGATCTACCTTGTTACACATAGTTACTTGTTACATATAGTGAACTTTTTCCAGTACTCATCTCTCTTGACCTTTCAGGGATGTTTGATGCTGAGGGCCACATCCTTCCTCTCGACGCACTTTCTTTCTTCCTTCTTTTTTTTTTTAAAAAAACATTTATGGAGGTGAAATTTGCATCACGTAAAATGAACCATTTTAAAGTGATTCAGTGGCATTTAGTATATTCAAATGTTATACAGCTACTACCTCTATCTTGTTCCAAAACATTTCCAGCACCCCAAAGTCCAATCGCTTACTCGTTAAGCAGCTTCTCCCCATTTCCCTCTCTCCCCAGACCCCAGCAACCACCAATCCATGCTCTGTATCTGTGGATTTATTATTCTGGATATTTCGTATAAAAGGAGTCATAGTATATGTAACCTTTTGTATCTGGCTTCTTTTGCTTAGCATCATGTCTTGGAGATTCATCCATGTTGTAGCATATAGCAGTACTTCATTTCTTTTTATGGCTGGGTAATATTCCATTGTTTGTATATACCACAGTTTCTATATCCATTCATCCATTGGTGGATATTTGAGCTATTTTCATCATTTGGCTATTGTGAATAGTAATGCTACGAACACACATGCACATGTACTTGCTTAAATATCCATTTTCAACTCTCTTGGGTATATACCTAAGAGTGGAATTGTGGGTTTATGTGACAATTTTGTGTTTAACTTTTCAAGGGACTGCCAAACTGTTTTCCCTAAGGACTGAACCTTTTTACATTCTCACCAGCAATGTACAAGAGTTCCAGTTTCTCCATATTCTCACCAACACTTGTTATTTTCTTTCTTTCTTTTTTTTTTGTTAGAACTTGGGATGTCACTGCTCACCCTCGAGAACAATGCTTACTCCGCTCCTTGGGATGGTGCCCATCTTACACATTTGTTTCCTTGCCGACATGAATATCTTCGAGCTTGTGAGAAAATTCAAGCTAATTTTTGTTTCTGATACTAGGGCCTCCATAGCTAAACTGCTGTTGCCCATGAGGGCAGTGACCATACCCACCTGGTCGCCGTCATCTCCCTAGAGACTACAGGAGCTCAATGCACGTTTGTGGGGCAGAATCGCCTGCCTTGAGTTGAAGTTCCCTGGGAATGGAGAGCCCAGTGCGTGTGCTTCATCCTTTTCTGTCTCCCCCACAGTGCCCAGCGTGACTTCACATTCTTTGTAGGCCTTCCAAGAAGGTTTGTGTCATTGGAGTTGGCAATAATGTCCTGGAAGCAGAACAAGAGTCTAAAGTGCCTTCAGTTTATCAAGCTTAATATGGATCCTTCCAAACATTTTTCTATATATTTACATATATGAATGTACATAGTAACTAATTTTACAATCAGAACGATACAGTTATTTAATACAAAACAAAAGAATTGGGGGAATACAAGGGGGGTTGGCTGAATATTTTGGTCAATTATTCATTAACTAAAACTTAAAGAATGAACGTGGGGCTTTTATTTCAGAGTAAAATCATTCACCTCAATTTTTAAATGACAAGACAAAATGTATGGGACAAATTTTAAAGTTGGAGTGGTGGACAAGGTACATTCATGAATAGCTGAAATAAATCATAAGCAAACCATCTTCTGTTCTTTCCTTTGTATTAAAAAATATTAAACACACGCCCATGGGTGCTCTTTCATTAAAAGTTTTAAATAAATACGTTTTGTAGAGTAACAGTAATGTTTGGAATACAAATAAATAGAGGGGGAAAGACGCCGGGCACAAGAAGAGAGCAGAGCACTGCGGGTGGAGCATCTCTGTCGCCCAGGCGAGCTCCCGTCCGCTGCATCAGTGGTGGTGGTGCTGCAATGTCAGGGCGAGGAGATTAAATGGCTCTAATCCCATTCTACTCTATGACTAGCTCGAGAAATGACCTCTAGCGAGATCTGGCCCTTGTTCTACCCAGCAACTAGGTTTTTCTTACAGAAAATAAATTAAAAAGGTGTGACCTTGCTGAAGGCTTCCTGAGAAAATGAGATACATCTTGTCACGGGCAGAGGAGCCTATTTGTTCAATTTGAAAGGCTGCCGCTTTGCTCCGATTAGAAGTTAAGATAAAGGCTGGGGATGAAAAGAGGAGAAACATTCCTAAGCGAGGAAATTAAAGAGCTACATCGGAGACGCTCTCAGCACTACAGTGGGCTTTTTGTGTGGGGTTTATCGGGCCCCATCAGCCACACCTTGTCCCTGTGCTTCTAGCTCCCTCTCCTCCAAGCACACAAAAGCCTGCCATGTAGGGAGCGGAGGAGAAGCCCCCTCGCCGATAGCCATCAGCAGCGCCCACCCCCCTCCACTGCAGGTCGCGGCGGTGGAAAGTGACCCACCCAAATTTTATTCTGTGGGTGAAAAGACTCAAAGTCGTTTCATCGGTCCACTGAAGGGACCCGGTCGAGTAGCTTCCTACCTTCCCAGCCAAGAAACATATCGCATCTTGGAGAAGTTCTTCCAAGTTCGCTCAAATAAATGGGCACTGAAATGCCTTTGTGCCCATAAAAGTTCCAAGCCAACCCCAATTTCCACCCAGAGCCCCTGGAGCAAAGAATCCTTCTTTCAATTTCTCTCTTCATTTTATAGACATCTTTTATGTTCCAGAACGTCTTTCAACTTTTAAAGTAATAGCGCTTACGGGAAAAGAGGAGGCAAGAAAAAAATGCTGTACTTTTCCACATGCTCTAAATTTATCCCCAACATCTCTTCCTTGGTTCTCTTTGCCTATCGAGGTTCCAAAGACTAGCCGGATAGGCCAGACTTCTCAACCTGGAATTCAATGACCTTGACCGTATGAGACCAACTCACCTTTCCAGTTTTACCTCTTTTTATTCCTCCCTACACTCCAGTCTTGAACATATTTTTCACTTTTCACCTCCATGTCTTTGCTTGAGCTGTTAATGCTGCTAGAATTCCTTTCCTCACTGTATCTTTCTTTTCAGCTCCTGCTGTCTACACTGCCATGTGTCTTTATTTGCAGAGTCTACCTATTTGGGGAGTGTATTAGTTTGCCAGGGCTGCCATAACAAAGTACTACAGACTGGGAGGCTTAAACAATAGAAATTTATTTCCTTACCATTCTGGAGCCTAGAAATCTGAGATCAAAGTATCCGCAGGGTTGGTTTCTTCTGAGGTCTCTCTCCTTGGCTTATAGGTGGCTGTCTTCTTGTGTCTTCACACAGTCTTCCCTCTGTGTGTGTCTGTGTCCTAATCCTCCTCTTCTTATAGGGACACCACTCATATAGGAATAGAGTCCACCCTAATAACCTCATTTTAACTTAGTTACCTCTTTAAAGACCCTACCTCCAAATGTAGTCAAATTCTGAGGTCCTGGGGGTTCGGACTTCAATGTGTGAATTTTGGGGGACACAACTCAGTCCATAACAGGGAGAATCCCTCACCCTATTGGTATTGGTGGGAGGAAGGCACTCAACCCACTATGAGAGCTAACAGGAAAGATAATCTCTTTCCCAACTCCTGACAGTGGACATACAGGCCAGCAGCCCACATTGCCCAATCAAATGCCCTCACCTGGACCTGGATTCTCGCAGCAGTGAAGCAAAGATGCGGGACAACAGAGAACGTCTTCACGGGAACCACACTGAGTCAGGCAGCAGTGCAGCCTGGGAGAGTCCAGCAGAGCAATATGACTAGGATGGTCCCAACCAGGCTGTTCATGGGGGTGACGTTGGCCATGTTCCTCACTGCAGGACCTCCCTTGGTTCAATCTCCACATTCAATCCTGGTTCTCAAGCTCTCCATGGATTCTTGGGCCAATACGTTCTTTCCAACAAGTTCCTTTTCTTCTAAAGCTAGCCGCTGCCCATTTCTGTTTCTTGCAACCAAGAACACCAGCTGATACACCCTTTCTCAAGGCACAGCTGTGCTGCTGCCATTTCCATAAAGTCTTCTTAAGAGTATCTCTCTATTGAGACAGCATCTCTTCTTCCCCTCAGCTTACCTAAACTTTGTGCTTTCACTTGGACAACTCTTTACAGGGCATCTACCAAGTACTAGGCCCTATATTTGGTGCCACACATCAGAAGAGAACCAAAAACACACATGACATTTTTCTGGGGGTGAGAGGAGAGATGGAATTTTTAAAAGCACACTATTCAGTAACTATAATTATAATTGAAGGAGAGGGTGGAGTGTGATGGGAGCACGTTAAAAGGAGATAGACAGCTGGTGGTGGTGGATGGGAGGGAGGAACGGTCAGGGAAGGCCATCATGGGGAAGGGGTTTTTGAGTTTCCATGTGAACACTGAGTGGAATCAGCCAGGAGAGGTGGAGGGGAGCAGAGTGAAAGGTTGGCTGAAGCGGCCAGCACAGTGTCCAGACACAGGGGTTCAGGTATACGAAGCCCTGAGGCCAAAAGAAGAATGGCAAAACCAAGGACTTGAAGGCAGCAGAGTCGAGGGGAGCTTGATGAGAGATGACGGCAGGTCAGAGTCATGTTAGAACTTGGGATGTCACTGCTCACCCTCGAGAACAATGCTTACTCCGCTCCTTGGGATGGTGCCCATCTTACACATTTGTTTCCTTGCCGACATGAATATCTTCGAGCTTGTGAGAAAATTCAAGCTAATTTTTGTTTCTGATACTAGGGCCTCCATAGCTAAACTGCTGTTGCCCATGAGGGCAGTGACCATACCCACCTGGTCGCCGTCATCTCCCTAGAGACTACAGGAGCTCAATGCACGTTTGTGGGGCAGAATCGCCTGCCTTGAGTTGAAGTTCCCTGGGAATGGAGAGCCCAGTGCGTGTGCTTCATCCTTTTCTGTCTCCCCCACAGAGCCCAGCGTGACTTCACATTCTTTGTAGGCCTTCCAAGAAGGTTTGTGTCATTGGAGTTGGCAATAATGTCCTGGAAGCAGAACAAGAGTCTAAAGTGCCTTCAGTTTATCAAGAATGACTTAGCTTCATTGTTCACTCAAGTTTTGGTACTGTGTGTGAACACTGAATTATTTGAGAACTGATGGTATCTTGTGCCTTCGGACACATCTGTGGAAATACATGTGGCAACTATAGGCATCAGAAATAAGGCCGGGTATCGTACACCTGGCTATATATTGGGGTCCTGGCTCTGGCATTGATCTGCACAAATGATTTCACTTCTATAGGCCTTGTTTACCTTTTTGAAATATACCTGGAAGAATGCAATATCCTACTCCACCGCAACGACTGGGAGGAGAATGGTGCCTCCTCTGAGCTGAAGTGGTAATTTCCAAAGGGTCTGGTCTGGTTTCCTATTCCTCTGCATACACAGAATGAAGGAATCAGGAGGGCAGCTGACTCCTGAGCTAGGGCAGAGAGAGGCCCCAAGTCCTGTGGCAAATACTATCGAGCACAGGAATATCTGAGGTTCCATTTTAAGGTGATTTCTCTTGTGTGGTGTAAACACCCTCCATCTCTCTTCTCAAACTTGAGCAAAGTCTGCTATGCATGTGAAGGGCTTTGGTAAGTGAGTCTGAATGCAGAAATCAACAAGTCTAAGTGTCAGGGCTGAGTTGAAGCATTTGGGGCTAGGAGTAGCACAGAAGCATGGTGAGGGAATTCAGAGAGTGGAACTAACTGGACAGAAACCAGAGTCATATGGGATGGAAAAAAAACCCACCCAAAACCCAAAATAACTCATCAGCTGCTCCCTACCCTCTGGAAGCCCCTGAAAGATTAGGAAGGCATGGGGCTCTCCTCTGTGCTTCCAACGGGATCACGCCAGTTTCTTTTGGTTCTCAAGAGACAGGATAGTTCATCCAACATCTGAGTCAGGGTAAGATGCTGCAGTTGGGGAAGTCCATCCTGTGGCCTTTCTCCAATACTAGCTTTGCAATCAAGTGTTTCTACAAACATTTAAACATAATTGGCTAACACTTTTAGTTTTGAGATCATCATTTTAAGAAAAGAACTGAGCATCTTAGAACTTTATCCCCCCAAAATATTCTCTCTAGATAAATAGAGCTGCCCAGTATGGCTTGTCCAGCAAACCAATTTGTCTATTGAATGAAGCCCCCAAACTCAGTATCAGCAAGCTGACCCCTGGGCTTCACCTTCCTGTGTTTGCATTATTTAGCATTCTAAGAGGGTTGGAGGCTTGGTTGTCTCCAAGAGCAAGGAGGAAATGCTACCTATTACCGGGAAACCCAAGCATCAGAGATGCCTGCTCCTTAGAACAGCTGGTGACAAGGGGGAGAATCACAGCACACTCAGAATATTACTAACCATCGTCAAGAACAAATTACAGTGCCCAACATTAACAACTGCTGGCTGAGCCTGCGGGCCAAGGCTGCATTGTGAGTATTTCCCCTGACAAAGTTCTTTAGTCTTTCAGGATCACCTTCTATTAAACAGAGACCCAAGGAGTGTTTATTTGTAAGACAGTCGGTATGCCGTGCCATTTAATAACAATGTTTATAGTGTCACCCTGTCCCAATGTACTTACTATATCTACATCTATAATTTATGTGTGACTAAGGAACGAACTCTATTACGTTTTGCTTTTCCCTACTGACAATAACAACAACAACAACAATAATAACTACTACCATTTTTGAGTGCTTTTTAAGTGTCCAACCATATTCTAAGCACTTCATACACTTTGTGTCTTTTAAGCCGTATCAATAATGATGCTACAAGCTTCGTACTGTTATTTTCCCAGTTTTACACATGAAGACAATGAAGCTTACAGAGAGTAAGTGTCTCCCAAGGTCCAGGACCCATAGCTAGGAATTGACACAGACAGGATTCAGGAGTCAGACTTTTCTCCATAGCCCACGCTTTTACTTATAATCTGACGCATTCCCACACTGCTGGTGTAGGTGAAGGGCAGTGTGGTCAGACCAGGTCTGTGTTTAATGCCTCTGAACTTCTATTCAAACATATGTCCACCCGTCATGGTGAACAGAAGCAAGAAGCCGGCCAGGATGGGCCGCGGTATTCCTGCCTCCCTTTTTTCTCCCACCCCTGATGCTGAATTCCCTCCCTCATACGACAGCAAGATCGATGGCAGAGAGATACTGGTAAGGGAAAACTACAGGGATTGAGTAAAATTTGTTTCAGGATGTGGGCGTGCCATGTATGTTACAAATTCAACTATCATCAGGGGTTGTAACTTTGGTTTACCTAATGAATATTTTCAATTTGAGGGAATGAAAAGTTATTGATTACAGACCTGGGGTAGCCGGTCCAAAGGCACAATTATGCATGATTCTAGCAGTGGGCACCAAGGCCTGATTGGGGCACCAGGCAAAACAAATGTCAGGTTGTTACCTTGATCAAGACAAGTGCCAGGGATGTGAAAATCCAAGAATATGGGACAATCAAGGAACCTACAGCGTGAGAGGCCAGAGGACAGGAAAAGGCATTGAGAAGGATGTGACCCACGTCAAGAAGAATCTAGAGACTCATTCCCTAATATAAAGGGGCACCAAAGTGGCTCCCCTGCCCCATCCTTATGACAACGAGGTGTCAGCCGTGGTCTGTTGGGAGCCTGACCCTCAGGTTAAGCTGGCCTTGAACTCCAGTCCCTGGCGGGTCCCTCCCGTCTGTGGCAAATACACCGGGGTACGCGGGGCAGAAACGTTGTCATCCACAGCCTCTCACTAGTTCCGTGGCTCTACTCGCCCCACTCCTCCTCATGCTGAACATCCCCCCCATATCTTACTCAAGCCCCTCCATCTCCTCCAAGGACCCTCCAGAGTGTCAATTTCCATGCCAAGCACGTCAAGTATTTTCACTACAAGGAAAGCCTGCCCGCCCCCAGAGGATCTGGTGAATAACAATTTCTCCGTTTCATTGTCTAGGGACTGTCTGAGAATGACGAGGCTACAGAGAGTGGAGCAGGTGTGGGAGGGGTGTGCTGTCATAAGGCCTCACGCATCTCCGAATCACTTCCTCTACTTGGGTTTGTCTTTCCCCCTGTTTCCTGAGATCCCACCTCAACAGAAGTGAGATTTTGCTTTTTGATTGGAGTTGGACCTTTTAGTGCTTAGGTTTTTGGATGATACCGCTCAAAATGAGAGGTTCAGAAAGTGCCACCAACAAAGAATCTCTTGTCCCTCACCTCCAAATACCTCACAGTATGACCCACCCCTCCCTTCAGGGCCCAAACTCTAATGTGACAATGGGGCTAACCCAGACCTGCCTAGAGTTGATGCTCGTTCAGTACATGGTTGGGGCTTACGTAGAATACAGTTGGTACGTACACAGCCTTTCTAACCCATCAAGATAACAACCAAATTCATTCCTCTCGATAATGGAGTCAACGCTCTAACACTTCATCAGCCACACTCACCTGGAGAAATTCTCTGAGCGAGGAAGGAAGACTTTCTTGTTCTGATCTAAAGGTTGATTCAAAAGCAGCTGAGTTTCATTTTCTGTCTTCAGCATTTCTTGCTGAAATCATGTTGTAAATGACCAAAAAGCTTGCAGAGGGGGAGACGATGAAGTGAAAGAAAGGGAAAGCAAGGGAGAAAAAGGCAGGAAGCTTCCTCTTTTTGAGGACCTACTATGTGCCAGGCACTAGGACAACTACTTCCTAGAACAGATAGAAGCTCCTAGAAGATGTGTGGATTGCCTTTTTCCATTTGGGTTTTAATTAAGTGATTTTTCAGTGCTGCAACTTTGGTTTGCTATAAAAGGGACTTTGCAACATTTTTTGTCATGCTTGTTCTTTCTTAGGCTTTCTTTTCAGACCCAATTTTGTATATTCTAATTGCAAACTCTAGTTCAAGTTCCTAAAACACTCTCTTATAATTATCACCAAACAAATGCAGTGATTCCCCAAAGCCCAAACATGTGTTGCATTAATTCTCACAACGAAAATACTTTCATTTTTCTTGGACTCTAAGCAAAACGGACCATAAGCAGAGTGTTTGATAAAATGACAGGTGGAATTCCATCCAATTAAGACATAAATATTTTTCCAGAGGCTAAGCTCACTGCAAAATAATAATCTTCACTCAACACATCTTTACATGTCTTTGGCAAAACACCTGTCTAAGACTGTTAACACTAAATATTTTGGGAGCTCTGTACTTCAAAGACATCCCTGAAAATGTCAAGCATTGTTAAAATGTTGAAGTAATTTTCGTTAAATGCTTCTGTGACAACTGTCGGACCTGGTTTGTTTTAGCTGAATACATTCTGAATATTGCTTGGAATCTGTGAATTGGTCATTTGCCAAAAGAAGAGAATTGGGCCAAAGTCAAAAGAATTACATGCATCAAAGAAATGGAAAAAATGGGGGAATCTTTGGGTATTTTAAAAATGCAATTTGTCTTCTAGGTTGGAAGCTTCAAAAGAACATTCTTACCAATTGAAAGCATTTGCAGTAAAACTATAAAGTATACAGTAGAAGTCATTCTGATTCTTGGCCAAATTCATACATATAGAGTTATACCTACAGTTCTTCCTGCAGAGAAAAAAAAGTATATTTTAAAGTATCTTGACAAAATTAGTGATTAAGCAATATAAAATTGAGATGTTTTCCTAGGAACTTCTAGTTAGTTGGTTATCAAGTACTTAGGGTTCACAGAATCACAGAGGTAGTAAAAATTAGAAGTAGTAAAAATTAGTGAACATCTAGTCCAACAATGCCCTTTCTCCTCCCACTCCCTCCATTTTCAGGTAGGTAAACTGAGGCCCAAAGACCTAAAGCCAATCATAGTTGGTTGACAGAAGCGTCTACTGCAAAGAGCTTAAAAGTTTGGGCTGAAGGGTGGGTGGTGGGAGAGACATGTTGAAACATATCAACACATGGTAAAAGTGGAACATAAATGTCAAAAAGATATAGTGAGATCAATAATAAGAGGAACTGATGGTAACTGGGTAGTTACTATGGGCCAGGAATTGTGCTAAGCACTTTACAAACATTACCTCATTTAATTCTTGCAGTTACCTGTACACAAGGGTGCCATTATTATCCCCTTATATAGACAAAAATCTCTAAGCAAATTGTCCGGATTACACAGATAGCAATTGATAGAGTCAAGGCTTGGAGTCAGTTCTGTCCGACTTCAAAATCCTTGTTCTTAACCATATATTGAACTTCCTCCCAACGTGCATGACTACAGAGCTTATTCCTTTTCCATGAATTCAAGTAGGCACCATTGTAACTTGAGAAATCTAAGGGGATAATGATTTGGACCAGCTACAGGTCACAACTAAGCTATAGATTTTGGAGAGAGTGTGTTATCAGGGCTAAGGGTATAAGGATCATGGTCTGGAATTTTCTGTGAGACCTCAATTCAAATATTCTGTCCCATTGTCCCCATAAAGATTCTCATTCTTGACATAGTGTGTGTTCAGAACTATTTTACAGAATGTTCCAGGCCTTGACCTAGTCTGAGATTCTTGGAGTCAACCCAAGACCATTTGCAACCTATTTTTATTGAATACCACTACATCTAAGGCCTGCCCTGCACCAAATATCCAGTGTTTGGTCTAAACAAAACCAACGTTGAACATGGAAGAGATCAGTTATTTTCATTTTCTCTCCCTAATAGGGCACTTTCTGTCGAAAGAGTCAGAAACCCAAGTCAAAGCAGTAGAAACAGAAAAGGTGATGTACTGTCTGAGGCAGGTCTGTCTGCAGCTATGTCTGAATCTAGGGACTCATATAGGTTCAACAGGACTTCAGTCTGTCTACCCCTTTTCATTCCCTAGCGCTGTTTGTCTCTATTCTTGGTGACACTCTTAAGCAGAACCTGTCCACACGGAGGCACGATGACCTTGCCTCCTCCCTAGAAGTGCCAGGCTTGCATCATTCTTGTTGCCAGCAATCCCAGCAAAAAAAGAGTTTCTCTTTCTCAATGTTTCCAACAAAAGCCCCCTGTTGGGTCTCATAGGATTAGCTTAGTCATGTATCCACCACTGAACCAATCATCTGAGGGGAATGGGATGGAATGGGCTGATTGGCAAGGCCAGGTCACATGCCCACTCCTAAAGGTGTGAAAATGTGGGTCCCCATCTGATCACATGAATTAAGAGTAGGAGGTGGGTGGTTCCTTCAGAGGAAAATCGGAGACCTATTACCAGAAGTGGGAGATAATCAATGCCAAACAGGCAAAACCAACAGATGCTCACACCCCCTCCTGTCTTTCAGACACTGCCATGTAGGAGAGACAGCAGGAACTAAACAGGGTATCTAGAGTGAGTACCCAGGAGCTGAAACAGTCAGGGGTGGGAAGCTAGAGACATGGTTCTCAAACTTCACTTACAGCAGAATCACCAGAAGACCTTTTTTAGAAATGCAGATGCCTGTTCTTCACTCTCAGAGATTCTAAGTCAGTAGATCTGGTGCATGAGTATTCATGTTTTTAACTGCTCCTCTAAATGTGCTGTAGGTCGAGACCTGTGAACTATATTTCAAGAGACATTCGTTTAGATCCTAGGAAGGTAGACCAGTTATTAAGTATTAAATGAGTTTCACTAAATCAAAAATAATAGCCAGAGGGAGTCTTTAAAACAGAACAAATCTTGACAATTGCTCTCTGTGAATTTGTCTCTCAGTAACTGCCCAATACCTCTTGAGCAGTGCCAGGTGCTTAACAAATGCTCTGGGAGATGAGGATCATCATCAAGGCAACTTGTGAGAGCTGGTTTGTTGACCAGGAACATGAAAACATACGGGATTTACAAAGAGGTTTGAATGCCCAATCAGAAAATCTATAGCTTATGGTCAAATGCATAAGCCTGATAATGGGAATATAATCTATTTATGAAATAAATGGGCTTCTAAAATCTTTAATAAAAGAGAAAGAAGAAAAAGAAAAGAAAGCAAACACCTCCACAATTAGGAAAATAATTATATTTAAAGAGCAGAAAAATAGAAATAGAATGTTGTGATTTGAATCCTTTGCTCTCTTCTCTTCTGCTCTGCTCTCCTCCCCTTCCCTCCCCTCCCCTCTTTTCTTCTCCTCTCCCTTCTCATTCTCTCCCTTCTTTTCTTTCTTTTTTGTTAAATGCACCATTGGTAGATATCCAAGCACAGAGCAATAAAGGGAGCCACAAATCTTTATAAAGTGCTCCCCACAAGGGTGACAGGGCAGGAATCCAACAGAAGATCAACCCAACAGGGTCCTAGGAGAGCCTGCTCCTTGAAACTTGAAACTTGCCAAGTGCTATCACTTCAAGGTACACAGACCTAAGAGGATTAAGGTAAGTCTCCCTCTAAAAGCCTGAGAAAACAAAGATTAGTTTTTAACATCACAAAGAAACATATATTTATGTAGGTCCTGAAGGAGAGGAAATACGTTAAGACTTTTGGAGTGGGGGTGGAGGTGAGGAGAGACACTGTGGACAGAAAAGACAAATCATCCCTAAGCAACAGAGAGAACATTCTTACAAGATTATCCACTGTTTTCGAAGGAATAGATTGAAATTGAGATTTACATAAAAGTAACAAAGAAGATGTGCTACAAAACCTTATTAAGCTTAATTTACTAAGGAAGCATTTGTGATTGGGCCAAATAGCAGACTTTTTGTTTTTTCCACTATATAAGAGGGTGGTGAGGATTATTAGGATAATTAATAGTTAAGTCAACATTGCAAGAACTTTTTCTTCTTCAAGAAAAAATACACTTAATAACTTCAAAAATACCTCACTATATATTCATAGTGGAGTAAATCACTTCAACTCCTTCAAGCCTCAGTTTCCAAAGAAGTATGGCTAAATCAGTAATTAAAAATAGAAAAATTTTGGAGGCTGAGATCCCATTTAAAAGTCTAAAGGAATCCATGAACCTCAAGAAAACGCACATCCATGCAAAATTGTGCATATAGCTCATTTATTGCATTGGAAATATACTCCTTTCAGATAATTATTATATAAGATCAATCTCCAAAAAGTTTTGTTTCTTTCAATCTTTTTTTTTTCTGGACAAAAATGAATGGCTACTTCCCCCTGTCTCAAAAGGAAATAGATACAGATTACACAAATAAAACAAAGTGAACTCTAATGCTACTCAAAAGTAAATTTCTACCGGAAGCTTCTTTTGTTTGGATTGACTAAGAAGGTAAAAGGTCATCTTGTGGATTGGTCTTTAACATGGCCATCGTTGACATCTGACCCATTTCGTTTCTCGTTCATTCTGAGAGCAAGTCCGGACAAGGCCAATGCACAAACGTGAATAGCGGCAAACAGTGTCAAAACTATCTTTGCTCCTGTGGCCAGGTGGGGGTGAGGCTGCTCAGAGAAACGCCAGAATTCCCCAAGACTTCAAGTGGAATGCGCTTTACATCAGTTCCTTTGTCAAGGCGGAGAGGTCATCCCTATCAGGGTCTGCCTTGTTGACAACAACCATGGCAACAGAAGGTTATGCATTTCAATATTAAGGCTCTCCGAGCAGAAGAAAATTGCAAAAAGCCACTGTATGTGGTTTCCAGGTGTCCATCAACTTGTACCTGCCCCCAAAGTGACAAGGATTTGCCACCATCAAGTGTGTATCTGTCAGGCCATTCCACTAGCACTAACCAGGTCCCACCTCATAATTCCTCCATTCCCAGAGGCATATGTTAAAATTTGCCCTCTTAGAGCTGATGAGCACATTTGACGTGGGCAATATCCTCTCTTTCACTCCAACTGTTATTAAAACAATGGCATATTTTATAGTGGATTGCAGCTTAAAATCAAGGAAATACGTCAACTCTCCACCACCCATCCCCTCATCCAGAACAGAAGTATGAAGGCTGAAGAGCTCAGAGCTTTTTTGCAACAGCTTCCATGACAAAGATGGCAGGATCTTGAATTAAAAGATTTATCCTGTTCATCTACCTAAAAAAAAAATCTGCCAAGAACGCCAAGACATAAGGAATTTCTTCCTAATCATTTTGAGAATGGGCACTTATCTTCTGCCCAAATGTCAATCAAGCCAGTAAAGACTTGCCTCTGGAAACGAGGGAACTTCAGGATATTGGAACAAGCCTTCACAGTCTGTTTCCATTTTCTGACAAGCCCCCTGGAAAGGCGGTGAATCGGGATCTGGCTCTGGTATCATGGAGACGCTTCCCTGGGGTCGACCAGATGCCTGTCAGCATTGGTGGTGGACTGTTTTGACACTTGCAGAATCCTCTGAAAAAAGCAACAAGTTAGGCTAATGTACAGAGCTTCTTTATTCACCAAGTAGCAAAAACAGATGAGATGTCAAGCTTTGCAGGTGTACAGTGTCTTAGGTCGGGTTTCCCCCCAAACAGTCCCTGACACGGGGATTTGAGTGCAAATAGTTTATTTTGGAGGTGATCCCAGGAAGCACCTGTAGGGGAGTGGGGAAGTGAGTCAGAGAATGGAAAGAAGACAGTAAAGAGTGCATTATCAAGCAGGTTACTGCTGTGGGCCCCTCGGGCTCAGTCCTGCTGGCAAAACCCGTGAGAGAGTGGAGAATGTGCTTCAGAATTGTGCGCAGCGAGCGGCGTTTAAACATTGATGTCCATCCATCACTGGTTGAGGGCTGCTCCCCTGGAGATGTGAATTTTTCCAGCATTTTGAGCCTGCCTAATGCCTGGACCGAGCCTACTCCAGCAGCCAGGAAATATCTTAAGCAGAGAGTGGCAGGTGTTCAGTCAGTTGTCATCAGAATGTAGAGGATGGTGAGTACCAAGGAGATATGGGTGGGTCGTGGACAGGGTCTGCTCCGCACAGATCCTGTGAATTTTCTTCCAGGCAACATTTTCACCATTTCCAAGAGGCGTTTGCAATTTCCAAAATCAAGTTCACATGCAACAAGTTTTCTTCGTTGACATCATCTTCCATGTAATGGACAAAAACAGTGCTGTGCAGAGGAGGAGATCTCTAATCACCTCCAGTTGTTTGATGAAGGGACACAGAGTTGCTGGGAATTCCTCCATAATCTGCAGCAAAATAGTGGAAAACAGATCAGTGACTCTGGAAGGGGTGACGTCACCAGACCAGGGCAGTTCCACAATTTTATTCCTCCTTCCAGATCATAGCCTAGCTCAACCGTTTCCAAGGCACATGGCTTCAACAAGGCAACTACAACTAAGTGGATTATTTCATTGGTGTTGGGATAAGCAATCTCAGAGGATGCTTTGAAACAAGGCGGGTTTTGAGTGGATACAGTGCAAGTTTAGGTAAAGTTCCAGCATTTTCAAAACAAGTCTACTTTTCACATAGTACCTTTTGGCCTAAAGATGGACAGATGGAAAATACTCCTTTAACTCTGTTGGCTTCATGTTTTCATTGGACCTTACCTCACTGTACAAATATGACTTTTTACCATGTCCTGTCTCATCCAGTTGCTGCAAGTAAAATGGTCTCAACATATTTCCTTTTCTCTAGTATTTTCCAGTGTGAGTGTGGCCTGGCGCAATCAAAGATGGATATATATATATATATATATATATATATATATATATCAAAATGTTGGAGGATCTTAATTCCTATCGATGGGGGAAATAACCTCAACGATGATCACCTCATGTTACTGTGAGAATCTGAATGATTGTTTAGCATATATTTCCTCCCCTCCTTCTTGAATTCTGGAAAGAGCGCACTTCCCCACCCCATTGATCTTGGGCTGGGTTATGTGACTCACTTCGGCAAATGGAAGTTTCGTGGACATGGGGATGCAGGTCTGCAGAAGGACACAGAAACCTTATGTGTCCTTGTGCATTTGGGTGTGGCTCTTGTGCTTACGCTGTTCTTTGTGAGAAGAACATGTTGTGGGTAGCCGTTGGTCCAAAGAGGATATGTGGAGGAGACCTGAGCCCAACCCACAGCTTGGATCCTGGAGTCATGATTCTGAACTCCAGCCAAGTCCAATCAATTTGCAGCTGACCCACAGATCCATGAGTCATAAATAAATGTTTGTTATTTTGAGACACTGAGTTTTGGGGTGATTTGTTATGCAGCATTATTGCAGCAATAGCTGACTAACACATTCTTGTATAAAGTAGCACCCTTTATCACCTCACACTTGCTCGGAGTGAAAAATATCTTGGTAGAGTTGGATTCAAAACTTTTTTGTCCAAAAAGCTAATTTTTCAAAAATGACAGGAAGGGCATTGAAGAATATATATTCTTTCTAGTGTGTTTTATTCTCACTTCACTTCCAAACTATGTGATCTGTGGGAACTGGCCTGTCACTCTTCTCCTCTTCATTTTTGGGGTTGGCACTAATTAATAGACCATGACAATGGCATTCTCTCAGCTGATGCCTTTTGATGTGAACTTTCCCAAGTTCCATCTCTTGTAGTTGTAACCTTACAACTCTTCACTCTGCCACAGTTTCATTTGTAATCAAAATTATGAACTAATGAAATAGCACAAGGCTTGTTGTAATAGGTAGTTTGCTGGTTGGTTTTCAAAATTATACCAATTTTCCATTTTACCAAATTCACACTTTTTTTTTTAACGAAAGCTACATCTTCACTATCACAATTGGAAATGAGATGCCTCCTGGACTTTGTTGCATGCAATTAAACCACAACAAAAGGGAGCCGAAGCCATTTCACTCTTCATAAGGCCGTAATTATTCTTTAACTATTGGAATATGACATCCCTTAGGAGCTAATTATTGAAAATCTCTCATCACACATAGGAAACACACAAACAAATCCTTCAAGCACAAAGTAAATGTTCAACATTAAAGCTGCATCCAGGAAGTCATACCAATCAGTCGGTCCAGCTAATTACTAATCTGATTTTTGGAGTAGTTGCATTAGATAATTATGATGCCTGTTCGTAACATGGAAAGCATAGCCTTTGACTTCCTTTAATAAAGATCTAGCTGCAAGAAAAAATGTACCAGGAACCATAATACAAAATTTGCATTGCAATGGAACCTGGGAGAAGTGTGGTAGACATTTTTAAATAGAAAACATTTCATTTATCACATGATAGATTTATTTAATATACCATTTTGTGGATGTCATGTTGAAAGGCAAAGTGAGCTATTATATTGAGATGATTTCATATGAGCCATGCAGTACACCTTAAAGCCCAAATCAAATTTTTAAATGTGTATTATAAAATGCTTATTAATCAACTGAGGTGCACATTAGATAAATATAGCCTATTAAAGATTATTCTATGGATCATATTCTAAAGGAATCAAAGTCAGTCATATATATAATGTGTAACTACTCATTCTTAAATATATCTCTATATCAGCATATTCAAATCCTTCTTAATTTTTAAATGGTTATAAAATTAATAAACACTCTCATCCATTGTTGGTGGGAATGTATATTGGCACAACTTTTTCAGAGGGCAATTGGTCAATAACTATAAAAATAAAAATGTATATACCCTTTTATTTTAACCATTTACCTTCTAGGAGTTCTATCTTGTAGACAGATTTGTATTAATGCTCAAAAATAATGTATAAGGATGTTCATTACAGCATTGGAAGAATTTTAAAAAAAGGAAATAGATAAATAATCTAATTGTTCAGTCCAATAGAGGACTGTTTGTTTTATGATAAATCCATACAACAGGATACTAGGCAGCTACTAAAGACAGAGAGAGAGAAGAGACCGATATGCACTGTTATACAAAGATGTTCAAGATATATTGAAGGTAAAAAAATAGGCAAGTTATAACACAATATGTATGGCGTGAGCCCATGTTTGTAACCTAAAAAGATATGCATATACATCTCAGGTAAATGTATATACAAGTATTTTCCATCACTATGTATGTTTATGCATGTATATGTGTGAGTATAGGTGATAGATAAATTGATGATAGGTGATAAATAGTCATAGATAAACTTTCTAGAAGGACACATAACAATTAGCAGCCCTGTCTTTGGGGGAGGGGTGCCGTGTAGTGCAAATGCAGCCATAGTCAATCTGTGAAGGAATGAGCATGGCTGGGTTCCAGCATAGCTTTACTGGAAAAAGAGAGCCAGCCCATGACCTGAGGTTTGTGGACCCCTGCCCTAATGATAGTCCAGTCTCCATGGCTTCATATATCATCTACGTGCTAATGACTCCCAAGTTTACACCTCCAACTCCAATCTTGCCCCTGACTACCATACTTGCATGCTACAAGGGAACCAACATTTCACTTGGATATTGAGGCAGAGATGACTAACCATCCAAGATTCACGTGCCTCCTTCCATGTGTAGTTGTCTCTAGGAAGCAGCTACCTGGCCAAGGACTACCTTCCCACCCTCTACCCCTCTAGCATCTAGGTGGGACCACGTTACTAGCTCTTTCCCAGTGTGTTTTCACCACTCTCTCTTTGCCATCTGTCAGTGGAATGGAGCCCTAGAGGAGGGTGGAGCCACAAGAAGGAAGGAGCTAGGGTCCTTGACTCACCTTGTGGAAGGTCCTTCATCAAACAAAAACACCTGCATCAGTCTGTTACATGAGTAAGAAATAAACTTGTTTTAAGCTACGGAAACATGAGGATTTATGTACAAGATGCAGTATCACCCTAACTAGTTAGTACATATATCTAGTAGCCATCTAAAATTGAACATGTCCAAAACTGAAACTCTTAATTTTTTCCGTCTATGCTCCTCTCCCAGTGTCTCCATCTCAGAAATGGCACCTCCATTTACCTATTTTTCAAGTCAAACACTATGGTGTCATCTTTGATTCTTCTCTTTCTTGCATACCTACATCCAATCCATCAGTGAACACCTTAAAGATATATTCCAAATATGGTCATTTTCTAATGGCCACAGCTGACACACTAACCAAAGTCACCATCATTGATCACCTGGGCTACTGTAATAGCATTCCTGATCAGTCTGCCCACTTCTACTGGACGCTGCCCTCTCCTTGTCTGTCCTCCACATCAACACCTGTGTGATCCTTTCAATACATGTCAGACCAACTCACTCCCCCAGACAAAATCCATACAATGGTTTTCCATTGTGTCTAGAATGAAATCCACACTTTGAAATTCTAGCGTCAAAGCCCCGCATGATCTGCTCCATGACTGTCTCTCCACGCTCGTCTCCTACTCCCTCCAACTCCACCAAACTGTATTGACCTCGTTAACTCTTCCGTGGGCGTGGCGAGCTAGCTTCACTCTCGCGGCCTTGTATGTGCTACTTCCATGGCCTTGGTTTACGTTTTCATTATTCTTGATGTTCCCTTCTCAGAGGCCCACTATGACCACCCTATCTGAAATAACAACCCTCATCATTCTTTATTATCTTGCTCCACTTTATCTTCACAGCATTATCTATCTTATATCATATATCTGTGTGTTTGCTTATTACTATTGTTATTATTAAAATATAAGTCTCACGATGGCAGGAATTTCATCTGTCTTGATCACGGTTGTATACCCAGTGCCTTAAAGTGTGCCTGGTGCATAAAAGATGTTTGATAAATATTTGTTAAATGTTAACTTCTTTTCCTTGACTTTTTTTCCCCAGAGTTCTTACTTATTGGGAACTGTCTTCCTGAAACCTTCATATATGAAAGACAACCTGGCAATAAATATGCAATGTTGTTTTAGAGCTTTGCCTTGCAAATTCCATAGATATTGTTTCACCGTCCCTGACATTCAGGTTTGCCCAGAAGAACTTGGAGGCTACCTGATTTTCATCCTGTTTTAGATAATCTGATTTTTCTGTATGGATGTTTATAATTTTTTGAGATCAGTGTGTGGGCTAATTTGAGTCCCTCTCCTCTATAATTTTTTCTGAAATGTGATGAGATCTTCAGATCTGCAAACTCAAATCTTTTTTGGCCCAGAGAATTTGTCTCCTATTAGTCTTTGATTATTGCTTTTATTCCAGGTTTGCTTGTCTCTTTCTCAGAAACCTGTGTAACCATTAGGCTGGACCAGCATTGCCATCTTCTACACGAGCTCATTGTTTTAATCTCTTGGTCCTGATAGAGCAGCTCAATTCTGTTCTTCACGACACTCATTCAATTTCCTTTTGTCAGTTTTGCTCTTTCTTGCCTCCCATGTAGATTTTAATTTTGCTTTTGCATATTTAATTTGCTCACAATTCTTTGCTCTCTCACTGTATGAGATTCTATTGTCAATTTATATCTGCCTTATGGCTTTCATCTCTTTCTTCGAAAGGATGATGTTCTCCTTCAGTATTCTATGAAGAATGCTAAGTAGCTTTCTAATTTCCTTTTCTGTTTCCTGCAGTAAATCATTTTCAGAGGCCTACTCCTTCTCTGAGTCTTCAAAATAAATGCTGTATGGTAGTCTGTCATATGTGTCATGCTTTCCCTGTTTATTCTTCCTTGGATGAGGAGAGCTCTATCTATGCTTAGCATTTGTCATCAGACAGGCTGCCTCAAAGAGCAAAGAGCAGCACTCATGCAGTAGATGAATAGATACCCAGGTTTCTAGGTGATACAGGGCTTGAACTTGAGGACAGAGGATGAGGGTGGGGGAAGGGGTGAATGATGTGCCTGATTACATTATTTTTCTGGTGACATAACATAGATAGGCCACGGATTATGTTTCTCAATCCAATTCCATCAAGAAGTAAGAAGTAGCCAATGCTCTTAGATTCCTAACTTCAATTTATAAAGAGCCTAATTTTTGTTTTCCATCATACTCTTTACCAAATACCTCTTTTGCAATTTCTTAATAGAAAAATTTATTTCTTAGATGAATCTGGCCTTTATTTCAGTGACTGATGGCTGGTATATATGTATGGTAGATGGTAGATGATAGATCTTAGTAAAGAGTCTAATTACAGCTAATTATCAAACTACAAACATTACTGTAATTTAGAAGGCTTGTGAAAATGGATATTGATTTCAATTAGTGGCCCCTTTCACCTCCTGTTTTTCAAAGGCCTGAAACTGTATAAGAAGATATCATTGACAGTAGGAGGCTAGCGATTCATTCCAAACTAAACCTAATTCTCTAGTTATCTTGATGCAAATTTCCAAGTGGTTACAATTTCTCATCTTTAATTATGTTCTTCTGCCCAGTGTCCCATACACATTTACTGAGGACCTACTCTGTGCTAGTACTATGCTAAGAAGTACTTGGCATATAGAGATGAAGGACAGATTCCAAGATCTCCCAGTCTAGGGGAGCCAAAACAGCAAATACACATGCACAGAGGGGACAATGCCATAGCAGAGGTGGTCTGAAGGGCATCTTGACCTTGACCCCACACACCCTCCTCCTGCCAGGGCCCTGGCCCTCTCCTTCCCTTCACAGCCAGGTTTCTTAGGAGTTGTACTCGCTGGACTTTCCCACCCCCGTTCACTCCTCAGTCAATTGCAAACTTGCTTCCTTCCCCACCACTCCACCAAGGCCAGCTTCAGCAAGGTCTCCAATGACCTGCTGGTCAGAAGCTTCAGTTGACCCTTTCCAGCCCCTACATCTTTGAAATGCTAGAGCACAGGCCCCACAGGCCTCTCAACTTCCACTTGTGAAACTGAACTAATCTTGTCCCCCTGCCTCCCCACTGACCGACAAGCCCCAGCCCTGCCATGCCTGCCCTTCTTTCTGTGACCTCCTCTCATGATTGGAACCACAGCTGCCTCACTTGCTCAAGCCGGAGGCCTTGACATCATCTTTGACTCCACCCTTTTCCCCATCACTCCCCCAACCCCATCCATTCCATCACCAAGTCCCGTTGATTCTATGGTCTCAGTGTCTCCTGACTCTGTCCCCTTCTCTGTATTTCCACAAGCACCATCTAGTTCATGCCATCATCACCTCTCCCTGATAAGTTCAACAGTCTGCTTGTTGTCACCTTGCGGCCTGTCTTGGGTGTCTCAGGTCTATCATTTATCTGGGGACCAAAATGATCCATCTAAAACACAAATGGGGCCATGTTACTTGTTTGTTTAATGCTACTCAGTGGTTCCCCTTCACCTACCAGATGAACCCAACTCCTCAGCATGGCTCACAAGTCCTCCACAATTTGATCTGGCCTCTCTCTGAGCCTCATCTCTTGCCACACTCCATCTCATCTCCACTCTCTAACACAGAAGTGTTTGCAGAGACTTGAGTATTGTCAAGTTGATTTTTTTTTTTTATAATTTTATTTATTTATTTTTCTTCCCCCAAAGCCCCAGTAGATAGTTGTCTGTCATAGCTGCACATCCTTCTAGTTGCCGTATGTGGGACGCGGCCCCAGCATGGCCGGAGAAGCGGTGTGTCAGTGCGCGCCCGGGGATCCGAACCCCGGGCCACCAGCAGTGGGGCGCACGCACTTAACCGCTAAGCCACAGGGCCGGCCCCGTCAAGTTGATTTTTGCATATATTATCCCCTCTGCCTGAAATTTCCCTTCTCTCACTGCTCTCCTATCACTTGTGCACACGCACACACACACACACACACACGCGTAATCAAGCACAGCTTGGCTTGGCCAACTGATACTAATCATTGAATATGAACCACTTGTATTTTTCTAAAGAAGCCATTTCTCTCTCACTGCCAAGATTTTGCTCATTCTGTTTCCAATTTCTATAACTACTACTACTAGCCTGTGCCACACTCCCACTTAACCCAGTTTCTCTAGGTGATTCCTAGATGCTCTTCAGGAGCCAGCTTATAAAGCTCCCTCCCCTTGAGTTTCCAAAGCACAGTTATCACCCTCTGTGATACGTGCCTTTTGACTCATGTGTCTCCCCCCATCCCAGTGTGCCCGGGATTGTCCCTGGTTTAGCACTGGAAGTCCTGTATCCCAAGAAATCTGTTAGTCTCAAGCAAACCAGGATGGTTGGTGACCCATTTCCCACTAGACTCTAAGTTCATCAAGGGCAGGGACTGAGCATAAGGCCTGGCACACAAGAGATGGGCACCGAATTGAATTAATTCGGGGGGGATGTGACAGTAACAATACTTGGGCATGGCGGGGGGAGTCTCCATTTGGTTCTTGGCCATGTAAACATTTTTAATATCATCAAAACATTATGTATTAAGGTTAGAAAATTTGTCGAATACAAAGTTATTCAAATACATATTGGGAATTCACAAAAACACTGCAAAGACCCATCCAGGTAGTAGGCATTTATTAACCACCTTTTGTATGCTCAGTACAGGGAGTTGAATGGGCTTCAAGGTTGAGGCCGACATGGTCTCCTCCCTAAAGAGCCTAGCAGGAGCAATAAAACATGTGCCTGGGGAATTTTACAATACGACTCCCAAACAAAGAAAAATAACTATGGCATTGAAAAAAAAAGACCAGGTAACATATGTCTAGTCCTACCAAGAAAAGGCTTCAGGGAGAAGGTGACATTTGGGTGTGGTTTAGGCACAGAGATGAGAAAGGGCTCCCAGCATGAGAAAAGGTTCTGATCGAAGTCTCCCCAGCGGAAGGAAAACTTGCCTCTGTATGGATAATAACAAGGACTTGAATGTGGCTTAAGAATAGGGAAGTGGGGGCCGGCCCAGTAGCGTAGCGGTTAAGTTCACGCACTCCCCTCCGGCGGCCCGGGGTTCGAAGTTTCGGATCCTGGGCATGGACCTACACACTGCTTATCAAGCCATGCTATGGTGTCATCCCACATACAAAATAGAGGAAGGTGGGTATGGACGTTAGCTCAGGGCCAATCATTCTCACCAAAACAACAAAAAACAAAAAAAACACGTTTTAGTTTTCCACTGCTGTGTAAAAATTACCACAAATTTAGTGGCTTACAATAACAGTCATTTATCATCTCAAAGCTTCCGTGGGTCAGACATCTGGGCTCAGCCTGGTTGGATTCTCCACTGGGTCTCACAGGGCTGAAATCATAGTGTTCTTCTCTGGAGCTCCTCTTCCCAGCTCACGTGGGTGTTGGCAGGACTCAGTTCCTTGCTGCTGTATGATCGAGGTTCCCATTTTCTTGTTAGCTGTTGGCCAGGGTCCACTCTCAGCTCCTAGAGGCCACCCTCAGGTTCTTTCCTTGTGGGCCTCTCTGTAGACCCTCTCACAACGTGGGAGCTTACTTCTTCAAGGCCAACAGGAGAATCTCTCTGACTTGTAGAAAGACCCAGTCTCTCTTTTTAAAGGCTCATCTAATTAGTCAGGCCCGCCTAGGATAACTCTTTGGTTAATTCCAAGTCAACCGATTGGTAACCTAATCATATTCACAGGTTTCTCCCACACTCAAGCGGAGGGGACTATATGGAGCATATACACCAGGGGGGCAGGAATCTTGGGCATCAATTAGAATTTAGCCTGCCACAAGGGGTGATACAGGGATTAGTAGGACATTAGTCTGGGGGAATGAAAGTATCAGATGGTGGAGGACCTTGACTGTGAGCCCAGGAGTTTGGAGACTGAGGATTTTTGAGTTGAGCAGTGGCATAATGAGAACTAGAACAGAAGACAGCAGTATCTTTATCAGGAGTCCACAAAGATTTTGATGAAATTATTTTACTGGCATGCTAAAGGAGGAAAAGTTTTTGAGTGAAGTGGCAACTAGGTGGTTTAACTCTGACCAAATAGTGGTGGCTGCCTGGAAGGTTTGGGCCATTTCCTGGGCTTAGTGGGCCGCAGTGCTGGGATCTATTGGCAATGTCTGCTAGTGAGGGTGGCGACAAGGGGTAGCTGAGGACTGGCCACGCAGCACTTGAGAAAATAGTTTCAGACCTTGTACCTCTGCAGAGGAAAATAACAAGTCTATTTTCCAGGCTTCTGTGGTTTAATCTACCATCTTACAAAGCAAATCAAAAATAGCAAACATTAATAAGCTCTTCAAGCCTTTTCCAAATGTCAGAAGCTAGAACAAAATACAAATAAATTAATCCACTGGGAGTTTTTTTCTGTTCATTCTTCTCTAGCAGTAAAAACACAGCTCCAAAATTTAGGAATTTCTAGCAATCTCTTTAAACACAAGAAAACAGGTCTTCCAGGCAAAGAATTCAAATGTACTTGCTTTGGACTTTGATGATACATTCCAAGGCTGCATGGAAACATCTGCAAGGAGAGTGATGAGAAAGTTAATCCTTTAATGAGAGGTCTGAGTCCCAGAGGGAAGCACAAACACAAGGGTATGTGAGTGTGTGTGCGAGGGGAGGACATCAGCACGGCAGGGCACACACTCACCTGTGCTCTCCGCTGCTCACACTACCCCACCATCCCTCACGTGCCTTAGGATATGTCTTCAAACTCAAGAGCAAAAAACCCAACAGACTGCACATTGTTTCCTAAAGATCTGCCCTGGGTACTTGTAACCACTCAGAAAAGTGCTTGAGAAAATATGGCTTCAGAGCTTGGGAGGCCTGGGTGGCTTCTAGCTCCACCTTTTAGTGGGTGTAATGGATTGGATTACTCTTTGGAAGATATTCTCTCTGCCCCCCATTTCCTTTATGTCCATGGAAGGAGTACACGTCCCTCCCCCACTAATGAGGGGCATGGCCATGCTACAGGCCATCACCTCTTGGTGGATGAGGTGTACTTCCTAATCCATTGATGTTGGGCTTGGCCACGTGACTTGCAGTGGCCAATGGGATGTTAGTGGTTTTGATACCATCACAGGTTTGAGACATCGGGTTTGCCCTCTTGTGCCTCTGCCATCACCATGAGAAAAACATGCCCAGACTAGCCCCTGGTCCAAAGAGGATGAGAGGCATGTGGAACAGACCGGAACCCACCTGCAGCTTGAAGTCAAGCCTGTCGGAGACCAGATGAGATCAAGAAAGCCGCCCCAGCCAACAGATGTGTAAGTGAGACTAAATGACTGTGGTCTTAAGCCACTGAGTTTTGGAGTGGTTTGTTACACAGTTATTGTGGCTACAGTTGTTGGGTACAGTAGGTGTGAGCCTGGGCAAGTTACTTCCTCTGTACCTCTGTTTCTTCGTATAGTAAAAGGATGCAGTGACAATACCTCCTTGGAGGGTGGTTGTGAGGATCAAGAGAGACGAGGCATGAAAGTTGCTTATCATAGTGACTGCTCCAGAATAAGCAGTTAAAACAGCTGTCATCCTAGTTAAGAGCATGGACTCTGGATCCAATCTTTTGGGTTCAAATCCTAGCTGTGGCACTATGTGAGTGTCTGCTACAGATTGGGGGTGGGGGAGGAGAGCCCAGTGTAAGAGTAATTTCAAAACCAAGGCCACGTCTATGCTAGCAAAGGAGCCTAGATCTGGAGCTCCTTGTTCAGTTATGTTTTCCTGCTGCCACATGCGACAAAGGCGCCACGAGGTTCCAGGATAATGCTCAGGACACAGAGTTACATGGTCTCTAATCTAAGAAAGGTTCCCCAAGACCTGGGAGAGGTGGGGGTGAGGCTCGGGGGGCTGAGAGAAGGTACCTGAGTTGGGACTATAGATCTGGGCTCTCTCAGCGACCAGTTCCAGGGCTGGGCTGCAAGAGGCAAGTTGTTCCTCCCGAGGCTGTGGTGTGAGAGGAGTTGAAGACCGTTCAAGTTTGCAAGAAGCTTCCAAAAGTCTCATCCCAGGGACATGAAAACCCAGCACCAACTCAATGGCCCAGAGCAGGATTGTGGCTTGAAATTCAGAGTGGAGAATTCAGAGTCAGAAGGAGAGAGAGTCCCCAAGACAGCACTCAGGGACAAGCCAGATGATAAGTCTGGGTTGAGTCCTATGAGCAACCCCAAGGCTGGGCATTCAGACTTAGAAGCAGCACAGTTAGCAAGTAAGAGCTTGGACTCTGCCAGACTGCCTTAGGTTCAAACTCTGGTTCTGGTATTTACTAGCTGTGTGACCCTGAGCAAGTTACGTGACATCTCTGAACCTTAGTTTCCTAAGGGATATTAGGAAAATAGGAATATTAATAGAACTTACCTTGTGAGGTCCCTGTGAGGATTAAAGTCAGTAAATATATAAAGCTCAGAATGGACTGTCTATTATTATTATTATTATTATTATTATTATTATTATTACAGGCTCACAACCCCATATGTGAATCCTTTGAGCCAGAGATATGTGTTATGTAATTCAGGATTATTCAGACTTTAGAAAAGAAATAGGATGCACATATAAAATTTTAGAGAAGAAATACGGTGTTCATGTAACATTGCAGCAGGACCTGGGACTGTGATCCATAACCAAACACATGAATATTTATGCAGCGAAATGTTATGAATATTTAGAGCAAATAAAAACTATAAATAGCTTCATGTCCGTTCGGGTCAGGATTTGCTACCATATAAGATTAAAAAAAAAAGAAAAAACAAATGAAAACAGAAACAAAAGCCTGAGAGTTTCCGGAGCTCTGGGGATTTGGGAAATGCACAGAAGGGACCGTGGCTTTTATTGCCGGAGTGTTGGAGGCTGCATAAGTGTGTCGGGACAGGAGCGAGGAGCGAGAAAGGTCTCCTCCACCCGAACAGGTTAGAAAGACAGTGTAGGAGGTGGGCATGGAGCCGAGACCCTCGAGGATCGGCAGGACCTCAAAGGCGGGATGCAGACAGCAGCACAAGGTGCGGACAATGAGCAGAAATCAGAACCCAGGAGGGGTTGCTAGGAACTTGTCGAGAGGTTGACTAAGGCCAAATTGTGGAGAGCCTTGAATGCCAGGACGAGAATATGGGCTTCATATGACGAGCAGATGCATTCATTGGGATTGAATTTAGCTTCTCAGGCAATTTCTGCCTCTGGTACAGAGCCTGGCTGGTCCTTTATAAAAGAATGGTCTGGAATTATGCCCCCACGCAGGTGGCCACCTGGCTCTAGAACGCCCTTTCGTTCACCTTCAAAGTCTTGCTCAGCAACGCCATCCCCTCTGGGACATATTTTGCCTGTCACCACTGTGGCAGACACTGTCAGCTCCCCACCCGCATCGCCTTGGCACTTACCTGTAGGTACAGAAGGATGCTCACTGAGAACAGCTGTAAATCTCTGCTGGGCTTTTCCTGGCTGCTGGTGTGCCCTGGGCACGTGCACAGAGTAAACCAGAAAGGCAAGGAGTTAATTCCCTGAGAAGCAGCCCTTCACCAGTGATGGACAGAATGCTGGGGATAAATACCCTCACTCCCGGTCGGGATAACACTGAGGCATGTTCTCCACCAGCTCCTTGAGTTCCCCAGGGGTCATGGGTCCAGATGCCCTGTGCTGCTAACCTTCAACACACCCTGTGTTGGCTTCCTGTTGTTTTTTGTCTCACTCCTCACCCTGTATCCATGTTTCTTGGGGTCATCTTCCAAATGAACTAGTTGCACTTGAATCTTTGTCTCAGAGTCTGCTTCTAGGGGAATCCAAACTGAGTCACAAGAGTCACAGGAGGAGCTCTACGCTGGACTGACCCATCCACGCCTTGGTTCAGGGTTTCTGCCTAGAGAGGATAACCTCCTGGAGGACAGGAACTGTTCATTCACCATTGAATCCCCTCAGAGCACTGCAGAGGGCAGACATCAAATAATGTTCTGTGCACCAACTGGGAAAATTGGGCAAGTTCCAATTACTTGCAGATACCTAAAGGTCGCCAACAATTTCGTCTGTCAAACGAAGCTTAGTTTCTGGACTTCAATCATTGTCTCTCCCACTTACTAGCTTGATGATCTTGAGCAAGTCACTTCATCTCTCTGACTTAGTGTCTCTATCCATGAACTGGAGATAATAAAATTTGTCCCATAGAGCTACTATGAGAATGGAATCAGACCACCCACGTGAAGCGCCAAGCTTACTTCCTAGCCCTCCATGTTAGTCATAGCTTCACACCCATCCTGTTCCCAAATCTTCCCCTTCTTCATCCCCTACCTGTCCATAGCCAATTCCCAGGAGCCACAGTCTTGAGGTTCTCTTATCTGCTTATTGAAATGGGTCCAAGGCCACATGCAGATGACCTGTTTTCCATCTCCTAAACAGAAAATCTCCATCTTTAAATGAAGACTTTGGTAATTTTTCCATCTTTTGTCACCAGCCCCCAACACAGACACATACATACACACACATATAAACACATAGACTTCTTTACAACGCACCTTCTCAGCTCTGTTTCCTTCTCCTTCTGCAATTGCTGCGTGGACACCAACTAAACACTCTGCTTGTTTAACCAAGATGACATTTATACCATCTAGAGTGAAAAGATTCCTAAGCGTGGACGGTAAGAATTAGGTCTTCTCACTCCGTTATCATCATCAAACATTTCCCGAGGCGTCGTGGCACACATTGCCCCAGGCTAGGCTCTTGGATACCTGGAATAATCCAAGGAAAGGTCACACCCCTAAAGCCTACCCACTGGGATCATAAACACGGAGCAGATGCCACCTAAATGAGGTTCCACAGTCAAGCAACGTGTAGCACCCATGTAGGGTGTGTGTGTGTGTACGCATGTGGAGATGTGTGCTTACACAAGCATAGATCTTATCCATCTCACTTTTCTAGTTCTCCTCCTGCAAGCAAATATGGAGACAGAAGACAGTTTTGATGGACCAGAAAGAGCCAGAGTTTTGGTTTCTAGACCTGAATGGAGTAGAGAGCTGGATGACTCTGAACATCTCAGTCTCCTCAC
Source organism: Ceratotherium simum simum (assembly GCF_057802395.1). NCBI lineage: Eukaryota > Metazoa > Chordata > Mammalia > Perissodactyla > Rhinocerotidae > Ceratotherium > Ceratotherium simum. The sequence goes on along the minus strand of NC_141929.1, from coordinate 31,253,863 downwards.
TGGTCCTCGGTTTCTCTACCTGTAGGAGAAAGCGAGAGTGAATGTTTTCTAAGGATTCATTTATAAAGATCTTGGGTTTAGAAAGCTAAATTTGGAAAAAATCTGAATGCAGAAAGAATGCACCATGTGGTTTCAAGTTTTTTCTTTTTTAAACACCCAACTAAAAACTGATTTGTTAAAAAATGCCTGTGCAATTACACCCACCATGTCTTCTTTATGAACTGGGGTAACGAGGAAGGATTTATTTGCAAGTCAATAGACTACAGTATTTACAGATCTACTGTATAGGCTAGTTTAAATTCAACATTTTGAACGAGCTAGAAAGGATTGCATCGGAATTTGACCGAGGATACATTCATATGTCAGTTTAATGCTCCAGTTGTTTAATCAAAATATGAATAAAAGGTCTAAAGCCCAACAAGCAAAAATATCATAGTTGTGGGATTCAGTGATTGCTTCCCCATTGTCAACCAATTACTAAGTAATTTTTCCCTGTGACGGAATAACTAACTGTTAGCAAATAATGAAAAGGCAATTACAGCGGCGCTTTGTTCCTATTACTCCCTTCATTTTATTCCGGCTATAATTATTGTCAGAGCTGGAGGTTTACTGTACCATGGAAGCAGCACCAGGAAAGAAATGGAATGGGCTGGTGCATGGAGAATTGCAAATGTCACAGCTACCTTCATCGGCACTGTTGGACTTCTGAGATTAAAAAATCAGAGGCCAAAGCTCTCCGTGTGGGTTTTACAAATTCTCCACCTCAAGCTGTTGTGGCAACTGGGGAAGTGGGGATGGGATGAAGGTGGGGGGCGAGCAGGGGATCAGGCACGATGTTTGTTCTTTTTTCATGTGTGTAATTCCCAAAGGACGGTGCCTTTTCGCCAGTCTGCCTGAAACTGACTCGTGGAACTCTTCTTTTAGCCTTTGCTTCTCATTAATGGTCTCCATGCTGTTTCATAATGGGGAGTGGCATATAAATGATGCATTTTATGGGGTTTGATCTTTCTTCAGAGAGGAAATATGCCACATATGGACAGATGTCTGAAAAAGAAAATGACAATCGTGCCCTCTTTGTGCAGTTGCTGGGACCTATTTTTAGAAGCTAACTTCACTGACCATATGTAATATATCTTCATTTTTGGCTTTATTTTTATTAACCAGAAACTGTAAAATAAGACCAAAAGGATAGAGGTTTGCCCCTAACATTTTTGTCTCTTATTTATTTAATAAACATATCCTGAGTATTTACTATGTGCAAGGCACTGGACTAGGCTCTGGGGAATCAAAGATTGGTGAGACATGGTCCCTGACCAAACAAGGCTCTTGAGGTATTTTCACACCCAAATAAATGTCTCTCTTCATGAAAAGCAACTTAGCATAGTTGAAACCGTGTAGAACTAGATATTTGAAGATCCAGATTCTAATTTCAGCTCTACAGCATGCTAGCTGGTTTATCTTGATATATCAGTTAGCTACCGCTGTGTAACAAACTATCTTCCAAGATCTGTAGCTTAAACCAACAATCATATAATTAAAGCTCATGAATCTGCAGGTTAGTGGGAGCTTTTGCTCCAGGTTGGGCTTGGCTGGGGCATCTTAGCTGGAGAAGCTTTGCTCTGCATGACTCTCATCTTCCTCCTTGGAATAGCTGGCCAGCCTGGATTGTCCTTCTCACAGCAATATCTGAAGAGCAAGAGAGAAAGCAGGAACATGAGGCACACACACAGCAATTTCACGCCCCTGCTTTAGTCATATCTGCCAGCATCTTATTGGCCAAAGCAAGTTACATGGTCAAACACAGAATCAAGGGTTAGGGAAATATACTTTACTTCTCAATGGGAAGAACTTTAAAGATTTTTTTTTTTTGTCTTTTTTTTTTAAAATTTTTTGTTTATTGCAGTAACATTGGTTTATAACATTGCAAAAATTTCAGGTGTACATCATTGTACTTCTATTTCTGCATGGACTACATCATGTTCACCACCAAAATACTAATTACAACCCATCACCACACACATGCACCGAATTATCCCTTTCACCCTCCTCCCTCCCCCCTTCCCCTCTGGTAACCACCAATCCAATCTCTGTCCCTATGTGTTTGTTTATTGTTGTTATTATCTACTACTTAATGAAGGAAATCATACGGTATTTGGCCTTCTCCCTCTGACTTATTTCACTTTGCATTATACCCTCAATGTCCATCCATGTTGTCACAAATGGCTGGATTTCATCGTTTCTTATGGCTGAGTAGTATTCCATTGTGTATATATACCACAGCTTCTTTATCCATTCGTCCCTTGATGGGCACTTAGGTTGCTTCCAAGTCTTGGCTATTGTGAATAAGGCTGCAATGAACACAGGGGTGTCAACAGGAATGAATACAGTTAGAGGTGAAGAGCTGGGGGAATTCATGCAATCAACTGCAGTTGGGTAAAACTCTATGCCCCAATTTCTTTGTTTGTAAAATGAAAGCTTACCTTACCTGCTTTAAGAGATCATTGGAAGAATCAAAAGAAATCAAGAGCATTAATATACTTTGACAACTATAAAGAACTATAGCTGTGTAATTTACTATTACTCTTATTATGTTCTACTTGATTTTATAACATAAAAATTTTGTGATTTTTTTCCTAGACTAAAATAGAGATTCTCTATAAATTTCAAATTTCTTTTAGTTCAGCCATCAAGTATTCTTTCATTCATCAGAGGTGTTAAACATGGAAAATGGAAATTACTTACTTATAAAATGGAAATTACTTATAAGTCTATTCTTTCTTGTTTTACTTGTAAAATAGGTCACTTCTCCTAGACCCTGGTCTGATTTGAGGGCAGACAGAATCTCAAAGCTATTGTTCTTGGTTCCTGTGGCAGCCAGCCATGAGATTCCCCTGGGCTTAAGGCAGAAGAAGAAAACATTTATAGGCTAACTCGGGCTGCTTTGGCAACTACTGCCCTTGGGTTATTTCCATAGCAAAGGAAAGGTTATGAGGGGTTGGTTGGTCATAAATAAATAAGCAAGGATATACATTCACACGGACAGGAGAAAGGCAGATTAGTAATACCAAAGAAACAGTGTAATAAAAAAAAAACTCAGAGAGTCAGACAGATCTGGGTTTGAATCCTTGGTCTACCACTTAATAACTGGTTTATTTCTCTTCTTGGATCTTCTGTTTTGTTATTGGTAAGTTGGGAACATAGTATTTAACTCATTGTGCTCTTATGAGGACTAAATGAGATATAATATATAAAGCCCCAGCATAGCACCTGGTACATAGTACATACACAAGAAATGAACTCCCCTTTTCCACCCTGATTTTCTGAAGTTTATTTTCCCCAGAATATGTCGGGTCACATTTATTCACTTCTATGACTAAGACCATCAAATATCTTATTTTCCCCATTTAACATATCTCAGGATAGGATGGATCACAATAATGGCAGTCTCCAAGAATAACTTTGACAAAACAAGCAAACTAACTAAAATGTATTCTGCCTGAGAGCATCTCAATCACCACAGATGTCAAAGAGAACCCAAAGAACATGTTGTCTTTCTGTTCCTTGACCCCACACCTAGTGTCATTTTCATTTGGCAATATCCTATTCATATACAGATTATCCATACTTCCTCCAGGCCAGGACATCTCTCTTTCTCTCCCTCTCTCTAACATATACACATATGCCTGCGCGCACGTGCTCACACACACACACACACACACACACACACACACACTCCACAACTTGTCTTAAATATAGTCAGTGTCTCTTGGAGTCCAGGATTGCAGTGATTTAGAAGCAAATTAAAAAGAAAAAGCTCATTGGGCAGACAGAGACCCACATAAGAACAGTGTAAAAGAAGAAGAAGAAAAGAATTGTTTACTTGAGAATACAGATATGAATATCCTAAGAAACATAGCTAGCCAAATTCAACAAATGCTTTTTCAAAATAACACATATGAGCAAATAGGCTATATTACAGGAATACAGAAATATTTAATATAAGAAAAAATTCAACATAATTAACCACATTAAGGAATTTAAGGAGAATAATTACATGACAATCTCAATAGAGGTAGAAATTTTTTTATGACATTAACACTTAAGATTTCTTTTTAAATACTTTATTTAAATAAGGCTAGCAGAAAACTCTCATAACTTGACCAAGAGACCTCCAGCAAAAAGCATACTCAATGGATAAGCTTTGAATGTATTAATTTTCAAGACAGATATAAGTCAATAGGGCCTTTACAGTAGAAATAACCAATTAGAAAATGATAATAAAAGATAAGATACTACCTAAAATAGCAAGTAAAATTATAAAGCATCAAGTATGCAAAAGTCCTCTAAGAAGAAAAAAGACGGAAGAAAAATATTTTTAAAGGGCATAAAAGACCTGAATCAATGGATAGACAAACTATGTTCATGGATGGAATGCTTAGCAATATAAAGATGTTAAATCTCCCCAAATAAATATATAATTCCAATCAACATCCTAGCAGGACTTTGTATTTCATTGGTATCTAAGAAAGGCAGCATCATCAATGAATGGGGAAAGTACAGATTATTTAGTAAAAGGAGAAATTGCTTCATAGCTTGGAGAAAAAGTTGGATCACAACCTACACCATATACAAAAACATAAACACTAGAAGAATTAGATGAATTAAAGACTGAGATATGAATAGTAAAACTTAAGAAATATAGTAAATGAAGAAGGTAAATATATTTGTGACCTTGGAGTAGATAATGATAACTTAGTCAACACCCCAAAAAACGAGTGATATGATGATAAAAATAAAGACAGGAAACTAAAAGGATATGAATAGGTATACTCCAGAAGGGGAAACAGGAATAGCTAACATATATACAAAGCTCGTTTTCATTAACAATCAGAGAAATGCAAATTAGAACAAGACTATGTTGGTGCTTTATACCCACCAAATTGGGAAAAAGAAATTAGACAATTAGATAATATTAAGTGATGTTGAGGATGTTAGGAAACAGGAATTCTCCCTCACGTATTGCTGGTGCGAGTTTGCTGCAGATATTTTGAAGAGGAATGTGGTAGCAGTTAATAAAATTAAATATGCACAAATCCTAGCCACTTCTGGGTGTCTACCCTAGAGACATTCTCCCAAAGGTTCACAGGAAGACATGTATGAGGCCCTCTTTAGAAGCACTGTTTGAATTGGCAAAATAGGAAATGCAGAGGTGTCCATCAGAGGCAGAGTGGAGGAATAAAATGTGCTTCAGGCTTACAGTCCCTTACTTGCAATTCTTGGATACAAAACCCTCTGAAAATATGAATTTTTTTCATAAATTTGATACGAACTTATTTGGTGGCAAATCTTGACCTGAAGTAACATGAGGCCAGTTAGAGTTTCTTCATATCCCACTTAGTGTGAATATTCATACATTTTGATGTAGAAATATATTAATGTGTTTGGTGACAGGGTGCTGCCTAGGGCTTGCAGAATGAGAGTTGTAGTCCACTGCCACCTAGTTATAGCACACAAAACTATAGAAAACGTGTTCAAGGCGATGCACTCATCAATGTATGGAGGGGCAGATTACAAGAGCCTCAATTAAATTCACCAGCAAGGATGCATATATGGGGAGACAGGGATTTGGAATGAGGATGGGGCATGAAGGGGGGAAAATAAAAAATAAAGTATAGAAAATAAAATAAAATAAGGGACCATCTAGCATGAACTGGGGAAAAAATTAAAACAAGGCCGATAGATCATTGTTTGACCTGCAGTTCAACTGGGAAGGGGGATTTCTATAGTAGTTTCTACATATATCACATGTTGTTTTGTTCTTGCAAAAGTCGCATTCTCCAACTTGACAATTTATAAATTTTTTAAGCCTCTGTCCTTCCCATAGGTTTGGCACTCAGAATTGGGGCTTGAAAAATATGTATTGACTAGAAGTCTGTTGTGGCCAAATAGGGTCACCTGGGTAGAGTTCTGATACTTGGGCCATGTATTCTAACCATGATCAGCCCATGTGAACTACTGTCCAGCCAAAAGAGCACTGGGTTTATGAGTAGACCCGGCTTCAACTCTCAGCTCTGTTTGCTGTATGAACTTGGGAAGTCATTTTGCCTTTCTGAGCTTCTCTCTACCTTGCATTTTCTCTCTGCCAGCTGATCCCTGTGATGGACTCGTTCTGGATTTCTTGCAGGTGATCAAAAACAGACCCTCTGACATATCCATGACTTTGCATTTTTAGTTTTCTCCAAGTGCCCATCACCTCTCATCTGTCAGAGATTCCCAACTGCTTGTCAAATCAGTGCAAACCTTACTTCTGCTATGAAGCCTGTTCCCTCTCTGTTCCTGCTGCATCTGAGACAGACCTCAATTAGGACATTTTCCAAATATTATTTTGATTATTTGAATGCATGACTGTTTTGCACACAAGAATATAAACATCTGGAGGGCAGAAACTATATCTTATACATCTTTATAATCCTGAGACCTAGCACGGTACCTAGCACACAGTAGGCGCTCAATAAATGTTGGCCTTCACAAGTGGATTTACCATTTTCTAACTGTGCAACTATAGACAGTCCATTGACTTCTCAGAACTTGCTTCCTCTTCTGTATAATGTGGCAAATAATATTTCATAGGTTCGTTGTGAGAATTAAACACAAACATGAAAATGCAGAATCTCAGATTGGGAAGGAATGTCAAGAGTCATTTGTCCAACCACCCAAAGGAACCAGACACTTCACAGTGGTGCTCAGCATCTCCTAAGGTAGCCCAGTTCCATTTTTGGGCAGCTCTGGCTTTTAGAAATGAGTTGAAATCTATCTCCCTGCTGGATGAATGAAGGGGGTGCAGGAACACACTGGGGATGAGCTGTAATTCTCATCCTCCCTTGTACTGTGTGTGTGGAGTCCAGACACTTATGACAATGTTCCATTCATCTAATACTTGGGAGACTAAGCTGATCTACAAAATATTCAGATATTTTGTCTCTTAAATTGCAGTCTTTTATTTAATTTGTATGATTCTCATCAGAAATATTTCAAAGTATATAATACATTTCCCTGCCTATTTACACAAGGAGTATGGATCACCATTTAACCAAGCTACAGTTATGAATGACTATATTGATCTTTAAAACAGCAATGTTCTCAGGGCTGTTAAAGTATGTGTGGGGAGTTGTCTCTGTACTAAATGATCCTAGGCTGCTCTGCCTCCCATGTGTTTTGTGTTTCTGGTTAATTTTTCTGTCAATACAAAGGTGGGAGCATCAACTTGTTGCTGCTATAATTGTGTCAGCTTCTAACAAACCCTTCCTGTCCCCCTCTGAATGGCTTGTTTCTACTTTGCTTAGGAAGCACCACCTCTAAGACTGTTAATAATATTTGTAGAATAAGAATAAATACGATCACTCTCTGTGAGGCCCCTCTGTGAGCAAAAGGGATTTTGTGCTATTTTGTTGGTTTAGGTTCTTATTTATTTCCTTCCAGTTGGCTGTGTGCTGGATGGAAGGGTTTACATGATACGTCATCGTGTATACACCTCACCTCGGACCTGTCTTTGCACTTCTTTGCCTTGTTTGTATCTTGGAAGCTTCCCTTGTCAGCTGGATTTCAGTTGAGTTTCGTCAATGTGAGGAACCAGAAGGAGACTGGAGGATAGGAGGAGACAGAAGTTATAATCTCCACTCCTTCCCTTTCTGGGCCATGTTCCCTGGCAGGGGCTGCCACCTTCCATGACCACAGTTCGTGGCAAGTGGCTCTCCTTCAGGACTCCAGTTCTCACTGACTTCGGTAACACCAGTCCTTCTCTTTGTCCTTTCAAGCTATGAGGTGGTAATAGCTTCCCGCCGCTGCTGGTTTCTGGGTGTTTCATCATCCCTTGTCCATTCCTTCAATGCCACCCATAGCTCTGAAGTCACCCCTCCATTAAAGACTCTTGAACGGTCTGAGTGGATTCTGTTTCCTGCTAGACTCAACTAAGTCACTTATTCATTCAGTGAACCTACTATGTGCCCAATACTGGGGATGCATTGGTGAACAAGGCATTGGTGAACAAGACTTTCCTTCAGGAAGTCTAAGTCTAATGGGGAAAGACAGACCCTCAGCAGGTGTCTGTGAGTGTGATGAGCATTTCCAAACGGGAGTGTGGGGAGCTTTGGGGGGTATATAACTGTGGCAAGGTGGTCCCCAGCTAGAATAACGCTGTTATCCACATATGCAGCTGAAATAAAACCTTGCTTCCCCAATTTTCTCCTGCCGTGGTGCACCATAGACAGTAGTTTCCATCTTCCAAGTCAAAAATTGACACAGGAAAATGATCATCCAACTTTTGGAGCTGCATAGGTCTAGAGGTGAGAGTGAGGGAGGAGAGCTGGCCACACAGGCCCTGAAGGGAGAAGGAAGCCCCAAGTTGTGTGCAAACTAGAAATATCCTAATCTTTCCCCGTCTCAAATCCGATGTCATTAGGTTGTTTCAAACACTTCTTATAATTTCTCCCTGGCTCCCAGGAGAACCCTCCATGTAACATAAAATAATAATGCTAAATCTAAAGGTAAAAGGAAAGACATCATTACCAGATTAATACATCGTGAAAAAATTCACATTTCTGATAGATACTTAACAGTGCATTGGTGATTAAATTAATTGCACGTGGCGAACAGAAAGATAGCTCTTTAATGCACGTTAAATATTAACAATTTGAGATAATAGGAGTCTACACGTCTCCTCTTTACAGCTTTCTTTGTCAATGAAATGTACTTTTGTGTGGAAGAAAGAGATAGTTTGGAATGTGATAGTCTTACCCAATGAAGGCCAGAGTGGCTTCCCACAACACGAGAGCCACCGGCCATCAGCTTAATCATAAATGACCGGAACCAAATGGATTCAGGCAGCCATGCTGACTACTGAGTTAAAAAGTTTTAAAAATCAAGAGTCTGAATGCCAACTAAATCAAAACCTTTCATGGCAAATCAAAGGGCCAGCAGCTCTCTCCATGCTTCTGCCAAAAGCTTTGTTTTGCCATTTCCTCCCAGTGCTGTCAGGAGGTGGTTGCGGCTATGGTTAAGTTCAGCCTCATCTAGGGGCATCCACACATGTTCCATTATCCTCAGAAAGTCAGCAGCCCATCACCTTTACATTAAGAGTCTGTAGGGCGGGGGCGGTTGCCGGGTATGGGAGGAGGGCGCAAAAAGAAGCAAACAAACTGATTGATTGCAAACCCAGCCATGATGTCAGCCTGAATTAATGTTTCCCACAGGCATGCTAATCAGCTCCATGACATAATAACGGCTTCTATTACACCGGTGGGACTTCAAAGTTATTCCAAAGATAACAGAACACAACACTTGAAGCCCCAGGAAACTTCCACCACGCTTTTAGATGTTTTATAAAGTTACCAATCTTTTCATTGCTGGGGGAACAAAAAAGCTGAAAGGAAACAGAATATTGAATTTGGGATGAATCAGAGTTGGAAAGCGACTTCATTACAAATTCCAAATGTTCAAAGAGATAGTGGCAATTAAAAAGCTGCCAGGGCTCGCCATTTAGAAGGAGATCTGGTCAAACTTTTCTCAGGCAGGCAGATGGGTACAATTCCCAATTTGGAAAAAAAAAAATTCAAATTTGTATGAAAGATATTTATCCAAATGAACGAATGAACCCACGAAAAGTATGTAAGACAGGAGGGCATGGAGACCAAGGTTTGCTTCTCTGTTCTGACCTCTACTAGACATTCGTCTTTGGGCCAATTATTTAATATTTCTGAGACTCCATCCCTTGTCTATAAAGTGGAAATAATGAGTCCTACTTCACAGTAGAGTTGGGAGGACCAAGTCAGAAATGTATTCACAGCACTACGTCAAAGCGCACACCCAGTAAATGCTGATGTTATTATTACTACCAATAAACATTGGATATTACTGAACGCTGATACGCTGTTACTATTACCGGAACACTTATAGACAGTGTGTGTACGTGCCATCCTAAGGATTCATGCACATGACCCCTTTAAGCACTCACAATCCTGTGAAGTAGGTACTATTATGCCTAATTTACAGAGGATGAAATTGAGGCTCAGAGACGTTAAGTTATACACCTAAGATAACATAGACAAGATGTAACAGCTGGATTTTGAACCCATGCCATCCGGCTCCAGTGTGTGTTTTTAACCCCTACTCTCTCTATACATGTGCACACAAGAGGACACACACACACACACACTCACACATAGGCACACAACACACTTACGCACTCGTGCACCGCCTAGAACAAATCCCGCAGTTCTCTAACCATCTACCGTCATGATGACAGACTTGGTTTCTGCAACTTGACTTAGCCGGGTGTGAGGCCCAGCAACTCCACTTACTCAGTATGACCTTGGGTAAGTCACTTAACCTCTCTGAGACTCAGTCTTCGATCTGCACAATGGGACTAATCATAGAACCTAGAGGAGGAAAGAAATGCAATACAGAGAGGTCAGTGCAGTACGAGACACATCTGGTGACCTACCCACAGCTGTTTGGTCTTAGCGTTGATCTCAGCCAGGGCTGAGCGGACAGTGCCAGGGGCGTTGCAACTCACTTCAGGCTAAGAACCTGACTGTCACACAGCTTTGTTTTCTGTTGCCCCCGACATCGTAGAAGCCCTGGAGAGCGGGCTCAGTCCATGCTCCTGCACAGCTAGAAGGTGCGGGGAAATTAGCAACTCCTGGGCCACTGCTCAGCCAATGGGGACTGGCCCAGGGGATAAAAGACTCAGCTTCCCATCCTTCAGGTGGGCATGCGGGTGCCATTCCGTGCACCTCCCACTGGACCCGGTTTCCACCGACACTGCAGCTCCCGTGGCCAGCAGCAGCAACCTCAATAATGCGCCCTCATATTGCTTGTCTTCCTTCCCAGTTTCACTCTCCCTGCCCCCTCACTCCTGCACCCTGGGATCGCTTTCCAAATAAAATACCTACACCCAAGTCTTTGTCTCAAGGGTTGCTTTCAGGGGAACCCAAGTCAAACAGCTGATCTAGGAGTTCGCTGTAGGGGCATCAGACCCAGTCACAGGGGCATGGAAGGAGGCATCCAGGTCATGTGCAAACCGAACAGTGGATGGTGAGTGGGTGTTAGGCAAATAGAGATGCAGGGAGAGGGGAAAGGTGGGAAAGCAGCCTACTCAGAAAACACAGCCAGGAGCTAGAAAAAGCATGGCGTGTTTGGGGGCCTGCAATTGGTTTAGACAGAAAGCCCATTCACATTAGATAAACATGTTTATGGAATCAGATGGATGAATTCTTCCCTGTTCTCAACGGCAAATCCAAGAGTTACCTCTCTGGCATCACAAGAATCACATGGGCTACGGCAAAGGATTTTTTGTTTTCCTAACAAAGCATATTTATATGTTGTGTAAGATGTATGCGAAAACCTTTTGTATGGCAGATAGAGGCCTATGGATTGCCGGCGCAGAGAAAGCGAGCAAAGCAGAGTTCTACCAGGCAGAACCTCTATGAACCTCAGTTTCTTCATCTGTAAAATGAGCCCATATGTCTCAGGCAGAACTGAGTCACTGGTATCCATCATGTCACAATGCAGATAGTCAATACAACCAACTCATCTGAAAAAATAAATACGTTCGGTCAAACATTTTTTGACCAAAATGATAGACTGTATCCATCCAGCTATCTCTTGGAAACCCATTCATAAATAGCTTCCAACAAATAAGATATCCCAATTTAACACAGTAGGGCCAGGGAAGGGCATGGGGGTAAAAGGCAGAGGGGCTGGAAGCGTAATTGTACATTTTGACATTAAATGAATTACATGGAAATTATATGCAAATCATTATGTAAATGTGGCATATGTTGTTTTCGAGTTAACAGCTTGGACACTTTTAATAATTACAGCACTTTTCAGGGTGAATTAAGAGCCCCAATAAACTATATTTAGGATCCACTTCAAATGAACAGGATTTAATGGCCTTCGTTTTTCATTTTAAGTGGCTCAGGTTAAGAGAGAAACTTGAAATTCTCTCTCCTAGCCCTATAAAGGCCACTGTATTTTATACAACATTCTTTTGATGACAATGATGATCTATGACAATTAATAAGCACATGAATGCCAAAAGCCTTGGAAAATATGGACTTCTCAAGAGGGCACTGCTTTATCTTATTTTATCTTTTTATACCTCATGAACAGATGTAAAAGATTAAAATGAATTATCCTCCTCTCTATTGCATTATTCTTCCATAATTTAAGAGAAAGAAACCATAACATCCCATAATAAGATGTACTGCCATTGATGCCATTGATCTTTCAGATAGAGGAACAACTCTAACATTTCTTCACTTAAAAAAAAGTCAGGCCAGCCCCGTGGCTTGGTGGTTAAGTGCGTGCGCTCCGATGCTGGCGGTCCGGGTTCGGATCCCGGGCGCGCACCGAGGCACCACTTCTCCGTCCATCCTGAGGCTGAGTCCCACATACAGCAACTAGAAGGATGTGCAGCTATGACATACGACTATCTACTGGGGCTTTGGGGGAAAAAATAAATAAATAAAATCTTTAAAAAAAAAAAAAAAAGTCAGATTTTCTATTCTTTCTTCCTCACTCTTGCAAAGCCTCCTCCAAGTGTTTGTTTTCTGAGAAAACTCAACCACAGCCCACGCAGGGTGGGTATAGCCAGTGAAGAGGGGGCTTTCAATTTCCTTTACAGGCCTTTATTTCTGGGAGTATTTTGGACTAGATAACCTGAAGAATCTCTGATTACAAAACCTCTAGAACTACTGGATGACATATAATGAACATCCTTTCAAATGCACCAAAGCTGAGCTCACAAGAAGAAATCAGGGAAATCCCCAAAGGCTGAACACAAAGAAGCATTTGAAGTCTTGAGAGTTATATGTGAAATGATACTGCAACTGCCCAGGGTGGGGTTCGTGGTAGCCAGTCTGGGCAAAATAGGAGCTTTTACCACCAAAATCGGGCTTTTACCACCACTCAGGGGTAGGAGTTAAGGCATAAAGCCAGGACACTCAAAGAGCTGCACCCTCAGGGACAGGATGTACTAGGCAATCTTCTCTCCAGCAAAGAGAGACTCAAGAGGCTTGGCTGTATAGACCTGGGCCTGGGTGGGAAAAAATGTCAATATCTCCCATAAGAATTCACAACAAGACTGCTCTTACTCTGGATTGGGGTTCACCTGGAACCCACAATTTGAATGGTCTCAGCTGGGGATATCCCCAGGGGCACCAGGCAGATATAAACAAGCACACTAGAAGGATGTGCTCCCAAACCAGCTTCCACCAGTTTCCCTCACATAAAGCCCCACGAACGATGAGGTCACAATGCAAAATTTCAGAACACAGGAAAGAAAAATCAGCCTCCTGGGTACCCAACCAGCTGAGGCTCAAGGTTTCTCCTCCAGCGTCCAGAGATAAATAGTTGATGGCCTAAAAAAAGATTCATCTCTGCACCACCTAGTTGTACAAACTCTCTGCTGATCGTTTTACTTCTGTGGTGAACGTGGTCTCTGGTGGAGGACCTTCTGTAATCTCCATGTAAAGAGACAGGCAAAGAGAGCAAAGGGGAAACTCTCATGTTTTTGTGGCTGGACAGATGACCAGGAACCCCAAATACCCAAACCCTCCAATCCTGGGTAACTGTCCACTTGGAAGCCCAACTCTCTATGCTCAGTGCAGCATTCAAGAACTGAAAATATTGCCCCTCCTAGAGCGTTCAACCTGAAACAGTGATCCTAGAGGAATGGGTTTTTATTGATGGAGTTGTAAGCAGCATGACAGGCATTTTGGACAGGACTTCTAGGCCTGGAAATGAGGCCTCAGAGGTATGGCGCCTAAGACACAGGTTTCCCCCACTATCCGAATGTAGAGAGTTTCTATGAAACCTTTAATGAGCGGAAATGGCATAAAGTGAAGAAACAATTACCGTTAATTTACATGGGAAAAATTTTTGAGCATTCCTAGACCCCAAAAATAATCTTCCAAAATATGCCAAGATAAAGCACAGACGCTCACAGATACAGGTCAAAGTTATGGCGGGTTGATGCTGAGCGTGGTTCCCAGGGAAGGAGCTTGGCGGTGCCGCTCTTGCTGGACAGGATGCTGCTGCCTCTAAAACGGCTCACTGCAAAACAAACGCGGAATGCTATTTTCACTTTTCACCTTTTTTCGTAAAAGCAAAAATCCTCTTCGGATTTCTTTTCGATTAGCAAAAAGTGAAGTGACGTAAAGCGAACTTTCGGATAGTGGGGGATCCCTATATAAGGAAAAGATAAATTTGGGGAAATGTAGGTTCCCCAGGCCACTGAGTCCCATGAGCGACTGATCCTACTGAGGAGCCTTCAGTGACTCCCCACTCCGTTCTAAAAGAAGCCCCATCTCCTTGGCCTATTTTTAAGGACCTTGATGATTTTGCTCCCATCTTCCTTTCCAGCCACATCTCCCAGTGCTCCAGGCAAACTGGATACTAGCTGTTTTCCAAACTCAGGTTGTACTTCTCCGCTCTCTGTTAGGGATAATTTTGTTTCTGCTCCCCGCTCCTCACTCCCATATCCACATAGTCAATGGCTACCCATTCCTTGAAGCCTAACTCAAATGCCTCTTCCTCTAGGAAGCCTTCATGATTCCCACTTCCAAAAGTGACCCCACGTGCCTGGAGACTCTACCACACTCTGCCCGTGCCCCACTTCAGCCCTTACCACACTCCCACTTTTATTATAGTTACTGGTGCACCCACCTGATCCCCCCTCCAGCCTGGAGCTCATGAAGGCTGGAGCCTTGGGAAAAGGTCTGTTGAATATTTTGAAGAGTTGTATGAATCAATTCTGAGAAAAAACTACAATATCACAAAACAGTGTCTGCCCAACAAAAGTGTAAGCAGCACCAACATGTCCTCATGTCCTTCTGTGCCCGACACAGGCTGGGCTTCCTGTGGGCTACGGTAAGTGATGCGTTGAGTAGGGCAGTGTTTCCAACATTTCAGTCATTTGAGCACCACTTTTACATAGTTTCTCTAACTGTGTCTGATTCATACTACTATTTATTTAAAATTTTTCTTCGAGTTGACCCACTTTTTAAAATCTAGATTGATGTATTTTAAAAAGGAAACTTTTCATCACTACCACAAATGGGAAGTTAATATCACTTGGAATAAAGTCACCATACAAAATAAACACAAGTATAAAGACAACGATACTGTTAAATTCAAGTTGGACGTAATTGCTTACCCCAAGCTCAGTGCTTGAGGCTGCTGTCTGTTTATTAAAAGGGGAGATTAACAAATGCTAGACAGATGTGCAAGGCTCAACATCAGCGAACTGAGAGCTCCTGCGTCACGTAATCGGTGATATAGAAGGAGCATATGAACGGAAGTATCTCAGTCACTATTGATTCAAGGCTACTCAGTGCACTGCCTTGGGAGACCCTGCAATCGTCTTGCTTGTTTCCAGCAGTGTGTGTCCAACACTCGGAGGGGGTGGGTGTATAATGGAAGGGGGGCTTGCTACAGTATAAATGAGACACAAATTTGAACCCAAACACGGTTGCTAAGTGGATGAGTGATCTTAGAACGTCACGATGTTTCTGGGCCTCAGTTGTCTCATCAGGATAACCTATAAGACCAGTGGAGTACCTAGCACAAGGTAGGGTGCTCAGTGCATGGTAGTGTCATTCACTTTTGTTGTTGGTATTATTATCAGGCACATGTGACATCAAAGGACAACTCTGGAGGAAGATAAACAGATGGAACCAAGTCAACTGTTATCATGAACCAAAGAGAGACACAAAACCTATGCCCAAGCCTGAGAACCAGCAATGCTCTAGTTCCCACTTTGCACAGCGATGGTCAGGATGCAGCCAAGAACAAGGAAACTGACGGGAGACTTGCTTGTGTGGTCTCCGGGCACCTGGGTCACCCTTTATCGTGACTGCCAAGTTTCTATAGGCACCAGGACGATGAGACACCAAGGGCTGTCATCCATGGCACTCTCCTACAGGTGAGTGGTGAGTTCGTCAGAGAGTTTCCAAGGCAGGCATGGGCTGAGAATGGGAAGAAGGCAATTCCAGGGGTGGGGGGGCCACCTTTAGAATCAGGACTCAGAGAGGGAGAAGTAGGCAAAAATAGGATGGCCTGGGATGAATATTTCCTTACCGCCATACCCAACCTCCCCCACCCCCAACCTTGAACTCTCAGAAGTCACGTGGTCTCTCTCTCTCCCCCTCATTCTCTTTCTGAGTGTGACTGTGTGTGTGTGTGTGTGTGTGTGTGTGTATCAATATTATTACTCTTCCCGTCTTCAGAGGGAAAGAACTTAAGTGATCAGAAAAAAGGAAGACTTGTGAGCCTGCGCAATGCCCAGCTGAAGGAGTACGAGGTGAGTAAAAACTTCCAAGCCTTTGGCCAACATGACATCTAAATGATGCATCTGGTTTTCCACTTTCCATCCCTGCTCATAATACCACATCTTTACTCCGACATTTACCATTTACAAAGAAAGAACTCAAGAAGGAGGTTCATATTTTTTATTGCCAGAGGCCATCATTAGAAAGAGAATAGGAAAGAAAAATAGAGGAAAAAAATTGGAGCAGCGTGGGGGTCAGGGATCTGCCAATTAATCCGATTAAATTGTCGATACAAGACCAGCCGTACAATTTAAACATTTTCTTCCCGAAGTGTCTAAACTGACCAGGCATTTGAGTGTCAGGCAAGCACGGCCACCAAGTATTTTGCAAATAACCTGGATCCTCATACCTGAGCCTGGAAATGTTAGTAGTGAAAATGGATGGAGTATAGTCTCCTTTCTTTTCAGAAGTTTGTACTACTTAGCACCCCAGTTCCAGCTAAAGTGAGGAGCCAAGAGACCTGAGTTCAAATCTCTGATGTCCTTGGACCAATCTTTGTTAACACCCTGGGTCACAATATCCTCATCGATAATACAGATGAGCAAAATAGGAGTTAACTTTGAGTGAGCACTTCTTATGTGCTGGATATCATGCTTGGAGCTTTAAATCATTTTCTGCGTTATTTATAAAGGTGTCCCCATTTATAGAGGTTATTTCATGAAGGCTCACAACCTTCGAGGTGTTATTCCATTTTACAGATGAAGAATCAGGTTCAGAGAAAGAAGCATCCTCGTCCAAGTTCATAGTAGATACGCCAAGAGGCAAAACCAACTTCGTGTGACTCCAAAGTCCATGATCCTCCCACCATGGCACACTGCCCTTCTGGTGTTCATGCATTCATTCATTCACTCATTCACCAAATATTTCTCAAAGGTCTTTTGTGTTCAGGGATAAGTGTTATTTAAAAACTTAGCCTATAGAAATGTTGTAAATATCACTAAGGTAACAGGTAAATGCTCTTTATCAGCAGTAAAGTGAGTGAATGAATGAATGAATGAATGAAGTGCTGTACATCTTTTAGTTCACAGTGGTAGGTCACTTCTGGTGAGCACTTCCTAGGTGCCAGGCTCTGGAGAAGTCCCCAGCTGGTGGCAGAGCCAATACCCCAGCTGCTCAAGGCCCTCGGAACGACCCCTTCCAGGTCTCTCTGATGCTGATGATGTGGGCCCTGTGCACCATGGGCCAGCCTTCGCCTTCCTCCACTTTTGAGTCAGTCAGGGAAGAGCCAAAAACGTAGAAAAACCTTCCACTTGGAACTGGTCTCCTCCGGGAGAAATCTTAATGTACCCAGGAAACAGTGACTCTCTTATCTGAGCAATTATAGCACATTCTTCTTCCTCCTCAACGATCTTTGTTGGGGAGGAAGTCAGGAGGCATGGGTGAGCCTGGCTGCATGACCAGCTTTCCCGCTGGAGAGCTCACTCTGCTCCCCTGGAGAGAAACTAGGGCCTCTCCACCGGATGATGCTGGTAATCCCTGGAAGATACGTAGCATCCTCATCTGAGCAGGGGGGTCCCTCCCCTCGAGGCCCATTTGCTCCCATGACACAAACACACTACAAAGCACATGGCGCCAAAGAGGGAAGGGATGCCCAGGGTGTGTTAACAGATGTGTCATTGACTTTCTCCATGATACTTGGGACACGTTAAGCTAACTTGTCATCTGAAAGGTCCAAGGTCAGAAATTAACCTCTTGACTATTCCGTAAGAAACATCCATTGCTTTGGAATATAGAAGCATCAAATATTAGGTTTAAGCAAAAGCCTTCAAGTGCATGATAACTTGATATCAAGCACTTGCTTGATAAAAACAAACTTACTCCATGATTTGCCTTCCTCATGGGGTTTTTATGATCTCATGACACTCTGTTGTTTTGCCAGAAATCAGACAGGAGGCCTCAGCCCTCCATAATATCACGATGGATAGTAGTGTTTCTTAAGGGCAGGGGAAGTGGATAGGGAGGAGTTAAAGGAATTTATTGTTTTTATCATTCTAATTAGTTATACCAAAAAAAATAGAAGAAAGGATTTGTAAGGAAGAGAAAAAACACTATTACACAATAACTAAAGAAGGAATAATGCTATTATACAGGAACTGAACAAAAATATGATTGACATTGGATCTTACTGCCATCCTCTGTGACAGTGAGATGACACACTTCAACCTAAGACTGTTTGGTTTTTATAGCCAGCTTTAGTCAACTCCCTTCGAAAAGAAAAATCAAACTCTCATGGACCCACAAAATCTCAAGGGCCTAAGGATCCAATTTGAGAAATGCTGTTTGGGGAGCATTAGAGGCTATTTTATGCAAACAGGTTTGCTGCTAGTGGTGAAATGGATGATCAGAGGCCTTGTCTTTAAGAGTGTCTTGAAGGGCAGGATTCTAACGCTGCAAATGGAAATATTACAGGATTGGAAAATCCAGACCCTTGAGCCCAACCTTGGCTCTATTCCCTACTTCCTTTGTGACCTTGGACAAATCCTTTAACATATTTGAACTTCTATTTCATCACCTGTAAAAAGAGATTGGACTTCTTCAGGAGGGAACCTCTAAGTTTCCTTTTAAACTCCAAAATTATGTGCAATTTATTTTCATTGCATTTTTGTTGAGGAGCTCATGATATTTTAAGATTTTTGGACCTGCCTATATTTTTGGTAAAACCAGAGATGTGGAACACTGATGTATTTAGGTGGTCCTGGCTCCAGAGTGAGCATAGTTTAAAAATCACCACTCTTAGGAACCAAAGCAGAAGATAAGAGAGTGATGAAGGATGAGCCAGATTATCCAGTTGGACTTGACTCTGGATATCTTTCCCTTGGGTCAAATATCTGATAATGTTTCATTTAAACATCTAAGCCTGGTCCCAGTTGCTGGAATAAGAGAAGAGTACAGTGTTCAGACGCAGTCCGGGTCTTAGAGAGGGGCAGCCCTGTGATGCCAGTGTGGCGTGGTCACATCATCAGCTGATGGCACCAAGGACAGGTGACTCTAAAGGTCAGAATGGATGACCCAAATGGATCATCCTTCCATGCTATTGGCAGCCAACTCTATAGAGCAGGATTTGGTCTTATTTAGAGAGTTGGTAGATTTATTTATATACACTCCCATCTATAGAACGGTGGTACTTTTAGTGTCTATATTGGTACTGGTGTTGATGGTAGGCATCATGCCTTATATATAGAGCATCCACCATTGGCAAAACATTATACCAACAAATATGCATGCTTATTGAATAAATGAAGGAAAGAATGATACTTCAACACTTTCACAAATATTAGTCTATTAAACAAAGATCAAGTACCCAACTAGTCACCAAGTGAAGAGGAGAAAATTTTCAATATAAAAATAGGACCTAATTAAGCAAGTCACCAGCCCATGTGGTTTTTCTGCACATGGAGTACAGAAAAGTGAAATTCAGGTTCTACTATATCAGCCCCAGGACTATGTGTGGCCCCTGGCATATTCCCAGGACAATAGCAAGAAGACAAATGGTAGAATAAGAAGTTCCCAGAGCTCAGTCTGCAAAGTCCCAGAACATTTTTATGAAACTATCAGAGAAACACCATATTTTTGCAAGAGAGTATCTTGACAAATGAGAGCATTCCATTTAGGAATCAACTGTTTATCTCCAAAGAGAGAATTTCAGAAAGAGTGAATAATGTGCTCTTCATATTTATATGTCTTTGAATTCTGTTTTGTCATAATTTAGCATCAAAGACCCAATATTGACAACGGTCCATGTAATATCTGGAAAGGAAGCAACCATTTGCAGCCACGAGGACAAAAGCTACATATTAGAAATGGGAGAGTAGAGAAATAGAAAGAACTGGGTCCATGATGGTCCTGCAAAGCAGTTTTATCAACTTTGGGTTATGTATCATTGGATTTTGGTTTGTAGGAAAATTAATTCCTATATGTTTAAGTCACTATTAGTTTCCTGTCATTTGCAACTGAGCACATATCCAATTGATACACATCGTTACAGTTATAAGGCTTCAATAGCATTAGGTAAATGAGAAGCCCTTTGAAAACAGGAGCAGTCTATATGACTATTAATTACTGTTAGAGTAATGTAGTGGCATGGTAGGGTTAAGGGGGGAGACAGGGAGCAAAGAAAGGAAAAAGAGGAAAAACAAGGATTCAGATCATTTTCAGCCGGGGTTGACTATGCTTGGCCACCAAGTTCTCAATAGTCACTGAAGAACAATATCTGGAATTAGATTTGAAGGGATTATGCAGTTACCACATTTGCAAAATAAGGAAGTCGACATTCTTATTTTACCAGCTTTTCAAATTTTCTTGAAGTTTCTTAAAATCATTTAAGATGAACAGCTTTCCAAAATGTATGATTAGCAAAAATCTTTCTTGTGACTCTATTTCCTTTTGTTGACATTTCTTTCCTAAAATTTTTCCAAAAAATACCAGATTCCATAAGTTAAGAATGCTCATTTTATATATAAATATTTCTAAGTAAAATACAACTAGAAATGTTCTCCATGTCAGATTTTGTGTGTATTAGTATTTATTCCTTTGGTATCAAAAGATGAATCAGTGTAGTAACGCGTCAGAAGATGGAGAAAGTCTGAAAAGAAGGAAGGAGCAGCAGTGGCATAGTTTTTTAATTTCCCCAATTCCCAATATAAAAATAGAGCAGTTAGATGAAAAACTAAAAACTTACAGACAATATTTATAATTAAACTATGTGTCAAGTATCCCTAGGAACTCCCTAAAAACAAATCAGTGGGGATAAACCACTAAAGTCTCACACCAATTCCAGTGTGTGTGTTTTTTCCACACCAGCTGGGTGTCCCACAATTCAACTAATTCTGACACTATCTACCTGGAGATGGGGTCAGATTCCACAGGTTAAGGGCTCAGTCCTACAAGACTGTGCCCCCCGCTTCAGACACCAATCCTAAGTCCAGGTTGTCACCTGTGCTTCTGACCCACAGGCTATAGATCAGAGGTTCCAATGACTCCCGGCTTGGGTTCAATTAATTAGCTAGGGTGGTTCGCAGAACTCAGAGGAACATTTTACTTACTAAATCACCAGTCTATTATAAAAGGATATAATTCAGAAACAACCAGATGAAGAGACGCATAGGGCAAGGTACGGGGAAAGGGAGGTGAAGCTTCTGTGCCCTAAGTGCGCCACTTTCCCCAAATCTCCACGTGTTCACCAACCTGGAAGCTCTCACAACCACACCCTTTTGGGTTTTTGTGGAGGCTTCATTACTGATTGATGAAATCATTGGCCCCTCCCACTGCCCCAGAGGTCAGGGGGTTGAGACTGAAAGTTCCAACCCTCCAATCACGTGGTAGTTACCCCTGGCAACCAGTCCCCATCCTTTGGTGCTTTCCAAAAGTCACTCCATTAACATAAACTCAGGTGTGGTTGAAAGGGATTTGTTATGAATATCAAGACATCTTTATTGCTCTTATCACTTAGGAAATTCCAAGGGTTTTAGGAGCTTTGTGCCTGAAATGGAATGAAGGCTAAATATATATTTCTTCTTATAAATCACAATATGATAACCACAATGACACTAGGCCTGTGCAGGAAGAAAAGGGGGGAACAACAGAGCATCCAATGAGCTTGGAAACAGAAGAATCTTAAAATAGCCAAGAGGTATTCAGTAGAAAGCAAGGAAGACCAATATGAGAGGAGCAGCTGGGACTGGAAGGGGTTTTGCCCGGTCTAATGGTGGGTGAGCACGAGGGGTCCACAGTAAAAACCAAAGGACCTGCAGGAATCTACTTTCTCTCAACACCCAAAACTAGGATGCCAGGACTCCTTCTTAGGAGGGGACCCCACATTGAGTAACAACTGATCGAAAGAGAATCAAAATTAAGTAGGAGAGAGTCAATAGACACAAAGGAAGAAGAAGGTCCAAATAAACATGGGGGAGAGAAGCAGAGTCAGTCAGGTCAGGAAGTAAGCCACCACACTTCCTAACACTACACAAAACATCAGGAGAGGGAGCTCGCTGAAGTCACAAAAACAACCCTGAACTACGCTTCCTGCTAAAAGTTCAGGACAACTCATCTTATATACAAACGAGCAACAGATATGTACCAAGGATGAATCCCACACAAAGTTATTACGAGAAAAAGGCACAAGAACAGCGTTCCTGCAGACGAAGGAAGCTTACCGGAAAAATATGCTCACAAAACTGATTAAAACTGTAAACGTCTATTTTAAAATGAGCTAAAAGGCAATAAGAAAATATGCAGCACACAAAAGAACAGTATAAATCAAAATTAGAAAAACTTAGAGACGAGACAACAAGAATAAGAGTAGAAACTTAAAAAAATAATTTTCAGAAATGAAAATTCAACTAGAAGAAACACAAGTATAAATAAATGTGACAGATTTTACCTTAAGAATAATGGAAGATCAAAACAAAAAATTAAAAATACAGAAGAAATTAAGAGCTAAAAAAAGTTTCAAATAAAGTGACAAATATTTGAGATAGGCAAGGAATATCCAACATGTGGCTAATAAGAATGCCTTTAAATATGAAAATCAAAACAAGGAAAGAGAACAAATACTAAACATTATAATTCAGAAAAATTTTACAGGAAAAAAAAGATTTGAAACTATACATTGAAAGAGTACAGCGGATACTTGAGAATATTGACCCAAAGCTACCAACAACAAGACATACTCCAGTAAAATTATTAAACTTAGAAAGAAAAAAGAATAAGGGAAAAGAAAGAAGAAAGGAAAGAAGGGAGAGATAGAGGGAGGGAAGAAGAGAGAGAGGGAGGAAGGAAGGAAGGAGGGAGGGAAGGAAGGAAGGAAGGAAATTCTTTAGACAAGTAGAAAAAGAACAAGTGATTTATAAGGGAAAGAAAATAGAAATCAGATATTTCAATGATAACACTTTATGTCAGAAAAAAATAGAGTAAAATATTTAAGAAATTCAACGAAAGAAAATGTGAGTCAAGAATTCTATATTTAATGAAACTAACTTTAAAGTACAAAGGACACAGATAAATGTTATCACATACAAGAATTCAAGGAACATTGTTCCCATGAGCCCTTCCTGAGAAAGTTTCTAAAACATAAGCCTCAGACAACCAAATGACTTGAAAGCCATCAACACAGGACTGGCGGTAAGCTTTAAACATATAGTTACTTGTGGAACCAAGGCTAAATGAGGGTTAAAGGCAAAAGAGTGTAATTTGTAAGGGCCATTATGCTGGGCACGTAGCTGTGGTATAACATAGGAGGAAGAATGAGAAGAACACATGGAAAATTTTTAAAACTTTTCCCGAGAGTTATATTGGTGGTGTAATGTTAGCATTGTTCTGAAACTGTCATGTAGTTTGGGGAAAAGTAAATGAGTGATATGGGATGCGCTGATTTTCATCATTCCTTGTGTCCTTGAGAACCAGGGTCCTCACCGTGGGAAAAAGGAGATACAGATGTATTACAGACGAGGCTAGGTTAATTTTTTTTAAAAAAAACTAGTAACTGTGGTCTTGAATTTGAACTGGAATCATCAGTATAAACTCATGAGGTTCACTAAAGAGTTCTAAAAATAGCTATCCCGAGTATGAAGATTGTGATCTTGAAATACCATTTCCCACTAACAGAAGAAACCCTTCTTGTAGAAATGGCTATTTTTATGTCTGGGGCAGGAGTGTAAAAGATGAACTAGGAATATCTTGTCACAACAGATATCCAGAAAACTTGGTCGTGTGAAAAGGACTTGAGAGCCAACTTTGAAGAGGCCAACAATGGGACAATTTACACTTAAAAAACAAAAATTGGCAATTGATTGAATACCATCAAATATGTTTAAATTCTTGAGTTCATAATGGCAATTTGTAAATAAATAGTTGATCTTAGAACAGTTTTATGTAAGGGAAAAATTGTGGAGATAGTTCAGAGCGTTCCCATATGCCCCACATCATTCTTGCCTGTTGTTAATATCTTACGTTAACATGATACAGTTGTTACAATTAATGAACTTATATTGATCCATTATTTTTAACTAAAATCTACTAATGTGAAATATATCTCTCCATTTAATTAGATCTTCTCTGATTTCTTTCATTAGTGTTTTGTAGTTTTCCACATACAGATCCTGCACATGTTTTGTTAGATTTATACCCAGGAATTTCTTTTCTTTTTTTTCTTTTCCCTTTCTTTTCCTTCCTTCCTTCCATTTTCTTTCTTTCTTTCTTTCTTTCTGGTGCTCCGTTTGTTTCTTTCTCTCTTTTTTGATGACAATATATAATGATATGTTTAAAGATATGAATTGGTTGGGGGCCGGCCTAGTGGCACAGTGGTTAAGTGCGTGCACTCCGCTTCAGTGGCCTGGGGTTCTCAGGTTTGGATCCTGGGCGCGGACATACGCACCACTTGTCAAGCCATGCTGTGGCGGCATCCCATATAAAGTAGAGGAAGATGCGGATGGATGTTAGCCCAGGGCCAATCTTCCTCAGCAAAAAAAAAAAAGATATGAATTGGCCCCCTTTGGGGTGATAGGGAGCCAATTCGTTATCTTGAAAATTAGTAAATACAGGCGAAGAATTAAGCCTTTATCCAACCTTTCATATATAAACTGTGCTACTGGGCAATCAAATATAGTTGAGAGTGAGCATCTCTTTAGATTCATATTTCTATTAAAAGAAAAAATAATAGAGTTAACATATTTCCATTTTACAAACTCGAATGAAAAGATCTAAGCATTGAAAGTCTACAGCTGCTAAAATCACGAAAGAGAGACACACACTCACGTGCTCCCCGTGAAAGAACACGCCACCAACTATATTCTTCCCAAACAGATCAAACGTGCATCCAGTCCAGCCTCTGAGTCCCTTTGTAGGAAAAACAGCAGTTAGAAGAACATGCTGAATGGCACCCTGAATTTGCGATCAGCAAAATCCAGACTGTGGGAAACTCTAAGTTCAAATGTCCTAAATTATTTCAACAGAAATAGTTAAGGAATAGAAAAGGATGGAGAGAAAACCCATAGATGAAGGGAAACTTTAAAAGCATCTCTAAAAGTGGGCAAGACTAAACTATAGCACCTAGGGATGGCCACTTGACTAACAGAACTATAAAGAAATGCAAGAAAGTGACACAAGAATCAGGATTGTGGGGAGGAGGGATGCTGTGATTGGAATGGGGCACATACACGATTTTCTGGGGTGACTGGCAAAGTCATATTTCTTGATCTGGGTAGTGATGGCAAAGATACTTGTCTTGTAATAACTCTTTAAACTACACATTTTTAGCGTGTTTTTTTTTTCTATTTGTGTCTTATCTTGCTCTACAACAGTTAACCAAAAATATAGGAAGAAGAAAGAAAATGGAATATTCTAGTTTTCAAGAAAGCTCGAGTCAGTGACAAGCAAGTTACATACACTCATGAGTCATGAGTAATAAGTTAAACATTTTCATTTCACCTAGGAGTGGACAATATTGGATTAGGTTTATACAGCACTCTACAAAATACACATATGCCATTGCTGTCCTGAAATCCTGAATGGATCCTTTGTTACACTTCATTGTAATTATTATTCAAAGAAATTAGCAAGTGGAGAAAAAAAAAGAAAAAAATTAATACGGAAAAAGACCCCCAATGCAGCAGTCTATCCTCCTGTTTTTGCAAAGATCACTTTTTGCAAAGAGATTTTTCAAAAATCCAACGAAATTGCAAACGTCTCCTGTGCTGATGATCAAAGGCCTTCCTATGGGATACTACTTCATAATTGAATCATGCAAACAGCTGGGAAGTTTATACAACCTACATTTTCTGTGATGTTAACCTATTATTCCTGGCCCCCTTGTGTACTTACATTATTCTCAAAGATATCTGTAAATAGTCCCTTACCTTCCATCTTACCAGTCAAACAAACACGTACAGGAGAAGTTGAATGCATAAATAGTCTCTGCTCATATATTTGCAGTTCAAAAGATTGGCCCACAAAGGGGAAAACTAGAGTTGAAATTTTCTCTTTAGAAGTGTTTAGACATTCACAGGAGCAGAGACAAAAACATTCATTAAAGAGGGAAGACACCACCATTTTATATATGCTATGGACAATGACTATGCTGTTTTTTTCTTAAGACTGGTTATAATTTTGCTAGATCTCACAGATGCATAATAATTGGGATCTTTTCAGACGTGGGAAAAATCATATTCTAAATTCAGGTGTATGATAATCTTCTCTTATAATGGATTAGTCTTTTGGGTTTGGATTTGAACTAGACCTTAGCCAATGCCTTCCATTTTATAGATGGGGAAAACTGAGGCTGAGAGAAATGAATGCACTGTCCCAAGGTCAAACAGCGAGATAGTAAGAATCAGGATTCGAATGCAGAGTCCTTGACTTCACCTGTTTCTACAGCTTCTAAGCAAAGTTGAACTAAGAGATATTTGTTGAGTATCTTGGGACTAGGGTAGGGGTGGGGGAACAGTTAAGAACTTCTCCAGTAAGGGCTGCTTTTGGGACATGTCAGGAAATGCAGAGAGGCAGCCCCATGGGCTCTCAGAAGGAGTGGGTAAGCCTAGGAAACACATGTTCAGAAAGGGTCCAAGGATCTACCTTTTAGTCATTGAGTCCCCTGGAGGTCAAGCATCATGGCGCCACTGGGAAACAGACTCAGTGTAACCACGGGTTGAAGCAGGTAACAGAATGAAGACACAGGAAGGAGAGGCTCTACCCTGGGTAAAAATCTAGTGCTGAGAAAGTCATGGTGTCATTGCCAATTCCATCCCCAGGACTAATCTGGGAAGAATTCTGAACCCCATAAGATCTTAGGTGGATGTTGACAGAGCTTAGGGTCAGCCTGCTGCCAGTTGGAATTATTTGGATGACTAGGAGAGACTATTTCACCAGTCTCCTCAGGTTGCTGAAGTAGTTTTTGGAAATATGTACTACATAATTATGACAGATTTCTGAGACCACAAACTAAAAAAATAATTTCACCTCTGTCAATAGAGCATAATCTTTCTTCCACTCCAGGGTGTCCAGAAAGTAAAATGTTATCGGTGGGAAAATTGCACGTATTAAAACCTTTCCAACTTTAATGTTGTTCCAGAGGAAACGACATCATTTATTTCCCTGTACTTTGGAAGCAGCCAAAATCCCTCCAGGTCAGAACCAAACAGCTGCAATTAGCCAACTAATTTGGACAAATGAGAGAGGGTCTGTTTGCTCAAATTACCCAAATAATTGGAATTGTAGACCTGGCCCCCCCAAATAACATCGGCCTAAATCTGAATCTTTGTGGTTATTCTACTAAAGGAAACAATATATTACGCTATGTAATTTGGGGAGATGGTCTTTTTTCTTACTTTTTGACATTGGATCGATTGGAAACCCGTGGCAGGAGAATTCCACATGGGTAAGGGAGAAAGAGATCCAATTAAACAGAAAATGCTAACAAGCTGCCTGAGTGAGCTCTGAGGCATGCGGGATATTACATGTCCACAAAGAAAATATTAATTTTAAGCTCAAAGGAAAAATAAAAACGGGAATTTAAGGGAGAGGGGAGAATAAGAGAAAAGTGTCAGGATATTTATATAAACTGTCATTCCTGTGTTTTCATGAAGGCTCATGCCCTCTACGCAGTCAATCAACACTCTCTCTGATCACAGGCTTCTCTCTGATTGAGTGGGGAAGTGTCAGCCAAGGAGAAAAACATGTGGAAAATCTGTTAGCCATGTGTGTCATTCCTGGTGTCAACGTGTAAGAAACTATGAGAGAGCCCTAACATTTGTGCATTTCTGCCCCAGCTCCAAGGAAGGTAAAGAGCACAGCTGGCTTTTAAAAATGTATATTTATTATCACTGTTGTTGTTGTTGTTGTGATGATGATGACAATGATGAAAATACACAAGATTCAGTGTTAGCCCAACATAAATAAAACAAGATCACCTGGTGCCCGGGGCTGTAACACCAGCAATGTGTGTGTAAATAATAGTTTGGGAGTTTACCTTTGTATTTCTTGCCAATGGAGAGCTGAAGACAGGCTCTTTTTGGAAACACTAGGAACTATTTATTTTTTTTCTGGTCTTACCTTAAAACCTCTTTCCTGACAGGGTGTCGGATTCAAGACAGCTTTAGCCGAAGAGGGCAGTGAGAGTGCCTGTAACAGTTTTGTTTACGGACTCATGTGTAGGCAGGTGTTCTGGGGTACAAGCGAGGGTGCTCAGAACTAAGTTCTGGTGGTAGCAGGGTTAGTGCTTAACCTGGGTGACACTGGAAAAGTCATGGAACCTTCTGAGCCTTGGTTTCTTGCAGGGTGAAAAGTTGGGCCAAGTTCAGCACTTTTTTTTTTTTTTTAATTTTATTTATTTATTTTCCCCCCAAAGCCCCAGTAGATAGTTGTATGTCATAGCTGCACATCCTTCTAGTTGCTGTATGTGGGACGTGGCCTCAGCATGGCCAGAGAAGCGGTGCGTCGGTGCGCGCCCGGGATCCAAACCCGGGCCGCCAGCAGCGGAGAGCGCACACTTAACCGCTAAGCCACGGGGCCAGCCCGTAGTTCAGCACAATTTATACCATAATATGCATACAAATCACCCGGAGAGCTGGTCAAATGCAGATTCTGGTGCAGCAAGCCCAGGAAGGGACCTGTGATTCTGCATTTCTAACAAGCCCGCTGGGTGATGCTGGCCCATGGACCACTCTTTGAGCAGTTGGGGCTTAGATGAGATTTACAGTGGACCTCTGCTGCTTCTGCCTGCCCAGCATCCAAAGGTAAGAGCATCTTCATTCTCTAACAAATCACCTGATTTTCTTTTGGGGAACCACATACACTCCCTCTCTCTCAGTTAGGACATTCAGATGGTGCCGATGCTGATCCTAACCCTTATCTCTGAGGATGGGCCCATGTCTTAGGCCTAACCAATCAGGACACTCCATCTCTGTGATGGGTTCAGATATGGGCACATGACCCAGGGCAGGTTACTACAACGCAAGGCTTTTGCTGCTGCAACTAGTGTGAAAGTGATACTCTCTTAGCTGGGGTTACAAAACTATAGCTAGGATATTAATCAGGGACTTTGGGAAGCTGTTTTATCACACCATGGTAAACCCTGCCTGAAGATAAAGTTAACAGAGAAGAAAACAAAGTTGAGCGATGGGATGACATCATTTGAACTCCTAGATACAGCCATACCTGAAGATGGATATCCCTGGCTTCTTTAGTTACACAAGCTAGTCACAAATGTAATGGCTACAGACATGAGACACTTATAAATTGCATCTGCACTATCAACATTTTCTCCATCACTTCTTAATATATAGACCAGAGGTCAGCAACTCTTCTGTAAAGAGCCAAATAGTAAATATCTTAGGCTTGTAGGAACTACCCAGCTCTGCTGCTGTAGCACAAAGCAGTCATAGATAATACGTAAACAAGTGGGCTTGGCTGTGTTCCAATCCACTTTATTTGCTAAAATAAACATCCAGCCCACAGGCTATAGTCTGCCAACCCCTGGTTTAGACAATCAACAAAGCCTTGATTTGTAGTATTTGCCAATTCCCATAGTGTAGATACCCCACCACAGCTGATTTCAAGTTACCAATGTAATGTTACTTGAATGAAGAGCTGGGAAAAGGTGAGCCTCAGATGACCCTTATATAGTATTTCCACCAAAGAGGTACAATAGATGTAACCTCTATAACTTAGATAATAGTAACTTGTAGTAAAATAATTAGGAAGTGCTGAGTTTTAAGTATTTATCTCCTTTGTGTTATCATTTCTTTAATCGTGAATTTATAAAGTTTACTTTTTAATAATAGCTTTGTCTAATCCAGTTTAAAAAATTTCTGAAAATTCAGCAGTCGGCTCTGGTGAGGCAGTACCGGCTGGACCCAGCTCACCAGGACACCCTCTGTTACCATTTTTAAATAGTTCAAAAGTGAAGCGGAGAACTCAGGTCCAAAGATATCACAACAGTAGATCAAAGTTTGGACCGGGATTAACCGCGTCTTCAGGAACTGCAGTTTAAAATTCCAATGCATTAGACAAGTCCTGTTTGAAATGTTAATGCCTCGTACCTGAGTAGAAAAGACAATTAAGATAATGTGTTAATTTTCCCCTCGAATATGACAGTAATATTTTGATCCTGTTAATTATCCAGAGAACAGAAAATGTATATAATGTGATCACTCTGTGTGGAGCTGACATGTTTGCTGCCTGGCTAAGTGGGCACACTTATCCTATAATTAGCGGCTTGGAATGTAATTTCCATTTCTTCCTAAATGCACCCCCGGAAAAATAAACCAATGTGGCATTTCAGTGCTGTTCCAGTCTAGTTCTCCCTCTGAGAAAGCAGCCAATGATTATTTACTAAAACTTAGCCTCCTTTCAAAACTATCAGAAAATAGCAATCGGTTTGCTAATGATTTCTGGCAGGTGAGGGTTAATCAATGTCTTAAGAACACCAAGAGACCATGTCGTTATAGCCCCAGCTGAGGGATAAACTTGTCGATGTCACTAACTGAGCATTTTAATGAGAGTTCATTACAACAGGGCGACCTTTTTAGTGGGCAAGTCAATCTGTACGGGGGAGAAACATGAACCCGAAATTATTTTCATAAACTGGCACCCGGGTCTTTCTAGATAATACGATGAGGTTCAGGATATTACTTTCTTCTGAATGGAAATTGTGGCCAGTTTAGTTGTGCATTTCACAAGATGTTTTAAATTTACCCTTTTAAAACAACACACTCCAACATCTCTCCAGGAAAGCTAATGAGGAGGTAAGTACTTCCATTAGGATGGTGGCATTTAGTCTGTTACATGATAGGAATCTGTATCCATGGTATGTTCTAGAAAAGCACAAATCGTTTCTATCTTGTTTCATTCCTTTCCTGTGTCTGTGTGTCTGATCTCCTCTGGTATTTTAAACAAGCATTTTAGGGTGGAAATAACACCGGCCTGGGGTCAGAACATCCAGGTTCAGGTTCTACCTTGTTCTGTTTCTAATCGTGGGACCTTGAAAAAGGCATGTGAGTTCTCTGGCCTTCAGATGTCCACGTCTCCGAATAGCATCATCAGACCATCAAGGAGTACTTTCTAAAACATTGTACAAGGGTAAGGAATTGCTATTTTTGTTTTTGGATCCCTGCACAGAGGGCCTCGTTCTAAACAGATGCTTACCGATCTGCAGATTGAATAGATGCATGAACGCACGCATGCATCCCTTCACTGAATCATCTTGAGACTTCAGAAGAGGCTGTCTAGTGTAGCACTCAAGCTCATGCATGTGGGGGAGCCTGGCGGCAGGGGTTTGAATCCCAGCTCTGCTACTTAATAACCTTGGGTGAAATTACTTAACCTCTCAGTGCCTCAGTTTCTCATCCGTAAAACAGGAGAGTGATAACAGCTCTTCACTGGATTATTGTGAAGGTAAAACGAGTTAACATAAGTCCGTTTCTGGGAACAGCATCTAGCACAGACTTAGTGCTACAAAGTTTTAACTATTATTACTTTCATCATGATGAGAGAGAACTTACCAAACAATATAAAACACTCCATGTTCCACATTCAGCATTTAATGTTGCACAGACCTATTTCTCCTGGGATTTAGACTAATAAGGAAATGTTGTTTCTCCTTTATGTTTTGCCTGGATGTGCAGGCCTTGATTCAGATCTATCACCAACGTCTGGGTGCTCATTTGCTCTCCGTCTTCCTCTCTCTGTGGCTTGGATCTGCTCATGGACCCATTGCAAGGGGCACAGGCGAGCCTGGGGCCTGGCTAAGACCAAGAGATCGGGGCTACGCTATCTCGATTAATAATGGCGACACTGGAAGATCAAGTGAAGTAAGCTTTGCTGAGGTTGAGAGTGACACAAACACCTGTTTAATGGACCAAACAGGTTTTTTTTTTTTAATTTCCAAACATGGGCTTCTCTACATCCCTGACTAGGTGAGGCCGAGAAAGAGGGAAGCCATCCAGCTGCCCTCCTGGCTGGGCCCTTTCTTCGATCAAAGGCAAAGCTGCCCCTCTCAGGCAAGGTGGGGGAGAGTTGGGGGTGTCTTCAGCCCTCCTCTGGGGCTCTGTGCCCACGGGAGACTATCCACCATCCTCACACCTATGACAGCGTGTTTGCATGTTCGTTCATGCCAGCATTCATTCATTCTTCCTTCATCTCCAGCATTCCCTCATCCAAACATCCCTTTGCTCTAGCATTCTCTCCTTCACTCACTCATTCGTTCAAACACTTGTCGAACACCTCTGTGTACCTGGCACCACTCCAGGCAATGGGAACACAATAGTGAACTAGAAACAGTGCCGTCCGCGTGCAGGTTACACTCTAACAAGCTCCCAGGGAATGACGATGCTGCTGGACCACAGACCACACTTTGGGTAACAGGGTGCCAGAGAGCAGGATGCCTTCCCGATTCTGGCCCCTCAAAATGAAAACACATCTTATTATATACATCATATCGTTCCAGGTGGTACTTGGTGCTATGGGGGATCAAGAATGAGCAGGCACAGGGCGTGGTCCTGGTCACCCAAGAGCTCACCCTGTCTGCTTAAACTCTACTTTCAGGGAGAGGATACAGAAGGATGCTTTTTCTTTAACCACATTTCTTACTGTAGAATTAAAGACCTTACCTTGTGATAGAGGAGTCAGAAGAGGGCAGATTTTCAGGACAGAGGGAGCTAGCAGGTCCTAAAATCACACCCTTTCTGCAGTTTATTCTTCTGCCTTTCATCGGACTTTTATTTTGTGCTACACCATGCCAGGCGTTGTGCAATCTGCTAGGAATTTAATGGTGAAGAAGACAGACAAACCCCTGTTCCCCCAGCCCACGGGGGAGCCCGACCGAGCCTGAGGCTCAGGAAATCTTTCCTCAGGGTAGCAACGCTCTTCCTGAGATCTGAATGCTGAGAAGGGTCTAACCAGGGAAAGGTGGGGTCTAAACTGAGGGAATAGCATGTGCAAAGGCCCAGTGAAGGGGGCAAATATAGTATGTTTAAGAAAATGAAAGGGACAGAATGGAGAAGACAAGGGGGATGAGGGAGATGGGGCTAGAGGGATGGGGGGCAAACCAGGCAGGTCTTCTTAGGCTCTGTTAAGGATTGGGGGCTTTATCCAGACAGCAATGAGAATCCCTTAAAATGTTCAGAGTGGGCCAGAGGAACACAATCAGGTCACTGGCTGCAGTGATTTCAATGGCCTGGAGGGGACCAGAGTGGCTCTAGGCGGTAGTCAGAGGCTTCTGCAGTGGTTCAGGCAAGGGACGATGAAGCTGAGTCTAGAGATAATGACTGGACTCATGGAGAGACTGGAGGAGGGGGTGTTCTTGCTCTCGGGCCCATCACTGGGCTGGACCTCCCCTGGACCCTCTGCCCAGGTCAGTTAACGCACCTTCCCATCTTCTCCCTTTGAAGGCAGGTACCGAGCGGAGCCCTTCAATCTAGCAATCTTCCCTGGAGTCTAGTCCAGTATCTGGCTTGACCCTAAGGAGCTCCCAATCCAGATAATGAGATAAAACACAGAAATGAAACCATTGGAGAAATTGCAAAGCAGTGAATGAACCAATTGGTAGGTTAGTATAAATTGAATTTGTGAGCGTTGAAAATCCATAGATCAAAGACACGATTAAGAGGTGCTGAATTATTGACTGGAAACACATAGGGCCCCCTACAAGAGTCCATGCAATCTCAGGAAGCAGACTGGTGGGGTTCCAGAAGCCAAATATGGCCTGTAGGCCTTTTTTGTTAGGTCTGCACTGTGCTCACTAATATAGTGATTTTTTAAAAATTTTAGAGTTGAATTAGATGCCAATTTTTAGATGAAATAAAACATCAGGAGATTTTGTATTAAAAATATGAATTTCCAAATCCTATTGGGGGTGGGGAGAGCCAAGTTGTGCCATCCCTAGCTGCACAACAGTATCTTCTCTTAGCCTGGGTGTGTGCCTTGCTTTCCAGTTTACCACAGTCCCCACTGCTCTCTATTGCTTCCCAACACAAAGGCTGGTGTTATTTGCTATGTCATCACGCCTGTGTTGTTATTCTTAGAGCAAAGAGAAACGTGACCTACTTCTCATCCCCTTGTCTCTACCCTTAGTGGGAAAATGAAAGCTAGATGGAGAGGGCAATGTGTTTTGGTAAAAAATGAAAACAAGTAGGTTTCTATGGGAAAATGAAGAATGTTCTTAAGTATTATTTAATACGCAAGCAAAGCATATCAGTCTTATTTTTTTTTCGTTTCTGAAACCCGCATGTGGGTTTGGGACTGCTGATCTAATTCAACTCTCTCATTGTATAGATGCACGCATGGGGTCCAGAGCAGTGAAGCAACTTGCCAAAGATCACACAGAATTAGAGACCAGGTTAGGACTAGAATCAGTGAGTGGAAGGTAAAAATCAGCACCTGCGAGGAGGATGGGGAAAAGAAAAGGAAAATGGCTGAGAGATGGAAATAATAGAAGGAGCAGGTGGGCAGGGGTCAAGTGCCCGAATTAGCGAGTGGAGACAATTGCCGTGGAGAGTGGTCAATGATACTTTGGCAGCAGTGAGAGATGCAAGAAGTCCAGCTAGGTCAGCCCCGCAGTAATCATGATGAGAAACAAGGAGACCCCGCCCCCAAATAGTACTTACCAAAGTGGACAGGGAAAACGAGACGGGGATGATGAGAAAACTCAATACAGCCCAGGTCTAACAGGCATGGCATGGGGAGCTCAGACCCCTCGCCTTTCGCATCTTTGGGGATCAGCTCTGCTCACCCTGGGACTTCGGTTGGGGAGGGCAGAACAACAGCCAGGATGCTGGGACCTCAATTAAGATTCCTCTTTCTTATGTCTTGGTCAAGCAGACTTCTAAAGGGATAGTTAATAAATCTAAACACCAATATTCCTTTTTAAGCAGCTTAATGGTTGGAGCAGCCTCCAGGTCATGCAAAATGTAACTTTCTTCTCTACCTGATCGATTTCTAAGTTGAAAGATGATAAGCAATTGCCCAATGGAAATAGATGAATGTATCTGTTGCTCGTTACTTTCCCAGGTGAGTTATTATGTTTAAAACTTCAGTTTGACAGAAGACTAAAGCTCACCAGCTAAGGGAAACAAATAAAAGGACCTGAGTTTAAATCAGGATCTTGAAGAAGTGTCTGCACCTCATGTTCACTGCAGCACTATCACAATAGAAGAACTGGAAGCAACCTGAGTGTCCACGGATGGACGAATAGATCAAGAACGTGTGGTATATCCATGCAACAGACTATTATTCAGCCTTAAAAAAGAAGATGAACCTAGAGGACATCATGCTAAGTGAAATAAGCCAGACACAGAAGGACGAATACTGCATGATACCACCTATACGAGGAATCTAAAATAAACTCAAAGAGGCAGAGAGTGGGACCGTGATTGCCCAGGGGCTGGGGGAGGGAGAAATGGGGAGGTATTAGTCAAAGGGTAAAAAGTTTCAGTTATACAAAATGAATAAGTCCTACAGATCTCCTGTACAGCGTAGTGCCTATAGTCAACAACACTGTACTGTGTACTTGAAATTTGCTAAGAGGGTAGATCTTATGTAAAGTGTTCCTATCAATAATAATAATAATAATAATTAATAAAGAAGGCAGAAGGAAACTTTTAGAGGTAATGGATACATTCATGGCATAGATTACTGTGATGGTTTCACAGGTGTATACTTATCTCTGAATGCATCAAGTTGTATCCATTAAATTTCTACAGCTTTCTGTATGTCAATCATACAGAAATAAATAAAGTGGTTTTTTAAAACAATAAATGTTTCCATAGGTCTTTTAATAATTAAAAAAAATAATGGAGAAGCCGGCCCAGTGGTGTAGTGGTTGAGTTCACGCACTCTGCTTCAGCGGCCTGGGATGTGCAGGTTCAGATCCTGGGCGTGGACCTACGCATTGTTTATCAAGCCATGCTGTGGCAGGCGTCCCACATATAAAAGAGGAGGATGGGCATGGATGTTAGCTCAGGGCCCAATCTTCCTCAGCAAAAAGAGGAGGATTGGCAACGGAGGTTAGCTTAGGGCTAATCTTCCTTACCAAAAAAAAAAAAAAATCAATAAGACCAAGTGCTGGAGAGAATAGTAGGAGATGAGAACCTTTCTTGTATATTGCTGATGAGAAGGTAACTTGGCGTGATCACTTTCAAGAGCAATTCAGTAGTACAGAATAAAGTTGATGATGTCTGGCAGATTAGAGGTAGGCGTCTGTCCCACAGCTACCTTTGCCTGTGTGCACAAAGAGAGATTACCCCCACGATGTCCATTGCAGCCCTGTGTCTAATAGTGAAGAAGTAGAAACCACCTAAATGTCTCTGAGTAGGAAGATGGTGGTGTCCTGGCTGCCTGGGAGTCCAGGAGGATCCAGTTCAGCTTTGTCCGGCCAGGATGGGGACAGTGGTCCTACAGTGGTTGCACAGAGTGGTGGCAATGGTGCAGGCCAATGATGTGTCTTGTCCCCTTAGGGAATATCAACTGGGAATAGTCATGCCTCTTACGGAGAGCGTGGGCCAGACCAGCCTTAACAGTTCATCAACCCCTATCTTGTATTCATGTTCCTAACAGCCAATCGCACTATCAAAATGCAGACATGGCATCTGTATTCAAACAACTGCATTATCACCAAGTTATAGCCTTCTGCTTATATATTAAGATCTAGGGGTGCCAAGTAATTTAGAGGACATTATTACAAAGGAACTATTTTGGGGAAGTCCCAGATCCCAAAAGAGCACTTTCCCAGAGACTCACTGGTGCACATAGTGTATCATTAATAATTATAACTATAGCTTTGGGTTATCAAGAAATGGTTAAAACAAAATAAAACAGAACAAACAAAAAAGAAAAAAGGAAAAAAAAGAAAGGGATGTGAAACTACCAAAAGCTATTGAAAAAAGAAATTCCAGCTCTTAAATATCTAAGGTTTAGTTATCTTGATATTTTATTTATGTGAAACATCTTATTCCCATTGATACCAGATTACGGAGGTCTCCTATACATTTTCTCAAATGAATAAAGCATTGTTTCATTGTTTCTCAAAGCATTTATAAGAGCGTGGTGACCAAGGAAATGTCTGAATTTGAAAGGGAGTCTTAAGGGGTTGTGAAGTCTCAGGAAGGTTCTTAAATGACCTAACCAGATGTTTTGAAGTCTGATACACCCCTAACCCAAACTGAAATTCATAACAAAGTCAAAAGCAATAGAGTCAAATTGATTCCAAAATGCCTTTTCTAACAAATCTCGCTGTTGACACCAACTGACTTTAATGGGCCTAATTCCTACTTGGGAGAGATTATATGACCATGGATACAAGGGGATGCATAATCAAGTTTGAAGATGAAATAAAACTGAAAATCAGCTAAGTCCTTAGTGCTGGCTAAACTAAGAGTCCATGTTTCAGAGGCTCTATGGAATCACGGTTCAGACCCTGGGCCCTATTGCCAGACTGCTGTATTAGAATCCTAGCTCTGCCACTTGCTAGCTGGATGATGTTGGGAAAGTTTCTTGACCCCTCTGCCCTCAGTTTCCTCATCTGTAAAATGGGGATGAAAATGGTACCCACCTCATTGGGATGTTGTATGGATTAAACAAGATAGTATGGTGCCTAGAACATAGTAAACGATCAATACATTTTATCTACTGGAATTATTTTATTTTTTTGAATGTTAGCTATATATTCTAGTCAGTGAAATTATGGAAAAACTTGAGTTTTTTCTTTTTATGTTTAAATGTAAGATATATTTAAATTGTTTAAATGTTATTTCAAGGAGGAGGAGAAATAAGTGGTGCTCTATGTCTCTCCATCCAAGAAACAAAAATCCTGGGGAAAAATGTGGTTCCTTTAGTCAGTTTGTTTATTTTGTGGATGGTGACGTGTTTGATTTTGAATGAATTTGGTTTGGTATTAACCAAAAATGTATAGATAGGGTCAAAACAAAATGGTACCGAGTTGTGTCCACTCCAAGTCTAGGCCTGAGCTTAAAGGACCATACAAAGTCAAAGGAACTCCAGCCCGGGATCTGGAGACCTGATTTGATCGCGGCTTTACAGCTAACTGGATGGGTGACCCTGAGTGAGTCACTTCTGCTCTCTGGACCTCAACTTCCCCATCCACAAAATAGCTGGGTTGAACTAAATGGCCAAGAAGGCATCTTCGGGCTGTAACTGCTATGCAAAGCTGTGGTGTCTGACCATTCCAGTGAGAGACTCGACTCTGGACTTGACCACTAGCAGCACTGTGGTTCTGATCCAAAGCCGGTCGCACACCCAGTCCACACTAGCTGCCATCTCACCTCCTGCTGTTGGTCTCCAGGGACCCAGGCATGAGGAGGTGAATGGACCAGTCCAAATCCACCACCACTCCAGAGAAACAGCTCAGAGTACTTGCCCTGCTGACTCCAGTTCAAGTCGTGTCCCCGTCACACAGAAGGCTCTGTTTATCCCACTGGAGAGGAGGGTGGAAACCACTTTACTTAAGGCAGAGCCGAAGAAATAAATATTCGAGAAGCAAGAGCTCATTATTTTTGAGGACTCTGGAATGAAAGTCCACGTAGAAAAACAACACAACCGCTAGCATTTCCATTCTGAATAGACAATATATGCCAGGAGCTCTGAAATAAAGATAGTGCGATTCGTTTATTATGCCTTCTCTTTAAAACCTGCATTAATTCTGATTTCTATTTAAATAAGAATGATTAAATTTTATCAGCTGAGATGGAAATATTGTGATAAACGCTGGCTCGTGGCCAAACTAATCTCGCAAGCCCACAGCTTACGGCCATTGTCTTGTACAGATATTTGAATGGCAATGGGCTTTTATCAGTATTTCTAAAGGCACTCATTTAATTATGTGGTTGTAAGGATTTTCAAAACCCAAAAGAATACCATCAATACATATTCATTTCTTGGATTAATTTGACATTAACATCAGAAAATATTGTTATTTAAAGGATGCTTGTACTTGTTTTTGCTTTTGCAAAAAAAGAAGGTATCCAATTCTGGTTGCAATGGCGTCCTTTAAATGTTCTGTTTAACTGAAACTATGAAAATGCAGTGCACAGTGAGGTAAGGCGGGAATTTGGAATTATAGGGATCAGAGGGAGGACTTAGAAGATCCACAAGTCTTTAAGAAAGAAGTATGCTTCCCAGAGGTTGGACTGTAGTGAGGAAACAAAATCTCTGAGCTAGGACGTTTGTACACATGTGTGGATCTTGTCAATCAAATATCACGTCATTGAAAGCCTCCAGAAAAATGTATTCAAGGGCAGGGGCAGGCTGGATACTTCCTGCACGACATTTCTATGCCCAGAAACTTGAGTGATCTAGATTTCATTACCATAGCGGATACTACATTTCATCAAGAACTGATAAAAGACACAAAAATACATCAGACACATTTATTTGACATTAATGGTTCCTCCAAAGCGGATCTTTATTTTTCAACACTGTGATGAATGTGTTTGTGAAGCAAAGACTCACACGACCTTGAGCTGGGGATTTCTTCCTGGATCAGGTTGGCTGAACAGGACGACTCCTTTCATTGGAGTGGAAACCCACGTGATCAGTCTGTAAGCTCAACTTCTGCTCCTATTTTGCTTTGCTTTCAGTCTGATCAAACCACCAGGCATTTTCTCCTGTGCTGATAACTTGAGGGGAGTGGGTAGGCATGGGGACTGGATAGGGAGGGAAAGAGAGAGAAGGGAAATGGAAGATGAGCAATTTGTCAGTCTTATGACGGATCTATTCTTAGGGTGACCAACTGTCCTGGTTAGCCCAGGACTGAGGGGTTTCCCGGGACGAGGAAAGTTCAGTGCTAAAACCAGGACAGTCCTGGACAAACCAGATGGTTGATTACGCTATACTATTTTTCTTTTGACCTAGGCTTCCAGGTCAAGCCATCTAAAGGTTCAAACAAGCTGAGAAGGGAGACATTTAGATTAGGTTGAAGATTACTGAGAAGTATAACCTGTCACAACACAGATGTTAGCTAAAATTCATGGAGGAAGTTTATTTTATAGGCTTATGGAGGTAAAGGAACATTAAAAACAACTTCCTGCAGTGCTCAGTGGAACACTAATTCCATGGGATGATATTCCATTTTATGTGCAAAAATGGTTTAGAGGTCAAATAAGTTTATGCTGCTTTAAAATGTTCCTTTATTGCAGGGCTTCTCAGAGCCTTTAATAAGCTAATATGCATGGTTAATTAACAGTATGCTGGTAAACATGTCTGACCACAGAATCCTTTTTTCCAAGGAGCATCTCATGATACTAGGGCTTGGGAGATCCTACTTTAGGAAACATTGCTACAGGTGAAATTTCTCATTTTAAAGATGGGGAATAATACTCAGGTAGGCCTAGTTACAGGCAAGGCTGGAGCTATAGAAGTTTCTTAGACTTTAATGTGCGTAAGAATCACC
The DNA here is from genome assembly GCF_057802395.1 of Ceratotherium simum simum. NCBI lineage: Eukaryota > Metazoa > Chordata > Mammalia > Perissodactyla > Rhinocerotidae > Ceratotherium > Ceratotherium simum. The sequence continues at coordinate 31,213,081 of NC_141929.1, read as the reverse complement.
TGAGCCTCTTGTTAACATGTGTATCCCGATCCCATAGGTCTGGGGTGGGGCCTGAGAGTCTGCATTTCTAACAAACTCCCAGGTGATGCCGTTGCTGGTCCATGGACCACACTTGGAATGAAGAAGCAAGAAACCAGGACACAAGTCTCCTGACTTTATACTTGTCCCACTGCCTTGGAGCCTCTCTGTAAGTAGAACTAACTGGTGCTTTTGTCAAAGCAGCATCCTTGCCTGATTCGGTTTCATTTGCTGAATTGATACCTCCAGTTCTTCAAAGCTGATCCCTATGGTGACAGGACACATCAAGCTTAAGCAAGGATATCCTGGTGCCTGAAATAAATTTCCTTTTTGCTATGTTATAAATGAGAAACAGATAAAGCTTTTGACCAAAGTGGTCTCTTCAGAAGCCCTGTATAGAAATTTAGATAAAAAATCATTCAAATTCCTTGTTTAACTGAACCAAATCAACAAAGGATGCTTTCCATGGCGGCTTTTACATATTTTTCAATTCTTCTGGAAAAACACTGCATGCATCTGACCAAAATTTGCTCAATGATTGTGCAACTATCTGGTTATTTCCAAAATGTGAATAGACGGTAAGGACCAGATGTTCGCTCAGCATGGAGAGTCTATTCTACAAGGAAAACATGCCCATCCTGATGCTCCGAGAGCTTTCGTGCCTGCGTGTGAATAATCCCCATGTTGCTGTGTGTTGCCGATGTTGTCAGGAAAAATCAGTTTATTGAAATTGTTTCTATATAACAGCCATATGGCTTGTCAATTTAGGGTGGGGAAGGGACGGTTAAGGAGGAATGAGCCAAAATGAAGAACAACGACTTGCTTATTGATGGAACTTTTCCCTTTTCAACAAAGCATTGTGGCATAATTCAAAGGACAGACTGTCTATGTCTCCATGACAGTGGAATCAACCACAGGTAAGCAAAGTGGCAACCCAGCAAAGCTGAGCAGTAAACAGTTAGAATATTTTTCTTGCTTACAGGGCAGCCTCTCCCCAACAAAAGGCTGAACTCAGACCTATTTCAGCCAACCTGGCCACATTAAATATGTGACTGTCACCCCACAGTTCTCAGCAACAAGGGACTGAACTTCCCATATCCAAATGGCTGAAAGGGGAAGGGAAGGCAGATTCTGCTGCCTGGAGACCTAGCCTCTGAACACTAGAAGCAGAATCTAGCTCCAGATGGAAGGCTCAGGGAGCCTTCACCTGGCTTTTCGTTTTCTTACAGAGAAGGACCTCAAAGTCCCAACATGCAAGGCCTGCAGTCAAGTTCTGGCTCTGCTACCCACGAGTTAATGCATCATTTTTGGTCTCCTCTCTGTAAAATGAGAAATAGTAGTAACTGTCTCATAGAATTAGGAAGGTTAAATGAGAAAATTGCATTTTTTACAGGGCAGATGTTGATAGGGCTGGGCTACAGTTTTTGGTTTTAGTTGTGGTAAGAACACTTGCGATCAACTCTCTTAAGTTTTTAAGTGCACAATATAGTATTGTTAACTGACTTAACGTTATGTTTAAACAGTCAAGCTTACATCCCATTTCGCTGCTTTCATACATTCTCATCATACATTTGTTCAAACATTAAATGAGTTTCTACTAAGTACCAGCCTTGTGAAGCACTAAGAAGTCAACAGTGAATAAGACACTAGCCCTGCCCTCAAAGATCTCTCATGGATTTTTAGAGAGGTTGACACTGAAACCAACAGAGATGATACAGTGTGATGAGTGCTGCATTGGAAGGAAGGAGGGGCATTTCATCCGGTTTCTGGAGGAGATAAGTGGGGAGGAGTTGAGAAGAGTGAGGCAAGATGTCCTGGAGGAGGAAGCTCTCTGCTCTCTCCTCACTTTCTTTGGCTGACTCTTCTTCCAATGCCTGAAGCTACACACAGATCCCATCCTTGATCCCTTCTCTTCTCAACCTCATGCTCCGGGATGATAACATCTCTTGTTCCACATACATGCTGTCAACGTTCAGGTCTACATTCCGAACTTGATTTTTCTTCCAAGCACCAGATTTGATGGCCAGCGTGTCAGTTGGGTCTTTCAGAAAGCAGAGGCTAAAACAGAGTTAGAAGATTCATTGAGAGTAGTGCCTGTGAAAGATAAGAGGTGGTATTATTTAGCCATTGCTGTGTAACAAATTACCCCAGCATTTCTGTAGGTCAAGAATATGAGCACAAGTTAACTAGGTACTTCCGACTCAAGGTTTCTCACAAGGCTGCCATCAAAGTGTCAGCTGCAGCTCTGGTCTTATCTGAAGGCTTAACTGGGGAAGGATCACTCATGTGGTTGTTGGCAGGATTCTGTTCCTTGCAGGCTATTGAACTGAGGGCCTCAGCTGGCTGTTGGCTGGAGTCCACCCTAAATTTCATGCCTCTCCATAGGGCAGCTCACAATATGGCAGCCTGCCTCATCAGAGTGAGCAAATGGGAGAGAGAGCAAGAGAGTACTAGCAAGACCAAAGTCAGAGTCTTTTGTAACCTAATCTCAGAAGTGACTTCCCATCACTTTTGCTGATTTCTATTTGTTAAAAGTGAGTCACTAGGTCCAGCCAATATTCAAGGAGAGGAGATTACATAAGGGCGTGAATACCAGGAGATGGGGATCATCGAGGGCCATCTTAGAAGGCAGCCTGGAACAAGGGAGGAAGAGGAATTGGTTAGGGAGAGCCTTCAGACCACAATGCAGATCTGACTCAGTGAAAGGAAATTGGGGAGGAAGCAGGATCAAGAAAACAGAGCCTCAGAACATGATGTTCATCTGACAAAGTCTTAACCAACTCAACAGGAAGCTCCGGAGCAAAGGTTGCTATCGTTAGAGCTCTGCATTGGGCAAAAATGACAGAGACCCGGGAACTGCCTAGGAAGAGCACGGTCTTGGCTGAAAGCTGAGGTGGATTCTGAAGGCCAACAGCTGGAGGCTGTCAGGTAACTGCCTGCTTTGCAGCTGAATGGCAAGTTCTTTCTTGAAGGGAGATGTGAGTGGCACACCTTCATGGCCACCACCTCCACGGCATGTAGATCAGTGTCTTGTACAACCTAGGTTCTCATCAAATGCTTCCACCGAATGCTTATCCAATGCATAAATTGTTAATGATGCTTATAAAAATATCAGTTATTTATTATTTATGTGAGATAATATTCATAATCACATTGAGACAGAAGCCGATTGATGGGACAGACATGCAGTCAACTAACGGGGCTGTCTGATCACTTGATACATCCTCAAAAGTTGAGATCTTTCATGCTTCCCCCAAATAATCTTGGCTTTATACATACAGCCTTAGAAAAGAGGCCTGTGTGGACGAAGGTAGCTCTAGATCTGATGGGTCTCCCTGGCTCTTGGTCTTATAAGCTCTCCACTGAAAACAGAAACTCCCCAAAGTGCTGGAAGTGGGAGTGTGATCATGCACCCCAGTTGTGGGGAGCCCTTCACACACCATTAAACCCCAGGAGAACACATATTATTCTATCTGTCCTCCCCCATCAGCTCTTTCCCACTGAAGATTTGCTAAATAAAGGCACCATGTAACCAAACCAATCTTCACATGCCACATCTTGTGGCACATTCTTTTGTGAAGCATAACTATGTTGTAATAGTTTGTGATTATCTGTTTAATGTCAGTTGTCCCTCTAGATTATAGACTCCACGGGGGTAGGAACAATGCTTGGGATCCCCAACATTTAGCACAGGTCTGGCAAAAAGTAGGGACTCAATGAATGAATGAATAGTGAGACGCATCCCTCTTTGATCTGTTTTGGGAATCGAGATTTTCATGAATCAAACTTGCTCTAGGAAGGAGGCCCTTGTGTTCCCAGATTGCCCATGAGGACAGACACAAAAAATCTCATCCAACTCAAGGGCCCTGGAATAATGTGCCCAGTTTAGTCAGGTTAATGGTCAGGTTATATTTTGTTGCAACTTTGCACGTTGAAAAGCTTTCTGAAATATATTAATCTAGCTACCTGATCAACCTCTATTCATTAAGCACGTGCTGTGTGCCAACCTAAAAGAGATTAATTGTAGGTTGATTGTCTCTCTTTTACCCTACCTGTTCATTTATTCTCCTTCTTAGTTGTATGGACTTTATCCATTCATATATCCATTCACTTATTTATGCATACCTTATTCCAATATGGATTCAAGGTAGTTTATAGAGATTTGTAAAACATACCACTATCATATAAATTATGAGTAGGTGAAAAATGAAAAAGAAAAAGCATAAATTCAATATGTATGGGCTGAATTGCTAATAATCCAGACTCTTACTTGGCGAAAGAATGACGAGCTGGGCTCTAGCAATCCCGGCAGTTGCTCAGGTGTAAGATAATAGGGTGGATCTACCATAAAAATTTCCCTGTGCACAGTTTTCTTCATTTAACCATTGGAATAAGTCTCTTTCTTTCTCACTTGTGTGTGTTTTAGGGCCCTTTGAAGGTTTCAGGTACTCATTCGTTCACTCATCCTTTCTTTTTGGTTGCTTTTGTCATGCCTGTATTTACTGAGTACTTACTATGTGCTCTAAGTATCATGGTGCTAAGGAAAAGGGTGCTGAGTGCATGTTCTCACTGTTAAAGAAGGCTCAGGTCTAAGTTATAAGACCTGAGTTCTGCTCATGGCCCTGTGATTGCCTTACTACGTGGCCTTGGCTACGTCCATCCCAGTCTCTGGGCCTCGACGTTCTCATGTGCAAATGATGGGCTAGATGATCTTGAATATCCTTAACTAGATCTAAAGTTAAGTTATATAAGACAGACTGGGTTGAAGCAAACCAATTCAGCAATTCTGTTGGTCCCATCCATTCCTCTGAGGTTACATCAGTATAGCTTGAGAAAAATGATCAATGACTCCTGGAAGGTGTATTTTTGGCATTTTATCCTCAGCTCACATGCAAGTCACATGGAAGCGTTCTGCTAACAAAACCCCAAAGTGCCATTACCTGCCCTTTGAAAATATTTTGACCTAAAGAATAGTGCTTCTATAATGGAAGTCTACTCTCAGAATTCACAAGGATTTAAATGCAAACATCCCATATAAAAAAATAATAATTAGCATTAATTGAGCTTTGCAAAGACCAGGCACTCTTCCACACATTTGAAAATGCATCATCTCATTTAACTCTGGCAACAACCCTGTGAGGCAAGTCTTGTTATTAACCTCATTTTACTGATAAGGGAACTAGGGTGCAGAGAGCTTAAGCAAAATATCCCATGTGGTAGACTGGAAATATGAGACCAGGACCCCAGAGGAGGCTCTCTCCCTCACTCTACACACCTCCTCCCAAAGTGTCATATTGTGGTTCCCTAGGTGTTCTGTTAAGTTGTGGCTTAATCTTTTAAAAAAATAATGTCTTATTACGTCTAACTTGTTTCTGATGCTTCTAGCTATTTTCTAAGAAAGTAGTCTATGTTCAAACAGATACATGAGATTCTTCTTAGAACTGATTTCCAACTTCAACAACCTAATTTTGATTCTCAATAATAAAGTGCATGAAGATACTTTTACTTTCAACCTAAGGCAGGCCAACTTTTTCTGTGAGAGGCAGATGGTAAATATTTCAGATCCTGGAGGCCATAAAGTCACTGTCACGACTACTCAAATCTGCCATTGCAGTGAGACAGCAGCCAATTGTCAAACAAATGAGCACGACTGTGTTCCAATAAAACTTTATTTATGGACAGTAAATTTTGAATTTTATACAGTTTTTATGTGTCATGAAATATTAGTCTTCTTTTGATTTTTTTTTACAACCATTTCAAAACGTAAAAACCATTCTTACCTTGGAGGATTAACAAAAACAGGCAGTGGGCTGGATGTGGCCCACAGGCTATTGTTTGCTAAGCCTGGCTCTAAATTGCTCACTTAAATCTGAATCAATCTCTGGGAACAAACAAGGCTTTTAAGAGAAAAATAAAACCTCTCTATCCTCAATTTTCTAATTTCTTTGTAATACGAATCTATATTTTCTTGGTCAAACTTTGTCAGATTTTCGTAAAGATTTAAATTTTTATATCAATAAATATTTAACCACCGAGAAGGTTAAATTCCACTCTACCTTGGCTGCCAGTGAGCAGAAGTCACGGCCGTTGTCTCTACTTGTTTCGAAATTCAAACCCAAGACAAAGTAAAATATATTCCCGTATATCTACAAATGCACACATGAAATATAGGTGTATTTTAAAGAATAACCAAACAGAAAGGACTTTAAATTTCACAGCCACTGCTAATGCAGGCAGCTAATCCTATTTACATTCATATTAGCCTTGGTATCTTTTTCCCTAAGATTTACCTATTTGTATGCTTGCATGACTTAAATCGCCTTTTGCATGATATCAGTACTTTTGTAATTTAAATCTATAAAAGGCAATTTCTTTTAAATATACTTCCTAACGGTGGGTGACAGGAGCACCAAAGTTATCTGAGAGCTATACACCTCAGTAAACGTGTGCACTGAACTCCAGGCAACGTGCGGAATCCGGGAATTAATCTTATACCGTAGGAGTGGAACGGAAAATAAAATCAAGGCTGAGAAAGAAACAGCCTTTGAAAAGGGCCAGTCGGTGTTGTTATCGAAGGAAATGGTGTGTTTTAGAACCGGTATTTAGACAAGTAAAACTTTCTCCCCTTCTGAGAGAGTGCTGAGGACTGCTGCTTTCATTGTGGTGATTTTTCAAATCCAAAATAACTTTAGCCACATGATAAGCAAGTTTTACAATTTAATGTTGGTGTTGGCTGATAAGCAGAAGATGGTTGACCATTTGGTGACCAGCATAAATTTTAAGATGTCAATGTGACTCCCAATGGAACACAGGAAGGTGGTGTAAGCCGGTACGTATTAGGGGGGTAGAGGTGAGCTTCCAAATATATAGAACATATTTTGTCCAGTTGGAGTTACATTTTTCCTCCATATAATTCCAATGAAATGTTCACCCTTACTGTCTCCAGTTGACATAAATGAGATGCAAATAGGTTAATGTGTAATCTTGGCCCAAAGAAGCAGTGCCTTCCCAATATGTAGGGCACACATATCAACACACTTCTTTTCTAAGCAGGGCTGGGATTTTCCCAGCAAAAAGCAATGGGGTGTGAAATCAGAGGGGAGGGACTTCAGATGCATGCCCTCACTTCCGGCTACACTGAGCATATTCTCCCAAGAGAACTGGCCCTCGGGTCCACTTCCTCTGACTCAGGCCAGGGCACATTTCCCAGAGCTTACCCCGTCACGGGCTTGAAGGAACCGATTTCAAACTTCAGTGTCACAGTGAAAGTAACCCCACAGTGAAGCCAGGAAGATACAGTGTTCCAAACTGGGCGTCTGGTGCAGTGGGTTGGTCAGACTTGGGCCTGAGACCCACACAGAACTAGCCCCAGCTTCAGACACACCTCAGGAAGGGAATGTCCCTCCATTTAATCTCTCAACTTTGCCCTATTCTCCTTCCTTTAGCTGTAAGGTCTACATAACACCAAGTATCTGGATGGAAATTGGCATTCTGCTCACTACCCAGATAATTACACAAAGATTCAGCCACTGGTTCCTGACTACTGAAGGCCACATTCACGAGCAGGCACACACACACAGGCACAGACGCACACACACAGGCATAGAGAAACACAGGTCCCCAAAATCCACCACCCTGAAAGGAGGCATTATAAATGTTTCATGTGGAACTTTCACAGCCCATCAGACTCACCAGAGTTTTCAAATTAACTCCCTTTCTGCCCAAGGGGATCGCTCTGAAGGAGGTTTCTCCAGCTTCGAACCTCAGCAAGAAAGATCTGAATTTGAAACAGAATGCAAATAATGCATTTTGACTCCCTAATCAACAAATGGGATCAACTTGAATTGATTAAGAACCTTTGAAATTAGCTGTCTTTAATTCTGTCCATGGCCTGCTGCTGGTACTCTGAAGATACGAGGCGGGTGTGTGTGTGCACGTGCGTGTGTGTGTGTGTGTGTGTTTGGGGCAGAGGTTGGAAATTTGGTCTCATTTTCTCTTGGAGCTCGTATAATGATCTTTTTAAAAAAAAAACACATTTTTTTATTTTAATGGTGACACAACTCTAAGAAAGAAAGAATTCACCTAGTGCAATTATATGGCTTTTCTGGGAAGTATATTTCCAATAGTTACTTGGCTGCATGAAACCTGCACAACTTTAGTGAAAAAAAAAAACTCCATAAAATCTGAAATGAATGTATAAATAATATGCAACTGTCTAGACAGTATAGGTCACTTGCAAAGAGAGCAGGTCGGGAAAAAATTGTCCATCAGTCAGACAACCATAACTGATTCTGATGCTAAATAATGGTGGAGATATTCAGCATTCTCTCTATGCGAAAGGCTTCGCTGAGCATTCGCTCTTCCCAAGCCAGTGGTCTTCTACTTATCTCGTGCTTTATGCAGCCTTTGGAAAATGCACTTGCTATTTAAACATTAAAATTAATGCCCAAAAAATAGCAGCTGAGCAAGAGCTACCACTGACCTGTATGATTGGCCTTTGGTAAAGCAAAAATCGCCCTCCTCGATCAGCAATACGAGCTCTCCATACCCACAGAATCTTAAACAGATGTGGTTATGGAAACTTTTGCAGCAAAAGACCCAAAGACACACATACACACACACACACAAAAATTTCATGGAACATTTTTGCTCCCTAGTGATAATGTGCAGTGACAGGTTCAGGTATTTCAATCTTGTACTGTTGTTTTTTAATTATAATAATCTGTGTACATAGACAAAAAAAAAAAAAAAAGGCTTGAAAACGAAACCAAATGTGTTAAATAATTATTCCAGCCTTTTAGCACCATAGAATGTGACCGTCCTCTCCGCAGTCAGGGAACAGGACAATGGCGGCTGCCGTTGCTGCCTTCCCAAACTGTGAACACAGATGAGGGTCACCAGCTTGTGTCCAGGCGTGGGGGTGGCCACCAGCCAGCTCTCCAGCCTGATAGTCCCACATGCTCTTTGAGAGAAACCCAAAGCCGTGTCACCATGAATTAGGCCCCATGCCTGCAGGAGGAAAGGTCCCTCCCTGCTCACCTTGCCAGGGAGGAAGGGGGGGGGCAGGCAGGTGGCTGCCCTGCTCTGAGCTGAGCAACCACACTCTCCACACTGGTCAGACCCTAAAGGAAGAAGAAGAAGAAGAAGAAGAAGAAGAACAGCCACCATTTATTGCGCGCTTACCGAGCACAAGGCAAGAACTCAGCAAGGCCTTCAGCTAGAGGACTGTCTGATTCAACTTCCCAAAATCCTGTGGAGCTGCTATGATTTATTATCCCCATTTCACTTCTGAGGAACTTGGGGCTCAGACAGGTTAAATAACTTGCCTGAAGCCAAACAGCTAGTAAGTGGCAGAGCGCAAATTTGACTCCGGGTTCATTTAAAGCTAAGCTCACGCTCTTCACGTCTGTGGTGTTTTTCTCTTCTGGCTGCCCAGATCTGCCCGCCCCACTCAGGATCGACCTCTCCATGAGAGCAGAGGGCACAGTGCCCGGGGCCCACAGCACGAGAACGGTTGTGTCTTGCGAGAAGCAAGATACATAGATACATACTTTCACTGTGTTGGTATAAAAACGAATATTATCCAGACTTGATTATATTTATCTTCTACCAAAGCAGTAGTAAAATATAATTTTAATTTTTTAATGGAAGAAGAGGCCAGAAAGATAAAAGTGCCTTAAGACCCACGCAATTCATGAAGCAACCCTGCACCCACTGAATCTTAGAGTTCTTTTGAAATCCATCTTTTCACTTCACCTAGGGGGGAACTGAGGCCCTAGAGGGTGAGAGAGATGTCCTAGGTCATCCTAGGTCGTCTAGCAAGTGAATGTTAAACCAGGACCTTTGACCCTCCCATCTCCCTTCCGAGCCATTTCCATACCCAGTCTGATGAGTCAGCAGCCAAAAGCTTCTTCTTTCTGTCCCTTCTCGTAGTTTCCCCTGTGAGAAGGTGGGGGTGTCCATCTAAAACGGCATTTGATCTGCTTTTGTATTTTTCTATTCAATATCTCTCAAGTTAATGTCTTCGTGACAGTTTTAATATAAATAGAAAAAGCCCAACTGACAAATACAGTGACTCTAGGTGGTTCTTCCCTTGAGTTGCCACCTTTTACATTAAATGCAACCCTGTAAGTGAAAGGATTCTGAGAAGGTGAAAAAGTGTGTATAGAGCCAAAAGAGATTATTATGAGAAAGGGTTTATTAGGCTGAATGTTTAGAAATGAAAAATGAAAACAATTCCCTTCCAAAAGTGCCAGTGGACATTCTGGAACACATATCTCCGTAGTGTACCTTTTGGTTTTAAATTTGTCCAAAGCGCCCTTGCTCAGGCTTTCTCCCCAGGAGCGGTGGCAACTGACCCGGGTTACCCGGGCCCTCACTCTGCCATCTCTCCCTTCCGACAGGCAGAGGTCTCCGGCAGGTCGGCCCTGTGACCAGGGCCATTTCATCCTCCCATCTCGTCCTTCTGAGCTGCCACTGTTATTTATTTTTAATGCCTTTGATTCATTTCCCTCTTGTTTGGACCAAGCGAACAGCACACATCTGCTGCCACCAGGAGGTGTCGACAGTTCATCCTGCTCAATTTGTATGGCCCAAACCCACAGTAGGGCGGATTTTGCAATTCCTGTATCTCAAGTTTCGATTTCCAAGTATTATGCTGCATTCTCGGCATTAAAGATTCATAGGTTGAATTAAAGATTCATTTTTAGGGATGCGTTATTGTAAGGCAAATCACGTTCTTCTCATTTTAGACATATTGGCTATTACGATTCCATCTTTTTTGCTAAAAGCTCAATTGCATCAATATCACTCGAGACCCTCCAAACTCTAAGCTAAAAGCTGGGCTTCTCTGTCTATGGTCTTTTAAGGATTAACTTTTCTAAGAATGAATCCCACCCCTCCAATGCAGAGTTATCACCCTCGTAAAAAGCTGATCGAGTTACACCTCTGCTGGCTTCCTGTTGCTTATGGAGTGAAGTGGAAACTCCTTCCTCTGTCTAAAAGCCTTCCACAGACTGGGCCCAGCTCACCTTTCACAGTTCCTGCTGTACCTCCTGCTCTCCTTCACGCCAGAGGAGACCAGGCCCTGCCAAAACTGCCCATCTTTTACTTGGGAGGTTCCCTCACCATGCACCCCTCATTCAAGACCTAGGTTAAATGACACCAAGTGTCCCTCACCCTAGGGCAGAGGACTCACACAAGTCTGTGTGCCTCCATTATCTGGCTACCTGGCCATATTGTAAAATATCTATATGTCCATCCCACTTCCCAGACTGAGTTCCCAAAGAAAGGAATTGAGAATTTCTCCTATGTGTAACCCCAGGGTTCAGCACAGTGCCAAACACACTCCATAAAGATTAGAATAAATGAATGAGTGAAGGAATGAATCCACCTGCCCAAGGACTCACATGCATCACGGTCAATAGAACAAGACAACAAAATCAACAACAATATCAGCATTTCGATTCTTATATTCAGTAAGTCTAGAAAAAACTGGGTATATACAGAGAATAGTAAAATTCCCCAGGGAGGCTTCTAATACAGGCTGTGACTAGAGTAAGTGCTCAAGAAATCGTCCAAATGGTCCAAACCTTTGGTTGAGATCAGAGCTTCTGAGGTGTGCCTGTGGGTAAAGGGCAGGTGTTTGGGAGAGGGAGAAAAATGTCTCTACATGGGTGACAGCCCCCTGGGCTTGTATGACACATGAAAGAGGCCATTCTAGAAAGAAAGGGCTACAGACTTTCAGTTCTTAAGGATGAGAGAAGTGACAAGGACAATGACTTCTGGGGAAGGGGTAGGCATGATGGAAAGGAAAATTTCTAGAAAAAGTAAAGCATGGCTCTCCTGACTCAGAAGCAGTGAGAGTGGTGCCTTTGCAAGGATGGAGGCACTTTTACTTGGGGACTCGATTCCTGAACTAAGTTTTCAAAGTGCTGTTTTGAACTGTGAGACAGAAAGGGCATGGACAAAATATGCCTAAAGTGGACAGCTATTGCCATGTCCTCATGTTGCTGAGAGAGAACTTACACCCCCTCACACGGCTGGGCCCTTTCTCCTCCTTCACTCACTGACCCTAAAGGAGAAGGGCAGACCTGCCTGGTTGGTGGAGCTCCGGGAGGGCTGAGTGTGACTTGGCCACTCCTGGCTATCTCTCAGGTCTGTCTGCCTGTAAAGGGCATCTCCTCTTGTTCCTGCATCCACTGGATAAACACATGGCCTTGGGCCTGGCGTCTCCTTTCTGGAGGCAGATTGGAAGGCCATTTCCATTGGTCCAAACTAATGAGGTTTTTCGGAGGGGAGACAGTGATTTGCAGTTGACCAGGAAAGTATCTGCTTTACAAAGGGGTTGTCCTAATACCTTGTCTTGGAGGAGAGTGTGAGAAGCAAGATGTGAAAGCCCAGTTACTGGGCCACAGATTCCAGCTGCATTTTCTAATTGAGTGATGCCAGCAACAAAGATGATGTTTTGATGTTCATCGATCTAATTCTTGTAGCTATTTCTTGATTAGTTCTGAAGTAAGAGGCGAAAGTGTTGCAATTAGCCACTTCTGAAAGCCCAACATGTTGCCTGCATTCTTCTAGCTCTGAATTGAATGATGGGTCCCTGGACCACAGGAACCCATGGAAAGACCTCTTTCTTCAGCAGACATTTCTGATTTAAGGAGTCTGCCCCATTTGATCTCATTTGGAATCTCCATTTACTGTTCCAGAAGAGAACCCTGAGTCTCACATAAGTGCTGAGGGTATGAGTTACACCAAAGTGTGAATGGAAACCACCACAGCAACAACAATACCAGAATGAAACAAACGTACTACTGGTGAACTACACGACAGACTGAATCCAAGCGTTCGTTGTACTCAACTTGAAATAAGCAAAGTTTTACTAGAGAGATACTAAGGAATCACTCAAAGAGAACTGACCCTAGATATTTTCTTTAAATAAAAAAAAGACCTCACCTACTATATGGAAACAAAATCAAATCTTCAAAATATTTTCTGAATTGAACTGATAGTTCATTCTGTTCAAGTATTGAATACACATCAGATGATATTTTTTTCCAGACATAGAAAAATATTCAGCAAATTCAACCATGTTGATTACTTCCCTCTCGTCCTTTTAATTCCCCTAAATTAAATCATATTCCCTTTTGGTCACTATCTTTCAATTCTATTTCATCTTTAATAGTATATATGCATGAATGACCAACAAAAGTAGCCAAAAGATGTTATCTAAGCTAGTATAATATTTCTTGTTTTCTCAAAGAAGGAATTTTGAAATTCATGGCTGAAGCACATATGATGATGGAATTTCCTCTTCTTAAGAAGCTTGAAAGAATTTTTGAAGGATGATCTTTTAACAGATTTCAAGTAGATGAAACGTGTCCCATTGCCATCCAGGTAGTTAGCCTGTGGGGCTTCTAGTTCTGACTTGCACTCTGCTCAAACTAGACAGCAGAGAACTATTTGAAGAAGAGGGTTAGAGAGCCATATGCCTGTTCGATTGTCCATTTGCTGATTCATTCATTCATTCTTCAACAAATATTCAGTGAGCCCCACAGGCCAATAGTGGATCCAGGGGAATTAGTAGTGAATAAATCATAGCCCTCTTGGAGCTCACAGATTAGCAGAGGAAACAGAAACATCAGTAAATAAATCACCATAGAATAAGGGCTCCAGAGAGCTAACAAAGAACTCTGAGAGCTCTTTACGTTTCTGACTAATGGTAGTGACCATTTATTAATCCATAAATGAACACCCATTTCCAGAGAATTCGAGTTCAAGGAAATAAGCTTATCCAGCTCTATTTAAGTGCATTCTGTCATGCAAGAGGTACTTCTAAACCTTACAAGGCCATCTGAACAGGGTCAGCTACACAGTGGTTGGCAGGCTGGGCTATGGTTAGAAATGACACAAAATAATAGTTGTAGCCAAATGACTCTGCACACTTTGGGCCAGGCACTGTTCAAAGCCCTTTAATTCATCACACCCTGGCAAACACCCTGTAAGGTAGTTACTATTGTAAGGTAGGTACTATTGTAATCCCCATTCATAAATGATGAACCCGAGACACAGAGAAGATGAATAACTCGTTGAAGCACAGTTTGCAAACAGTAGAGCATGTATTTTTATTGACTCGATGGCATACGACCTAGAGGGGCTCTCTTGAGCTAACTCTGTGCTATTGGTTCTCTCTCTCTCTCTCTCATAAAAGTGATGTGTAATACTTAAAAAAGCAAACAAACAAAGAACCTAAATAAGTGTACTTTGTGGGTCTGAGGATTCTAAGTTAATAGGAGTTTTCTGTTTTGTCAAAAATTAAACTTTTTATCTTCTGTGAATACTCTCATAGAGGTCTAAAACATACAGATTGTATTTTTACAAAGCAGTAACTTGATATCTAATGGGCAAAAATGTATGATCATAAAAAATGCATGTAAAATATATATAAGTAATAATTAATTTTTCCTTCAATGAGACAAAACAAGTTTGAAACAAAATCAGTAAAGTTCAGGTCCCTAAATTCATTTAAGAAATATGCCCATAAAATCACTGCAAAATTATAGGTTATTCAAGATAAACCATAAGAACAAGCCCCACCTTACTTTTCAAAGATGAAAGAAGCAAGATTTATTGAATCTAGTGAAATAAAGATTTGAGCATTCATTCTGCCTGAGGGACTGTATCTTAGTCATCATGCCTTAAATTCTCACAACTAGAGACTCTCCTTAGAATTAAAACATTGTCATCAGAAGATTCCTATACTCTACATGTTACCCAAGAGGAGAGGAAGCTCCTTATAACATATTAGCATCTTGTGATAAATTATAACAGCTTAATTTGTCAAATTAGCCAACTACAACCTTGGAAAGCATTCAGCAGAAATATAAAAGAATAGGTCTCAGAAAAAGTAAATATTAATTAACCATGAATCTTCATGGGTTTTCATGCCCTTTTGAGAATACTATTTCTTATTGGTTTGTGACAACTCTTTATATATGTTAGTTCAATTCTGCTGGTTTTGCCCTTAGCAGTCCTTCTCCCTTCTTCTGGTAACAGAATCCCTCTGTGTTACGAAAAATGCATTCCAGTTACGAAAAATACGAAAAATGTATTTTGTATGGCACTGACCTACCACTTTCCCTGCCACAAGGGTAGCCATAATCCATGCCTGGCCAGGAACATCGATGGATAACCCACTAGAATCTAGGAGCAAAAGAGAAACAGGAACAAAAGAGGAAGAAACCGTCCTCTAGCCATAGGGATTATTCAGTAACAGACCTGTGACCCAAGCTGAGCCAAAATCTTTTCTGCCAGAGCCATCACGGAAGCAGCTCTCTTCCCTGGGGGACTGTTAAGTCGGTAGGATAGGAGGGACTGGGCTATAGGTAACCAACATGGCCTCCTCATGAAGAGAGCTCCAGGCAACTCCACCCCTGGGCTTTCCAGTTACAGACGCTAGCAAGTCCCGTAGGGTTCCACAAGTTTGTGCTGGATTCTTTTCACTTCTGTTGAAAGCAGCTTTACAAAAGCACGTATTGAAGATGTGAACATTTTGTCTGCCACGTATGTGACGACTGTTTTCCCCAAAGTTGGTCTTTTAATTTTGTTTAAGGTTTCTATCATATAAAAGTTTTTCATTTTTAGGGATTCAATTCTTTCCCTCTTTAGTATCTAGTTTTGTTGATATAGTTCAAAAATCCTCCTCAAAATCTTTCTCTAACCAGTCAACAAATAGTTCTTTATTTCTTTCTAGTCATTTTGTTGTCTTGTTTTCACATTTAACCTTTGAGCCACCGTGAATTGGTTGTATTGTAAAGTGTGTAATAGGTAGCCAATTTCATTTATAGTCAGTCAGTTGTCTCATCATCATTAGGTGAACAATCCAAACTTTTCCCAATTATTTCAGTGCTACTTTTACTTTGTCCCAATCCACATTCATGCTTGGGTTTTGTCTTGGCTGTCTGTTATGTTCTATCTGGTCCTCTCTCTTCCTACACCAGTTCTACACCAGCTTTAATTACTGAATTCTTATACCCGATAGGAGAAAATTCACCCTCATTCTTCTTCTTTTTCTGGCTATTCTTGCACATTTATACTTCTAGATTAGTTTTATAATCATTTTTTTCAAGTTTCTTAAAAACCTGGCTGGAATTTTCTTGACACTGGATAAGTATATGAATTTGGAGGAAGTGATATATTTATAACATTGAGTCCATTCATGCAAAAATGAGATGCACTTTTGAATTATTAAAGTTATTTTTATAACCCTCGGTAGAGTTTAATAACTTTCCTTACATTTGTCCTTGGCATTTTGTGTTTTTGGTAATTTTCAAAATGGCATTGTTTTAACCATTATATTTTCCAAACCGTGTTTATTATTATGTGGTGTATCTACAAAGCTATTGGTTTTACAATTAGGATGGTAAGCCCTCTCGGTTCTAACAATTTCCCAGTATTTCTTGGGTTTTTCAGGTGAACAATTTCAGTGACTGTAAATAGCTATATATCTTCAACCTCCTGTCTAAAACAGAAACCTCATGTCTTCTTTTGACTAATTACCTTGGTGAGCACTTGCAGAACCTTGTTAAAACATATCCATGACAGGACAGGTTGGTCTTGTTTCCAATTGTGATATGATTCTAGTGGGTTTCAGTAGTAAGCAAGATATTGACTATTGGTTTGAGATTATATATATGATAAAGTTGTTATACCTAGATTAAGGAAGTATTCCATTCCAATTTTACTAAGTTTTTTTTCTTTTTTTGCCTCTTATTCGTTTTTTGTTGAGGCAAAAACTTACCTGTGAAATGCACAAATCTTACTTATTATAGTTTGATAAGGTTTAAAAGATGCATACAGCCATATACTTCACACTCCTAATAAAATACCCCAACTCTGAGGCAACCATTTCTCAGATTTCCGTCACTATAGATTAATACTTTTATTGAGATATAATTCACATACCATAAAATTCATCCTTCAAAAGTATACAGTTCATTGGTGTTTATTATGTTCAAAGCTTCCAGTCATCATGACTCTCTAATTCCAGAACATTTTCATCACCCCAAAAAGAAACCACATACCCATTAGCAGTCGCTCTTCATTCCCTCCTCCTCCCAGCCCCTGGCAAACACTAATCTACTTTCTGTCTCTATAGATTTGCCTATTCTGGTCATTTCATATAAATGGAATCACACAATATGTGGCCTGTTGTGTCTGGCTTTCAGTTAACATAATGTTTTTAAGGTTTGCCTATATTGTTGCACTTATCGGTACTTTATTTCTTTTTATGGCTAAATAATATTTCATTGTGTGGATATACCACACTTTGTTTACCCATTCCATTCATCAATTGATGGATATTTGCGTTGTTTCCACTTTTTTGCTATTATGAGTAATTCTTCTAAGAACACTCGTGTACAAGTTTTTGTGTAAACACGTTTTCAATTTTCTTAAGTATGTACTTTGGACCATAGGTTAGTTTTACCTGCTACAAAACTTGATATAAAGGGAATCATACTTCTCGTGTCTGACTTCTTTTGCTCAGTGTAATGTTTTCTGAGATTTGTTCATGTAGGTTGTTCTTTTTTATTGCTGAGTAGTATTTCATTCTACGAATATATCACAGTTTGTTTATCCAGTCTCCCTTGCAATGGGCATTTGGGCTGTTTTCAATTTGGGGTTATTATGAATAAAGCTGTTAAGAACCCTCTTGGACACATCTTTTTATAAACTCATGTTTTCATTTCCTTTAAGTATATAGCTAGGAGTTGACTTGCTGGATCATAGAGTAAGTATATATTTAGGTTTACAAGAAAATTTCAGTTTTCCAAATGGTTGTACTATTTTAAATTCCTATCAGTGATATATTCAAATTCCGGTCACTCCATATTCCCATTAACATTTGATATTGCCAGTCTTAAAACCTTAGCTATTCTACTGGGTGTATAGTCATATCTCATTATGGTTTTAATTAAAATTTTTCTGTTGACCAATATGTAGAATTTTTTTTTATGTGCTTATTGACCATTTGTATCTCTTCTATTGTGAATTGTCTGTCCAAGTCTTTTGCACATTTTAAAATTTGTGTTGTCTTTTTAGTAATGTGTTATAAAAGTTCTTTATACATTCTAGATGTAAGTTCTTTGACACTTTTATTTTTTATGAATATTTTCTCCCACTCTGTAGTTTGTGTATTCATATTCTTAATGGTGTGATTGGATGAACAGAAATGTTTAATTTTGATGAAATCTGATTTATCATTGTCTTATGATTATTTCTTGCAGTATCCTTTCTGAGAAGTCTACCCCAAGGTCATGAAAAGTTTATCCTATGTTTTCTTCAAGGAACTTTATAGTTTTCGCTTTCACGATTAGGTCTATGACCCATCCTAAATTAACTTTTGTATGTGACATAAGGTAAGGATCAAGCTTCATTTTTTTCCATCTGGATATTCAGTTCTTCTAGCATCATTTGTTGAGGGTTATCCTTTTTTGAATTATTTTGGTACTGTTGTCAAAAATCAATTGACTGTGTAAATATGGGTTTATTTCTGGAATCTCTATTGTGTTTCATTGATCAGTCTATTCTTACACTAATTTCACACTATATTGATTATTATACTCTTTCAGTAAGTTTTGAAACCAAGTAGTATGAGTTTTCCAAATGTGTTCTTATTTTTGAGGTTGTTTTGACCATATTCATTTTCACATAAATTTTATAATCTGCTTGTCGATCTACAGCAAAAAGCCTGGTGAGATTTTTATTGTGATTGCATTTAATTTAGAGATCAATTTGGGTTGACTTGACATCTTAACAATATTGAGTGCTCAAATCCATGGATATATTATATCCCTCAGTTTATTTAGGTTTTATTCAACTTCTCTCAGCAATAGTTTATAGTTTTCAGCATGATGGTCTTGCACATTTTTGTTAAATCTATTTTTAAGTATTTTTTTATGTTATTGAAATTTTTAAAATTTTATTTTCCAAATTTTGCTAATAGTACATAGTAATACAATTGATTTTTATATATTTACCTTGTATCCTGGAACCTTGCTAAATTCACTTATTAGTTAGGCACTTTTATTGTAGTTACCTTAGGATTTTCTATGTGCACAATCAGGATATCTGTAAATAACAGTTTTACCTCTTCCTTTCTAATGTATATGTTTTTTATTTCTGTTTCCTGCATTAATTGTACTGGTTAAAATCTCCAGCACAATGTTGAGTAGAAGAGATGGAACAGTTGTTCCCCCAAGTCCAAGCGGGAAAGTGTTTCGTCTTTCACTATCAAGTATGATACAACTATAGAATTCTCAAAGATGCCTTTATTAGGTTGAGAAAGTCTTCTTTAATTCCTAATTTCTGACAGTTTTTCTTTTCAAAACTATAAATGGGTGTTGAATTTTGTCAACTGCTTTATTGCCTCTATTGAATTGATCGTATGGTTTTTCTCATTTATTCTGTTAATGCACATCAATTTTTGAATGACAAACAGTTTGCCTTCCTGGGATAACCTCAGATGGTCATGTTGTATTATCCTTTTTATATATTGTTAGACTTGGATATTTGTCCATAATTATCTAATTTTGTGATTTCATTGAATTTATAGATCAAGACTTTGAGTTTGTAAATCAACATCTTTCTTGTTTTGCTATCAGGGTTCTGCTGCCCTAATAAAATGAGTTCAAAAATGTTCTTTCTTTAACTATTTTTTGATAGATTTTGTGGATATTGTTATTACTCCTTTCTTAAATATTTGACAGAGTTCACCAGTAAAGCCATCTGGGCCTGAAATTTTCTCTGTAGGAAGGTTTTTAATTATTAACTCAATTTATCTAACAGATACAGGGCTATTCAAATTTTCTGTTTCTTTTTATATTAGTTTTGGTAGTTTATGTTTTGCAAGGGTGTGTTCATCTCATCTAAATTTATTAGCATAAAGTCGTTGATAACATTTCATTATTATCCTTGTAAGAATCCGTATAGATAACATTTCTAGTGATGACCTCTTTCTATTCATTCCTGATAATGACAATTTGTGTCTCTTTTTTCCTTTATCAGTCTAGCTAGAAAGTTATCAATTTTACTGAACTATTCAACTTTTAACTTTGATAATTTTTGTTGTTATTTTTCCTTTTTCTATTTCACTGATTTTTGCTCTTATCTATCATTTCCTTCCTCTACTTGCGTTACAATTAATTTACTAGTCTTTTTTATTGTTTTCTAAGGTAGAAACATAATATCATAAATTTAAAACCTTTCTTCTTTTCTAGTAGATCAGCACGCAGAGCTATAAATTTCTCTATAAGCACTCTTAAATGCATCTCACCAACTCTATATGTTGTGTTTTCATTATCACTCAGTTTGTAATATTATCTAGTTTGTCTTGTAATTTATGTAACCCAAGAGGGTTTTGGAAAGGTATTGCTTAATTTCCAAATATTTGGAAGTTTTTGAGATACTGTTTGTTATTGGTATTGGTATCTCTAGAGGTTACAATATGCATCCTTAATTTATAGTTGTCCATGAATTAATATTTTACTGCTTCTTGTCTAATCTTAAGACAATATCATCCATTTCCCTCCTCCCTTCCTTTGGACTATTGTTCATGAATTTTACTTGTATATATTATAAAGAACTAATACATTGCTATTGTTTTTGGTGACTTATATTTTTTAAAATTTAAGAAACAAGAAAACAGTCTTTTACATTTACCCATCTAATCATCATTTCTGGAACTCTCCATTCCTTTGTGGAGATCATCTTTAATTCTTTTATAGAGGTCCAACTTTCCATTTTTCTTCTTGAAGACCTCTCTTTAGCTTTTCTTTCTCAATACTGATAAACTCTCTCAACTTTTGTTTTTCTGAAAATGTCTTTATTTTCTCTTCATTTTTAAAAATTGTATTTTTAGCCTAATATAGAATTCTAGGTTGACAGCTTTTTTTCTTTCAGCACTTTAAAGACGTTGTTCTCCTGCCTTCCGACTTTCACTGTCAGTGATGATAAGTCGAGTCATTCCTATCTTTCTTCCCCCGATTATAATGCTTCTTTTTTCTCTAACTAGTTTTAAGATTTTTGTATTTGTCATTAGTTTTTAGAAATTTAATTATGATATGCCTAGATATGGTTTTCTTTGAATTTATCTTACTTGGAGTTTGTTGAACTTCTTGTATCTGTGGATTAATATTGTTCATCAAAAATTGAGAATATTTATGGCTCCAAACTCTCTTTACTCCCTCTTGAGATTCCAATCATGTATATGTGAGATCTTTTCATATTTTAATGACTTGCAGGTGACAGAGGCTCTGTTTATCTTTTTAATCTTTTTTCTGTATTCTAGTTTGTCTAGTTTATTTTGCCCTGTCCTCAAGATCACTGATCTTTTATTTTGCAGCATCCAATCTGCTGTTAATCCAATGTCATGACTTTTTTTTCTTCTCTCTCTCTTTTTTTTTTTTTTTGCTTGAGGATGATTAGCCCTGAGCTAACATCTGTGCCAATCTTCCTCTATTTTGTATGTGGGTCACCACCATGGCGTGGCTACGAGTGGTGTAGGTCTGTGCCAGGTATCCAAACCTGCAAACCCAGGCCACTGAAGCCAAGCATGCCAAACTTACCCACTATGCCACGGGGCCAGCCCCAATGCCGTGATTTTTTTAAATTTCAGATACGGTATTTGTCAGTTTTAGAGTTACCATTAGGTTCTTTTTTTAAATATTTATTTCTCTACTGAGGTCTCCTATCTGGCCATTTAGTATATCCATCTTTTACTTTAAATCTTTAGCCATAATTATAATAACTGCTTCCAAGTTTTTGTCTGCAAATCACAATATCTTTGTCATTTCTGTAATTTCTATTATTTTTCTCCTAGTTTTCGATCACATTTTTCCTTGCGTTCCTAGTAATTTTTTATTATATGCTGGACATTATGAATGTTACATTGTTGAGAGTCTGGAATTTACTGGCAACTTTATTCTTTAGAGCAGGAGGTGTCAAACTGTCACTCCGGGGTCAAATTTGGCCCACTGCCTTTTTCTATAAATGAAGTGTAAGTGGGACATATCCACACTCACTTGTTTATATGTTGTCTATGGCTGCTTTCCCCTTACCACAGCAGAACTGAATAGTTGTGACAGATACCATTTGGCCTGCAAAACTTAAGATATTTACTCTCTTGCTCTTTGTTATGACAGGACTACAGTAGCCTTATTCCTAAGGGACAACTCTCTGGGTTCTTAATTGATCACCTAGGATGTTCAACAAGTTTTCTCCACTCTGTAGAGTCATAATACCTATGTATCTCAACACCCTGTGCAACCTTCAAGATCTCTATTTGGCCCCCACACACCCTAGTTGCTTGTCTCTGCCTATTGGGTACACCAAAGACACAGGAGTCCCCTGTGCAGATCCCTGGAGCTCCTTCTATGTACATACATCTCTTCTCCAGTAATCTGCCCCCAGCTTCCAACTGACTTACCAGCCCTGAACTCTAATTTCTGCCTCTTCATATCATCAGATATTTGTGCTCTGCTTGGGCCCCACCTCTAGGCCCTATGATCCAGAAAGTACTTCCCAATAGAAAGCCAGTGTGGATGTGGGGCTCACTTCATGGGTTTCCCTTCTCTCATAGGCATAGTCCTGGTCTCCCTGTTATCCAACGCCTGAAAACCGTGGCTTCATGTATGTTGTTCAGTCTAAGAGTTTTTTACAGGGCTACAACTAGTCCAGTGCCAGTACTCTGATGTGGATGGACACAGAAATTTTTTGTTTGTTTTTTGACTCAGAAGTAGATGCTGAACTTTATCAGAGTCCTTTTGGACATCTTTTGGGCCAATCATGTCTCATTTGTCCTGTTATTTAATGCTTTTTAAAATGTTCATTCCCAAAACCTCAGCTTTGAGAACATATTTACATGAAAAGCTTCATCAGGAAAGTACATTTCTTTGGCCTGATTCAGTATCCAGTCAGCTATCCTCATCTGTCCCTGTCTCCAGGCCTCCAGTGCTGCCCAGCCTTGACTCTCATTAGCTGAGCCTGAGAACGCAGCCCTTCTTGTTCTGGTCTTTCCTCACCACAGACTGAGCCTCTGGTGCCCTCCTACATTGCTCTGGTACCTCACTTTTGCAGCTTATGGAGTTCTTACTTCTCACCAAGGCAAAAACTAGCTGTACTATCTTGCTGTCTAATCCCACTCTTCCCTGACCCCTGGATTCGTATGTTCCCAAATCTATCCAAGCCCAGCACAAAAAACTTCCTAGGTCTACTCAGAATTTTAGTTGCACATATATTTTGTCCTCTATTTCTTGGGATTGTCTACAGAGAAAAATAAAGGGAAAGTGACATTTACTAGGTAGAGTAATAGAAAAATTATTAACAGATGGCTTACTTTTTAATTTCAAGTTTAACATCCCCCTGCAAAACATATACATATAATCTTTGGTCAAAAAACTGAAACAGGTGGCATAATGATAATAGGGTCTAGAAGAAGGTATGATGATTTATTTTTAATGCAAACATGGTAAAGTTAATGCTATAGACTCTGGTGACAGCCCTCCTACAGTTTTGCCAACTCAGTGTGAAGTCCTCTGAAATCAGCCTTCTTAATTTTATTTTGTCTCATTTCCCTGATTTTTCTTCTCTTCTCAGAAATATTAAATTTCTGGTCACTTTGCCCAAGATGGCCTCTTAGCTTTTGTGATAAATATCGTCAATTAACATGGCACTAAACTACATCATTTTGAATTTTGTAATCTCCAGGTAACCTCTGATTCTACATGTAATAGGATTCCTAGTAGACATAAGTTTTAAATCTTCAAAGTTGGAAACTCATCATTTTGGTGTCATAATCATTGCTGAATTCTAGGGTAGGATTTAGAATTGGCATTTGAAAATAACTTTTTTTTTCAGGGAGGTCCAATTTGAAGGTTGTTTTAGTCAACAGTGTATGTGGGGCATATACCTACCCACTGTTCTTGGCAAAAGTCCTGAATCCACAGTAACCAACATGGGGGCACTTCACCCTGAGGTGCTCAGTGTTCGA
The DNA here is from genome assembly GCF_057802395.1 of Ceratotherium simum simum. Classification (NCBI taxonomy): domain Eukaryota; kingdom Metazoa; phylum Chordata; class Mammalia; order Perissodactyla; family Rhinocerotidae; genus Ceratotherium; species Ceratotherium simum. The sequence goes on along the minus strand of NC_141929.1, from coordinate 31,189,014 downwards.
TTTGGTAATGTATGTGGGTGTTTGAACAGAACTGTGCTTCCTGGAGAGTTATAAACCTCTTTTCTCTTGAAATCTGGATGTAGACTGATATTTGCCTCAAAATTACTTCTTGTTCCTGGAAATGTGTTTGTGTTCTGATCTAAACATTGCTCACAAGAGATTGCAAATTACAAAGATGACCCAATCTCCCTTTCTTCTAGCAGGCCAGGAGATTTGCAATAAGAAACTGCATGGGTTTGGTACGGAACTACCCATATTGGACTCTTGGGGTCCCATACATGGTGTCACGTAAGAGCAAATGACTTTGCGTTTGGGAAAAGCCTTGTGGATCTCTGGCTTTGTCTTGTCCAGGCCGTGAGGGTTTAATGACAGGCTAGTGGAGGAGCACAGGTCTTTCCCAGCAAGGGAAGAGATGTTCCTGTTACTGATCAGACTGAGGCAGGAAAGGAGGTTGGTCTTAAACTGCAGGAGAGATTTTTTCCTCTCTCTGAGGCCAAGAAAAGTTGGGTCTGGAGGAGGAAAGAGCATGCTTGGCGATTACACAGACAGGGTCAAACCAGTTAGCCAAGTTGAGGCAGGCCAATGGCAAAGACGAGGCCCTAAGGGAGTTCAAGTCAGGGCTGTGGGTTCAAGAGGAGACACTTGCGGCATTAGTAGGGTGAATAAGTTGTCCAGGTTTGCCCGGGACTGTCCCAGTTTTAAAACTGAATCTTCCTGGGAATTCTCTTAGTCCTGGACAAATTGGGACGCTTGGTGAACCTAGGTCAATTAGTCGTATGTTACCTTTTCTGTTGCACTGCTGATACCCTCAAGAGTTCAGTAAAACCTGGTTGGAAGTTGAGCTCTGTCTTGGCTGTGATTTGGGGAATAGAGGGAGGGGTATGCACCACATGTGAGGAGAAGACTGTGGCAAACTCCCCAAAAAGTGACTTTCCGAATCTGGTGAGAGGCAGCCAGCCGAGACTACGAGCGTTGACCAGGACTGGTTAGGAGAAAACATACATGGTCTTCAGAGGCCCCAAGAGAAAGATGGGGAAGGCGATAGGGATAGGATGATGCCTGGACTTCCCGTGGGGGCTTAGAGCATTATTTGAGTATTAAAGAGAAGTTCTGACCTTGAAGCTGGTGAACTCAGGGACATCTGGCTTACACACATTTCAAGATATCTTCCTATATTGTACGGAAAAACACATGCCAACCTCAGCATGGATTTTCCATGTATTTCTTTGGTACCAAATATACAAGTGACATTTTTCATTCCCAACACCATGTGTCCCAATGTAGAATTGCCTCAACATTAAGCTCTTCTCCAGGGGAAGGAGTTAGACAGTCTTAAGACCTGGCTCCACCACTTCCTAGTTTGGGGACCTCAGGAAAATTTCTTAAGTCTTCGAAGCATCGCTTTCCCCATGTCTTCCAGTCGTTTAGAATTACTCAAGGGAATTAAGTGAGGTAATTTATATCAAGCAAGGCCACATTATGAAATCTGTGGGCCCTTGGCACTCAAGACTCCCTTCCTCCATAAAAAAGGAGTAAAAGACAAATATAAGCCAGGTGGGATTCATTATTATGTTCATTATTATTATATTAATTTTTAATTTTATCATATGAATTGATTAATATATTATATTATTGTTATATTCATTGTTTTCTTCTGATTTTAAGAGAAATTAAAATTAAAGCATTTCCAAGGGCTCTAGGCACTGTGCCTACTGCAGCTCCTGAGTCGGCCCTGATGCTGAGTGCTTGACACAGGGTGAGCACGCAGTAGGGCTCCACAATTTTTATTCTCTTTCTCTTCCATTGCACGTCGAAAGGAAATTTTTCAAAAACTTCAAGTGGCCAATTAAAATTCAAGAAATAAAGTAAAAAGAAAAAAGGTTCCCCAAGCCAGTGGATATCTGTAACAGCAGGTTTCACTTATAGTGAATATCACTTTACTGCTTTTAACAAACTTCAAAGAAAATGTTGTAAGGCCATTCATTCTACATGTCTGTTTCACATCAGTCACAATTATATCCCAGCTTCACTTCTCTCCCCTTGTTATACCTCATAAATTGTGTAACTAGAATGTATGTGGAGTATATGGATTACATTAGGAATTGTCAGAAGTAGCCTGATAGTAAGCATTTGCAGTCAACCCCCTTCTTGCATATCTGAACCGCTCTGAAGCTATGTTAATACGCTGCACCCACAGTCATGGGGGATGAAAACAGTTCAGAGAAGGGACCCTAAGTCTCAACAGTCCCTCTGAAAATCGCCATTGCCATGTTTAAACAGCAGTGCTACTGTTCCATGACAAATATATTTGTTGACCTGTTGGATGGTCATACAAAAATAAAAACGAAAATCAAATTTCCACCAAGAATGGAACCTTGTTTGCGGAATGTGGGGAAAACGTGGGTTTCCAGAGCAGGTTGGTTGAGCCCCAGAGATGCGGTTCTGCCAGTGAAGAGTGAAATGCCGTTTTCCTATAAGAAATGTTCTCTGCCAAATGCCTGTCAATGAAGGAAACTTCTATGGGATTCCCAACTTCGCTGTCCTCTGCTCTTTCATTCACAACGAAGACCCCTGGGTGTCAGCAGACATCCTTCACATAAGGAAACAACTACAGAGATGAAATGTCAACCTGGGGCTCTCTGGCAACCATTTGGACACAGCAGAGCGCTTTACCTTCCCTCCCCCTCCCTCACTCCCACCTTTGGTCCTGCTCCTCACATTGTAAAGAACCAAGGAAGTGACTCGTCAATGGCAAGCATATTTTTCTGCTTGAAAGATGTAGTAAAAAAAGAAAGTTACATGGTCAAAGAATACAGATTCCTTGTTCTAAATGAAAGAGCTTTAATAGATTTATATTTATCACTCGTGTTGCATTTATAAGATCACTGAAATTCAAGACTGTCTCATTTATCTAACAATGTTCGAGAGAGAGCTGCTTCCCACATGTAGCCTTTCCTGACAACCCAAGCTTTATACCCTTTGAAGCACCAATACTTGTTAAAATTGAATCCTTTTTTTTTTTGATAGAAACATTCCCAAAATGTCGCACATGTTTTTTCAGGCTTTTTAAACAGACTTTCCTGAAACATAATTGAGCCTTTCTTGAGGGTCATCATATGGTGTTCTGCTAATGCATGGAGAGGCATGGTGGTGAAAGACTCTGAAATTAAGCAGACGGGGTTCACAGGAAACTCCCGTACTGCCCTATGGACCGTGAAATCCCTGAGCCATGTTCCCGTCCACAGAGATGGGCTAAAACCTGCCGCCTCTGAGAGATGCTGGGAGTGTTAAGTGACCTGCTCCACATTTAAAGTGTTCAGCATAGTGCTTGGGAGATAGTAAGCTTTTAAAAAAAAGTGTAGTACAAAGTAAATTTATAATAAAATAAATAAAGTGAATGAGCAAAATAATAACGTAATAAAACTACAATAAACTGAAAGAGAATTGCTATGATATGCCTTCAAAGGTTTTTAGGAAGCATCGTTCATTCCACCTGCCCTGAATGGCCCCAGAGTTCCCTACCTTATTTTCTTGATTTTCCTAACTTTTTACAGTTCATCAGTCCTCCCAACACCTACTTCAGATTAGGTATCTCCTCCAGCGTTTTGCTTCTAACCTCCTGTGAGATGGAAACCACATAAGCATGTTAGATAGAAGTATTTTTAAGTAAGAGCAAGTGAATTCCAAGGCATGGTTTTAGGTAGGTTTTTCTAAGGGGAAGAAAAACGTGTGACCTTTAATGCATTACATTAGTCAGGAAGGGCTAGGTTTTGCTGCAGGAACAAACCACTACAAAGTCTCATGGGCCTTAACACAGCAAAGTTTGTTTCTCATTCATTTTGTCTGTTCACTTGCGGGGGCAGGAGGTCACTCAGGACCAGGCTGACAGAGGGTCCATCTCAACCCAGGCTTCCACAGTCCCCGTGAGGGGAAGGGAAGTGGTGAATTGCTCACTAGGTCTTAGATCTTCTGTACGGGAATCACATATGTCTTGATGCTCACATTTCATTGGCAAACTAAAACAGCATGGCCACATTTAACTTCTAGAGGGCAGACAAACGCAATTCTTTCATGAGCTGCGAATGGGAATGGAGGAGAACTGGGTTATCTCTTGCATGGTTTTGGGTGTATGTATTTTTAGCTACTAATAATCCCAGCTTATATTTACTAAGTGCTTTTACTATGTGCCATGTCCTGTGCTAGGGGCTTCTTACGTAATACCTATTTTCCCTTTTACACATAAAGAAATTAAGACTCAAACTAGTTAAATCACTTGTCCACAGTCATAAAGATAGTAATAACATGGCTAACCTGAAACTCAAAACACCAAAGCTCATGTTCTTAACCAACTTTTTCTGAACCTCAGATACGTTCTAGATCACTGAGGTCGATAATAACCTTGAAATAAGCGACTCATATTATTGTTTTGTGTGTGCAATTTATCCACCAAAGAGTGGTCAAAACTTCCTTTGTTCACTTTCTTTTCTCTATCACCTTTTCACCAGAGGGACTGCTTTCAATTTAGCAAATACGTCCTGTGCTTAGCTGTGGAACGTGCCATGAGGGGTTCCAGGGCAGGGTGTAATCAACATGATAGTTCTTGACCTCTGGAATTCTGTAATCTTTTAAGAGAATTATACTGAATAAAGGAGATACAAAATATAATAAAGTTATACAAAAATGAGAGAGCTAAACAGAATATAGTTATATATTATGTGCTACAGACAGTTCTATTTGCGATTGTCAATACTGGATGATAGGATTGGGTTATAGGATTGGATGATAGGGTCTTTAGGGACTGGCAGGATTTGAACAACAAAGGCATAAATCCTAAAAGAAGCAGAATATGTATGGAAAATGAGGAGACTGGCCTGATGGAATAGAAAATGTGCATTGGGAGGAGGAGAGGGAGCTAAGCTAGCTGAGAAGAATAGAGGGAGGTTATGAGGGACTTTGAATACCAGGGACAAGCCTAGACCATATCCCATAGACAAAGGGAAAAAGAAAGATACAAGGCATGTACTATTTCTTTCTTTTCATAAATATTTTTAAAATGTAGAACATTTCAGATAAAGTAGAAATTTCCTTTGCCCCCAGCTCCTGCTGGTCGCAATCACCTCTTGTCTCTCCCAAGAAGTAACTACTATCATGGTTTGGTGGTTAACGTTCCAGTTCACATTTTCGTATTTTTCTTCTACTGGTGTGCAAGCTGTGCATTCTATCTCTATTCTTTTATGGCTACCTTTAAATTAATAGTCACACCTAAATTAAAATCTAGATTTAATCAATATCGCTCACCTCCTTCTAAATAATATATGCTTTAACTCTGATCTGCTCTCCCATCTTCCATGGTTTTATTAAACTTAAAAATTTATTTCCATCTTATTTTTAAATGCTCACAAAGGAGTCATTTTTAATTATATTATTTAAGGTTTATTTATTTTTACCAACATATTTATCCATTTTTTAAAATATTTCTTGCATCTCACTTCTTCTTTTCATGGTAATTTTCCTTCTTGCCAAAGTCTTCATATACTACTTGACAAAGTGCTACTTGCCAAAAAAGACTTTTGATGCCAGAAATTGACTTTATTTTGCTTTCACTCTGGAATGGCAGTTTTTCTCTCAGCAATTTAAGTGCATTGTTCCTGTGCATTTATAATTGCATTTATATCACAATAGCTGCATTCCACCAGCTGTTGTTGCTTTTGAGAGGTATGCTCTCAGTCTATCTGTTATTCATTTGTAGGTAATTTGTTTTTTCTGTCTGGTAGTTTTTAAGGTTGATACTCTGCAGTTAAACTACTGTGTTTAAAAGTAGATTTGTTTTTAATTATACTGGATGGGACTTGGTGTGCTGCTTTAATTTGAAGACTCATGTCTTAGATAATGGAAATTCTACTATCTCTTTGCCTCTTATTCTTTCTATTTTTTCCATATGAAACTCTTAATAGACATATGTAGCACCTTCCCATTTGACCCACTTTCATCATTTCCATCTCTTTTTCTTTTGTGTTATATTATGGGTGATTTCCTCAGATCTGTCTTCCAATTCACTTATTCTCTCATCAGCCATATCTACTTTACAGTTCTACTGGTCTATTAGATTTTCATTTCAATTATTTTTCATTTTTAGAATTTTTCCCCAAATCTACCTGTTTTCAAATAGTTTTATTCCTGGTTTGTGATTACTATTTCATATCTTAAAATGTTTTAAAATACTTATTTTAAAGCCTTTTTTAGATTGTTGTTCTATTATTTCTAGTTCTTGAAATGCAGATTCACCCATTTGTTCCATTTATTAGCTCCACTACATGGTGGTTGACTTCTTCCTATGTTTTCTTTTCTTTTTCTTTCTGTAAACTCTTCCTTATAGAGGTAAGATAGAGAGAGGAGTCCACAGAATTTTCGTGTGCTCTAGAGCTTCCCTGTGGGGTATTGTTACATTTACCAATTTTGGACAAGATTTTGGGATAGTTTCTTAGTTTGGGTCCCAGTAGCACATGAATAATAGGAATTCGGACCTTATATCACTTGTGGCACAAATTTACATCTCTTTCAAGTGATTCCCATTACTCTCAAGGCCCAAGAGAATTACAAGCTTCCCCGTTATTCCCCTAAGCTAGTGGACGGTTTCTCTTGTCTCCAACTCAGAGGATACTAGATAAACTCTTCAGAACCCTGGCTTTATGCAGATAGCCTGGCTCCTGTTCCTGGCCGTCATGGGGCTCAGGCTACATTACCCTGCGCACAGAGCTTCAAAGCTTCAGAGACTAGGACCTCTCTCTCCTCCTGATTCCCATGTGAGCATTTTCATTTCACCTCCCTCTTATTACTGTAACTTTGGGTATTCTCTTTGTTTCTGGCACTTGAAGATTTTCTTTTCTTGGTTTTGAGTTGAAACTGTATTAAAAATTGGGGAGGGCATATTGGAGGGTTGGTATGTTTCATCAACATTTATATATGTGTGGGAGAGTTGATTTTTTGTTGTTGTCTTTTTTCTTTCCTGCATCAGCTCAGATTCATGCCATTGAACTGCAACAATGAAAAGAGAATTTTAAATAAAAAATGCACAAGACTTGGCAACTGATTGCGTGGAATTGTCTTAGTTTGCATTTCTCCTTACCATGAAAAAGAAGATTCTGAGGCACAGACTTGAGAGCAAGTAATTAATATGAGAGGTGAAGGAAACACCAGTAGGGTAGTGAAGAAGTTAGACAGGGAAGGGAAAGTGGCCAATCAAGGGTGTTACCAATCCAGTTACTATTCTGGGCTAATGGATCTTAATCCCTCTGGGGAAACTCTGGGAGTTCAGTTACCCTACCCGAGGGGTGAGGAAGCTGTTGGCATTCAATCAACTGTATGTCATTAGTTGAAGGATGCTTCCAGGAGGTAATCCGCCAACATTTCCAGCCTGCCACATGAGTGGGTTTAGTTATATAACGATGTGCAATAAATTATCCCAAAATTTAGTGGCTTACTACAACAATAAATGCTTATTATTTCATAGTGTTTGTGAGGGTTAGGAATTTTGGAGTAGCTTAGCTGGTTGGTTCTGGCTTGGGGTTCTTCACAAGGTTGCTTCATGGGGTTCTTCACGAGTTAAGAAATCAACAGGGCTTTAGTCCTCTGAAAACGTTGACTGAAGCTGGAAGATCTGCCTCTAAGATGGCTCACTCACATGGCTGGCCAGTCTGTGCCAGCTTTTTGCTGGAAGCTTCAATTTCTTGCCGTGTGGACATTTGACCTCTCCATTTGACCACTTGAGTGTCCTCAGGACAAGGCATATGGCTTACCCCAAAGAAAATGATCCAAGAGAGAGCAAGACCGCAGTGCCTTTTACGACCTTGTCTTGAAAGTCACACTGTCATTTCCACCACATTCCATCTGAGAGAAGCGAGTCAAGTCATGAAGTCTGGCCCACAGTCAAGAGGAGAGGAGGGAGGCGTGTCAATGTGTCTGTGAACAGACTTTTAAGCCATCACAGCAAGCAAAGTAGGCTTTGGCAGCCAGAGACAACCCTCAGGCAAAGAAACGCAGGTGCCTGTGGAAGTCAGGCAGGCGGGAGCCATACAGGCAAAGGGGAATGGAGAGGGGACAGCAGCGCCCTCTACAGGAATAAATAAAGATAAGATCAACCTATTTTCAAGGCATGGGGAAATAGACTTGACCATTGGACAGGAGGAGTAGCAAAATGATGTTGCAAAGGGGATGGAGACAGAGCGGGTTGAAGATTTCGGACATTTTTAAGAATCACTCTGCTGTAATTCTAAGAAGAAAACACTGCCAATTAGATTATGATACCACATTAATAACAAAATGTGTCTCTGTCTCAGAGACAAGACTGTGAGTAAAAAGGACATTTTAGAATCAATGAATATAGTAGTTGCACAAAGAATTTCAAAGTTTCACATATACAATTGTTACAAAAACAAAAACCTCTGACTTTTATCTTCCATCTTCTAGGGATGTCATTACATATTAAGTGTAGGCAGTAGTATGGTATGGAGTTTTAGGTTTTAGTCCTTACCAGGCCATATCTCAGAACTTGAACCAGTCATTTAATCTCTCTGAGCTTCAATTTTCACATCTGCAAAATGGGGATAAAGTACTGCTTTGACTCTCTTCTAGATCAACCAAAAATGAATTCAAAATAGTTTTAAAATTAAAATGTTATCAAGATGTACAGTGTTATGAATGTGCAGAAACAGCTGTAAAAGTCACAGGTAGCAGGAAAGAAAATGAAAATTTTCTCCTTGGAAGCTCAAGAAAAACTAAGTTACTAATTCCTTATACTGCTAGTCAAACGGAAATGATTCCTGAATTTTCAGGAAATTTCTCTGCTTAAAGGCAAAATAGGGAAAAATGGGAGACGGTGGTTGGGGACTTTAGTGTCATCTTACACAAGCAGATCTTGGCCATAAATGAATTGAAGAAAAAAACGTATTGGTCATTTTCTAGCTGTGGCAATAAACCCAGACGCAGCAGAGCATCATACCTCATTGGCTGGAGCCAGCAAACCTGGTTATTGTTCACCCATGGCCATTTCCTAACCGTGTCTGTGAAAGCCCAGAGACACAACTAGAGGCTTTCTACCAGAAAAACCCAGGCTGCCACTTGGGGAGCTGAAACCTCCCAATATAAAGAAATGACACACACCTGAGCAGGTCTGATATATATTCCTTTCTGCAGAGGGCAGTGGAATACATTCCTGGGCCATTCATCATGTTGCTAAAATTAGATCCTGCTTAGAAGGAATGATATATTACTGATTACATAATAAAGATAGCTATATTTCTCATGAGAAACAGAAGGGAGAGATATATTTAGGCGCAGGGCAAATATATTCTTGATATGAAAAATGGATTCATTAAGTATTTAATCTTTATACCATTCCTGTGAAATAAATGCACACATACATCACACGTGTTTTAAAGTGACTTGATAATTAATATTGTTACACTTGAGAAAAATCCTGGCTCTGTCAAGAAGTCATGTCAGGAGTCAGAGAAAGCAGGCTGACGCATGCCCTCCACAGAACTCTGAATGGAGTGCCTTGGCTGCACCGAAAAGCCGAGTGAACCACCCGTGCGCACGGAGAGTGTGAGTCGGGGATTTGCACCACGATTTCATCCTATTTGGGTGGGGCCCAGAGGGATCACCGGGGTTTTCTGGAAGTAGATGCATCATGCATTTCTAAGGGTCTTAAAGATGGCATTGGAAAAGATTCGATGAACCAAAGGGCCCCTGTTAATTGACTACGGCCTGCCTTCTCCCCTCTTCACCAATAAACCTGCTCCCTGTACATCTCATTCTATTTCCCTCCTCTAAGATCCTTGCTGTAAAGGGCAAGCCTCACATTTTTTTAAAAGCTGTGGCCACAGAGGAAGCATTTCCAAATATCCTGGTGATGATATTCCAACTTAAAACAAACATGAGTGTGTTTGGTTGGAGTTTGGAGTTTAAACACACACACAGATTTGCAGCACCTCAGGTATCAAACATCAGTAAAAACAAATCTGGATGAAGTGAAAAAACAAAATAATTCTAAGAATAATAGCTTTGAATAATAGATTGATCTAACTAAAGATTATCCTAGAGAGATTACGGCTAGGCGTAAAATACTAACAGGCTAGAAAGCGTTAAATCTCATTGCTTGTATGTTTACGCTACAGGAAAAGGACATGGATTTTGAAGTCACGTGGAATTGGGTTCTGCTCCCGGCTCTGACCTCTACTAGCTATGTGATTTTTATACAAGTAATTTAACCTCTTTTGAGCTCTTCTTTCCCATCTATAGTGTAAAAACCAAAATCCTCTAGCCATACTGTTCTAAAACTTGACTGCACACACAGCTTCTAGCACAATGCCTGGTATACAGCAAGAATTCAACAAACATTAGTCCCCCCCCCCGTCTTCCTTCCACCATAGGAAGGTGGTGCCAGAAACAGTTTCCCTCTCTCAGTGATGAAAACATTGCCTCCCTCCACTTACTTGGCTTAAATTTTAAAGTTCTAGAGAGTTTATAGGGGCCCATTGATGGGGAAAGTCCTTGAAGTAGTCAGGATAAGCTAGGCTCTGCTGCAGTAAAGAAACAACCCCCCATGTCATTTATTAACACAATAAGCGTTTACGTCTCTTTCGTGCTCTCCACCCAATATGGGTCAGCAGGTGGCTGTGCTGGGTTTAGTCACTCAGGGACCCAGGGCTCTACCGTCTTTTGATGCCATCATCTCAACACAAGGTTGACAGTTCATTGTCAGAAGGGGAGAAACAACAGAAAACTAGAACAGTGGCTCTTAATTGTTTCCACAAGGAAGTGATATGTGACACTTCCTCTCACATTTCAAAGGGGTAAGGAAGTACAATCGCCCAGGTGCCTGGGGGATAGGAGATTAGGAGAGTTGAGACCCCCGTGCCAGAAGTGATGAACTGAGTGCACCTAGAACAGCCAAGTCCACAGAGGCTTCTGATAACCCCGACCGCAGTTGCTGTAGCCCTGACTCCACTAGTTCCTCTGCTGGGAGGAGGCAGCTTTGCATTGTGGGCCCGTCGGTCTTTGTCGGGATCTAAGCCCAGCCCATTCTCTCCCCTGGTTCATACTCATGAGTGCACTCTGAAGTTTCCACTATTAACTTATCCAAATAATTCGTACACCTTTCTCAAGTCACATCCGAGTTGCCCAACTTCTGGACGCTTCCTGGCAACATGATCCCAGTGGTTATTTTGTCACCAGGCACACCTTATTTTTGCCTCTGATCAAATTAAACTCCCTCCTTAGCTGAGGTTCACACAATTTTTCTTCTTTCCCAGAAAGGCTCAATCAGTATTGCCCTCATTTGCTTCCCATCTGTGGTTGACTGATTGCATTAATGGCCCCCATTTTTCACCCCTCCCCTGTATTCAGGCCCCTTGCCACGTGACTCTGTATGGCCTCTTGCTAAAGAGGTGGCGTTCATTTCTCCATGAACCCAAAGGCCTTGTTGAGGGGCCGTGTTCAAGGAGATTGACCTGTCGGGGGATTCGGCAGCAGCAGGAGTCGCCAGGCTGTAAAGAGTCAGGAAGGAGACTCCACTGTGATTCCAGGTGGTTCAACCGGTTTGAAGCAGGACCCCAGCTGGCAGCTTGGGACACGAGGGACAAGGTCCTGACTCGGCAGGAGCTGAGCAAAGAGAAGCCAGGCACAGACAAGCAGGCTGAAGTTGGGGCCGAGGGTCCATGAGGAAAGCTGGAGAACAATCAGGAAATCGAAGCAGGAGACCAGGACCAAGGAGTGGGTGCCGTGGTGGCCCTGCTAGTCTCATTGGACACAGTGTTGAAGATAGCGAGACTAGTTCCAGAAACTAAGAGACAGGGAGATCCTGAGCTCCTCCCAGGTTTGGTCAGAGCTGGATGAGAATCAGGCGCTCTACCTGGCAGGCGTGGGGCAGGCGGCGGCTGACAACTATACCCTCGTCACTTTTCTCGAGAGTGGACCACCAGCAGCTGATCCCGTGATTCTCGTCCCTGTCTGCAAATAGGATCACCCGGCACACTTTAAGAAACACTAGTGCCTGGGCTCCCCCTGCCAAGATCCTGATTTGATGGGCCCCTGTTGGCAGGATATATCATTATTAATAATGTGCAGACTGAGTTGAGAACCACTTAACCAGTCTGCCTATTCCCCATCCCTCCCTCCCAGCACAGGCCTCCCCAGGTGTCTTTCCAAACCACAGTTTAGTTAGGCACCTGCAAGTTTAAAAAAAAATTAGTATTCACACACATGCATACAAGGATGATAAAAGCTTTTTTTTGTGACTAACTTTTTAATCTGCTGATTACACACATAAGTTATTTAGAAATTGTAAGGTGACCAAGCCTAGGTGTGTGCTCTTAGCCATATATTTGCATGCCCTCCACAGCAAAGATCTGAGGCCTTAGAAAGACAGGGAGTGACTATCAGCCTTCAGAGTACTTTACACCAAAGAGATTCCTTAAAAGACTAATTTTAAAGCAGATAATGGCGACTTAAAAATGACAGATATTAGGGCAGGCCCAGTGGCGTAGTGGTTGAGTTTGCACACTCCGCTTTGGTGGCCCGGGGTTCGCAGGTTTGGACCCCAGGCGTGGGCCTATGCACTGCTTGTCAAGTTATGCTATGGCAGGCGTCCCACATATAAAGTAGAGGAAGATGGGCACGGATGTTAGCCCAGGGCCAATTTTCCTTAGCAAAAGAGGTGGATTGGCAACAGATGTTAGTTCAGGGCTAATCTTCCTCACCAAAAAAAAAAAAAAAAGAGAGAGAGACAAATATTAGCTTATCAATGTATATTTTATCTATTCTCACAAACTCTGGAACCCTAAGGTTCTTAAGACAGCATATTATGTGCTAAAGAGAAAATAAAAGAGAATGCCAGGAGACACTGAGGGGGCATTTTTGGATCTGGGGTCAGGACGGGCCCCTTGGAGAAGTACCACTAAATCTCAGGCATGAATGAAGAGAAGGCAGCAGTTATGTGACCATCTGGGGAAAAAGATTTCCAGGCAGAAGGAATTGTCAGCAAGAATGTTCTGTGGAGGATCCTTGCTTGGTGATCAATGAAGAAAAGGCGCAGAGCGGGCACTTCAGCCGAGGCTCACAGCGGTACGTCATCCAAAACACTAAGGATCCCGACCACCTGAAGGCAGAAAGGGAATGCCACACAACAAACACGGAATAGGAGCTAAGCATATTTTTAAAGCACCGCGAACAAGCACAGCTAGTGTTACAGACAGTATTCTGGGGATGATATTATGCTCCTTTGCATAATATTCATAAAGAACAGATATTGGAATGGCTCTCGTCAGTTTTCCCTAGGAGAGATACAAAATAATCTTTTATTAATCTTATTTTAAATTTGTTACCATTGTACATGATCTCAGAAGACCAAGTGGAGAAAATATTATACAAATCAAAGGAATAAATGAATATGAACGAAAAGACAATTATATGCCCAAATAAAAATTTCTTCCCATTCTGTTACACTATAAAGCATTTTGTAAATGTAAATATTGTACATAAATGTTAAATAAACACATTAATATAATCTTCCTCTGGGTTTTTAAAAATAAGAATCTCAGTAGGCAGAGTTATAATTTCATATGTAGAAGTTCTCTCAGGCCCACGTTTCCCAGCATCTAACAGTCAGCACAGGGAAGCCATTATTTCGGTAGAGACAGTGAGGGTGATGGTTGAACACGTCGCGTTGGGTGCAGACAGAACTAGGCTCAGGTCCTTACTTTGCCATCAAATAGCTGTGTGACCTTGGACAAGTTATTTAATCTATCCAAGCGCTTGTTTTGAAATGTGCAAAATGTGATGATTCTTTTCATTTCAAATTTTTTGTTGTTGAAACAAAACGAGATTCTTTAGAGACTGTGGCACAGTGGCTGTGACATCCTCACGTGTGTCATTACATCATCCTCTCCTCAGAGGGCATGAGTGTGTGCAAGGATCGCATACTTGTAAACTTGGAAATACACAAGGCAGGCTCAGGATAGACTGTGGCATGGCTGTTCCCCTCACACTGGAAGACTTGGAGGGACAAGAAGCCCTCTGTAGCTTTATCAATCAATCCTCTGACAGTTAAAAATCCAGGAAGGACAAGATGAGCCTGTTGCTAACTGGTTGTTTGTGCATTTAGCCTAGCCAGCTTGGCTTCTAATTCTTCCTCAAGGAATTTGACAATCATCTTAAGAATAGCTTCTCGAGAGAATTCTTCCTGCAACAAATTGTCACATGGAAACTCATAGAGGATGCCACCAATCCATACTAATAGGGAGCCAAACACACAATTATTATTTGCTTTAGAGAACTGTAAACATTAATGTTATTCATGATGAGGAAGATATTCCACTTTAGGCATACTTCCTCTGCTGCTACAGAGCTATCAGCGTATTTTCCTCCTTTTCCACGCAAAATAAAGACAATGAGTGCATTAGTTGGAAGTAGTAGGATTTATTCCAGGTAACAACCCAGAATATAAATTGAGAGATGAAAAGGAGTCTGTAATCAGGAATCATCCATCAAGACCTCATCTGCTGATGAGGTTATACTCTCCGGAGTTCCACTGCTGTCTGTCCTGTGATTCACTCTTTTTAGCAGCTTTGGACCCTCCACAGAGTGACCGATGGAAATAACCACAGCCTCTTGCTTCCGGAGAGCAACGGCGGCCTCCTCTAGACAAACAGAGGTCCTTGAAAACTCAGAGTCTTTTAACCGAAGGGCGTGGATGTTTCCTTACAGACATCATTCCAGACCCAGTGTATCAGGATGACAAACTTTGTTCCCTGTGGGACCAAAAAGAGAATAAGGTTTAAAAAACAAGCTGCCTTTTTAGTGGCTGCTACTGATTACTAAAATGATCTTATAAACACAAATTCTTAAGGGTCTACTATGTTTGTAAGCACACGTAATCAAAATAGATGGATTCTGTAGAACAAACAGGCTGCTTAGTTTCATGGAAAAAAAAATAATGAACTCCGAGTAAGGACTTGAGTTCAAGTCCAAGGTCGATTATTGAGTAGCTGAGTGACCTTGGGCCTGGTCATTTCACTTCTCAGAATGTATTTACTCATCTATAAAATGGGAATGATATTATTTATTTCAGGTTCCTCATAGAATGGTGGAGGAAATTAAAACAGATCGTGTCTGTGCAAGTACTATGAAAACTGTCAGAGGAACTGCCACGTAGGTGGTATTGTTATGCCCAATTTCTAAGATTTATTGAACATTATCTCCTTAGACCATATCAGGAAGATGACACTTGACAAATGAGAACTCTTTACTGTGTCATATCCCATTGTCTCTGGCTGTTTTCATCCTGAGCTGATAGGGTAGGCCTATGTTGCCGTGTAGCATAATCCTTGGTAGAGGGCATTTCTCTAAAAGTGGAAAGGATTTCTAGCTCCCATCCTGTCCCATTTCTTTCTATATACCCACGTAGCTAAACACCCATCACTCAAATTTCCTAAAGCAAGAAAATGGAAACACAGGAAGCATGTAGACACCTCTGTTTTAGGTTTTCCCACTTTTGTCAAGATTCTTTATTTCCAAATGGCTCCAGCCTCCACTCCTGAAATCTCTGCATAACAATAACTATCTATTTAGCTATTGTTTTGGGGCCCTTACTGTAGATGGTCATGACATAAGCTTTCGATATGGAATAGCTTATGTAATCCTTACAACAAACATATGAAATACTGTTACTGGTCCAAATTGAAAGACTGGGAAATTGAGACTTAGAGAGGTTAAACAACTTTCTTGAGATCACATAGCTAGCTAGTAAGTGGCAGAGATGGGATTAAATCCCAGATCTGCATGGCTCCGAAGTACATGATCTGACCACTACATTATCAAGATTTTCCTGAAAAATTGTTCTGTTATTTTGTTAGTTTTGTCTAGAATCTAATCTTGGGATAGGTTGTTAGGTAGCATATAGACTTCCTTCAGCATCAAACTATATACTGTCAAATTATTCATTTTTCTATCCAACAAATATTTATTAAATGTCTACTCTCTGCCAGGTACTGCACTGGGGAGGGGGTGGTCATTAGCTATAAATGAATCCAGTCCCTTAATCCTATAGGGCTTCCTGGTAACTTTCTCCCTAAGATAAGTTGACGTGCATTGCATTAGGAAAATCTCTTCAAATTAAAATACAATTGCATGAGGATTTTCTATATTGTTTATAAAAAGATTCATGTTAGGATCCTTTCAATTTCATTCATTCAACTGGTGAAACTATAAATATTTGTAAGGTGCCTCTTAGGACTCAGACACTAGCCAACCTACAGATAATATTGTATCTGCTAAACCCTTAATTTACTCACAGCTATTTCAGAAATACTAGGGAATACCAAACGCTCACACATGTTAATTGTCAGTTATCCATCTTGAAGGAGAAAGAAGATAGTTGGGATAAAAGGCATATATATATAGAAATAGATATACAGATATATGTTACTTTTGATATATATATACATTAAAAGTTATACACACACACACACACACCTCACTGTGACCAAGAATTTGAGACTCTTTCCACTTTAAACTTTACAAAGATCTTTTGAGCTTATAAACAATTCTCTTATTTTGCTCCGTGGAAGAAGTACTTATAAACAGTATAATAGCTAAGAATTAGGGTGCAAAAAAAGAGATAAAAGGAAAAATGAAAAGCAGCATGGGTAATCTAGAAACTAAGCAAATTCCTGAATAACCATCACTATTTTTAATGTGTTTTCCATGGTTTCTGAGCACCCAGGTCAAATCAATACCACTCTGTACCATAAGGCTTGTTTTCAGATTTGTGGGGGCCTTTTCTTTGGAGAGATGTCAGCTCCTTGAAGGAAACAGCCCTGCCATATTTCTTTATACCTCCACAGTGAATAAAAAATTCTGGGCACATAATAGGTGCTAAATATGTACTTGCTCATTAATAGATTAAGATTCTTGGAGAGGCAACACTAGTACAGGAAAAGTTGCAGAGACTAAAAGCAAAGATTACCTTAAAGCTATTATTTGCCCATTTGTTGAAGAGAGTTAGAATATACTGGTTAAAAAGACAAGTTCTGTCATCTTCTATTTCTGCATCTTTGCACAAATTACTTAATCTAACTGTGCCTCAGTTTATCTTCATCTGTAAAGATGAGGATAATAAGAGTGTTTATATTGTAAAGCTGTTGTGAGAATTAAATTAGTTAATACAAGAACAGCATTTACAACACTAGCACACAGTAAGTGTAAAATAAATGCTAGCTATTATTATTTGTGATTCTTTTCTCTTATTTTTGAGAATGCAAATGTCCTTTAAAATGAGAAAATGAGATATAATAGATTAGTTCGTTTCAAAGATAATAGAAAATTTAGTCCTTATTACCACTTAAGCTTAATTTAAATAATGAAATTCAAACTTGACTTCCAGGTAAAGATGGCAGATTGCACACATGCGTCTACTTTCACACCTGCCCTGGCAGAAAACAATATTTTAAAGGGATGAACCCACAAGGATTTGGAGAAGAAGAGAGGAGACAACAGCAACACAATTTCTTCAGTCAGACCCTCACATATACGGGAACTAGATTTATAACAGTTCTGGCATTGATTGCAGAACAGTGGGGAAGGATGGAGTGTGGGGGTAAAAACACAACAGAGCATCCAAGAGATACTGGACAATGCTAAAAGATCTAACCTATGTGTAATTTCCATGCCAGAAAGAAGAGATAAGGATAAATAATATGCAAGAATTTTCTAAAATTAATGGCAGATACCAAACGACACTCCAAGAATAAGACAAGTTCCAAGACACACAAAGAACACCACACAGAGTAAGTGCTCCCTTCCACAAAGAACCCCCACTCCATAGGCATATCATATTCAAACTGCCAAAAACCAGAGACAAAGAGAAAGTTATGACAGCAGCCAGTGCAAAAGACATTCCATATAAAGGAATAAAAATTAAAGATAAGAATTACAGTAGACTTCTCATAAGAAACTATGCAAGCCAGAAGACAATGGAATGAAGTCTCTGTAGCTGGAAAAAAACAACACAAGTCTGTCAAGTCAGAATCCGATACCCAGCAAAAATTTATTTCAAAAAGGAAGGAGGAATAAAGACTTTCCTGAACCAAAAGCCAAAAAACAAATCTGAGTGAATTCGTTGCTGGCAGACCTGCACTATAAGTAATGCCAAAGAAAGTTCTTCAGACAGAAGGAACATAAGAGCAGATGGAAACTTTGAATCTACGTAAAGAAATTAAGAGCACCAGAAATGGACTAACTAAAGGTAAATAAAGTTCAAAATTAATTTTTTATTATTTTTAATTGCTCTGAAAGATATCTATCTAACACAAAAATAGTAGTATTGTGTATTTATAGCCGATGTAAGAGTAAATATGTGGCCGCAATAGGACAAGAATGGGAGGGAGAAATTGGGGATACATTGCTGTTCTTAACTAGACATGAGATAGAATATTATTTGAAAGTAGACTTTGCTTAAATAAGATGTACATAGTAAACCCTAAGGTAACTAATAAATCTTTTTCAAAAGAGGTATACATGATAATCCAATAGTAATAATACTGAATATATATATACAATATAATCCAATAGAAATAACACTAAATCATAAAAAATGCTCAATTAATCAACAAGAAGGCAAAAAGAAAGGAAAAAATAAACAAAGGACAACTGGAACAAACGAAAAACAGCTGGTGAGATGGTAGATTTTAATTCAACCGTATCAATAGTCACATGAAATGTAAACCATGTTAATTAAAAGAGAGATTGTTAGATTAGATAAAAAGCACAACCCAACTCTATGCTGCCTACAAAGATACCACTTTAAATATAATATAAAGACATGGAGATGTTAAAAGTAAAAGGATTAGAAAGATATGCCATGTAGACCCTACTGAAAAGGAAGTTGAAGTAGCTTTATAAATACCAAAGTCAGCTTTGGACAAGAAACACCACCAGTGATAAAGAGGCTTATTACATAATGACAAGGGATTCAATTCTCCAAGGATACAAAAGCCTTAATGATTTTATGCCTATAAAATCAATAGCCTAGAGCAAATGGACAAATTTCTTGAAAAGCACATCTTACCAAAATTAGCACAAGAAAAAATAGAACAATTCAAATAGCTCTATGTTTATTTTCAAAATTGAATTCATAATTAAAAACCTTTCAACAAAGAAAACCCCAGGCCCAGATGGCTTTACTCAAAAATTCTACCAAAGGTTTAAGGAAAAAACCAATATCAGTCTTACACAAACTCTTTGAGAAAACAGAAGGAAATACTTTTCAAGTTGTTTTGTGAGGCCAGCATAACCCTGATACCAAAACCTGACAAAACAGTACAAGAAAAGAAAATTATAGATCAATATCCTGCATGAATAAATATACAAAGTTCTCAATAAAATATTAAAAAATAAAATTTAGCATTATATGCAAAGGACAGGACTGCAAGGTTGATTTTACATGATGAATCAATAGTCGTAATTCAGCATTAGAAGAATGAAAGAGAAACAAAATAACATCTCAATTGATACAAAAACATTTTTGACAAAATTTCACACCCATTCTTGAAAAAAGCTCTCACAAGACTAGGACAAGAAAGGGATTTCATCAACCTGATAATGGGCATATACAAAAAAACAACAGTTAATGTCATACTTAATGGAGAAATATTGAATGCCTCTTAGTTCAGGAACAAGCTATCCATTCTCTCCACGTCTAGTCAACAATATACTGGAGGTCTTAGCTAGTACAAGAATGTAAGAAAAAAATAAAGGTATACAAATTAAAAAGAAAGAAGCCAAATTTTTTTTTTATAGTTGACACGATTGTATATATAAAACATCCCAAGGAATCTACTCAAAAAAAATACTACAACTGAAAAGTGAATTTGGCAAAGTCATAGGAATCAAGGTTAACATACAAAATTTAATTATATTTCAA
The DNA here is from genome assembly GCF_057802395.1 of Ceratotherium simum simum. Lineage (NCBI taxonomy): Eukaryota > Metazoa > Chordata > Mammalia > Perissodactyla > Rhinocerotidae > Ceratotherium > Ceratotherium simum. The sequence goes on along the minus strand of NC_141929.1, from coordinate 31,169,036 downwards.
TTTTTTACCAGCAAACAATTACAAAATGAAATTAAAAATCAATTCATTTACAATTGCAGGAAAAACATAAACTACTGAAAAATAAATTTAAGAAGAGATATATAAGACTTGTATTCTGAAAACTAATATATATTGCAGAAAGATATTTTAAAAATCTTAAACCATTTAGGGAATGGAAAAATTAACATTGCTGAAGTGTCAGTTCTCCCCAAATTGATATATAGATTCAAGGTAATCTCAATCAAAATTCCATGAGGCTTTTAGTAGAAATTAATAAGCTGATTATAAAGGTATATGAAAATGCAAAAGATGAAGAATAGTAAAAATAACCTTAAAAAGAAGAAGAAATTTGGAAGACTTTTACTACCTGCTTTCAAGACTTACAATAAAACCCCAATAATTAAGACACTGTGCTATTTGCCTAAAGATAGATAAACAAGTCAACAAAACAGAATAAAGCCCTGAAATAGATCCGCACATATATGGTCAATTGATTTTCAACAAAGGCACACATACCCAATGGGAAAGGAAAGTTTTTGCAACAAATGATGCTAGAACAGTTGTATATCCACATTGACAAAAAAGAAATAATGAAAAAACCCATGACCCCTACCTCTCATCATACACAAAAATTAGATTGAGATAGGGGGCCTTAATGTAAAATCTGACACTATGAAGCTTCAATGTTTTCTCAAAGAAAACATAGGAGAATATCTGCATGATCTTATGGTTGACCAAGATTTCTTTGATAAGATACAAAAAACACTAGTCATAAAATAATCATAAATTGGACATAATCAAAATTTAAAATTTCTGCTTATCAAACAATACCATTAAAAAATGGAAAGATGAGACACAGACTGGGAGAAATATTTGCAAAGCCTATTTCTGACAAAGGACTTGTTGTCTAGAATATACAAGAACTTCTATAAATCAATAATAAAAAGACAACTCAGTGGCCTAAAACTGGGAACAACTGAATGACTGTCAATAAGTGAATTTATAAACAAACGGTGGTATACCCCTACAATGGAATACTGTTGGTAGTTAAGAGCAATAAATTTCCGCATGAATCTCAAAGACATTATTTTGAGCAAAAGAAGCCAGACACGAAAGAATGCTACTGTATGATGCCCTATTCGAGTTCCAGAACAGGTAAATCTAATCTATGATGAACGAAAGAAGAAAAGTGATTACTTCCTGGAGGACGGCTGACGGCAAAGGTGTACGAGGGAACTTTCTGGGGTGATGGAAATGTTCCACAGTTTGGCATACAGTTATGTGGATGTATTCATTTCTTAAAGCTGCATTGAAAATCTGTGCACGTCATTGTGTATAAATTATACCTTGGTTTAAAAAAAGAGTAATTCAAAGAAAACCCACCTTAATGGTAAGTGAGTGAAGCAAGTCACAAGAATATGATTCCATTTCCATAACATCCAAAAACTGCTAAAGTGAAACAACCTATTTCTCTTCTAGAAGTTATTTCCTAAGTAATCTGCCACAGGAGTTGAAAGTGGTTGCCTCTGGGGAGGGGGGAACCGTGACTGCTATCTGTCTTCATAAAACTTAGGACTATTTGACACTTCAAAAATCTGTGCATAGGTAACTTCCGTAAAAATAAAGACCAAAAGAAATCATACCGATTTGCAGGTTGGCGATATTTTAGCTTCGACAGAGAATTGTTGAAATTCATTTCAAATGGGAAATTATTTCCGATGGGTGAGTCTGGCAGAAACTTCAGGCCGTTAAGGCCAGGAGACGGAGTCCATTCACTGTTGGTTGTATAATACCGGCCACCTTGTTACTAGTCAAGCATAAAAGATGGGGGGCTTGGGGGGTACTCAGCACATCAAGGGTGACAATGCACTGGAAAAGTCTGCATTAAATTACAGTAAGGGAGCAGAATTGTGACAGAAACCCGATCTGTACTCCCTAATTACAAAGTCTCACTTTCACCAAACTGACACAAATAGGAAGTCAAATTAAATATTGTCTAATTAACCAGCATACACAAGACTTCAAGACCAGCGACTAGGTACTATTCAGTCAAGTAAATGAAACACAAGGACTTGCAAATTCTCAGCCAACCCAGATCTGCCATCCCGGCCCGCCGACTGCTACAAGGTTAGGCCATTTTGTTTTCACACATCTGTCCTTTCGGGGCCCTGCTTGTAATATTTACAGAAAAAGGCAATGCTGGTAAACAGTTTCACACAATGAGGTGTGAGAGCTGATAGGGTCCTATTCAGGCTCTGAACTCCCCTGATGAGCTGCCAAAAGTTGTTATGAATGGCCCGGCTGACAGGGTGATGACGGATAAAGGAAAAACAAACAGCTCGAGCAATTCGTGAAAACACACAGCACCAAGACAACTCAGGGTGGCGAGTGACAGTTAAGATAATGGAATTCTGGAAGCTTTTCTTAAGGGGTCCTCTCATACAATTATTCTGTTAATAGATTCTCCCTTAATGTAGCTGGATCTTCAATTTTTTTCCACCAAAAAATATTTATGTTGATTGCAGGCAGAGAGGTAGTGGCCTTGTACTTTTATAGAGTGGTCAGTTTTCATACAATTTCCTCTTTCTAGAGCAGGATGAATTTTAATTGAGGCCTGTGCCTGCCGTTTAGAGAAATAAAACATCCTATTTCCATTTCTATTACTAGAACCATTTCAAAGCATTCTTCTCTCATTTCTTTCATTTATAAACCATTTGCTGCAAGCCTTTGATTAGAAAATAAATATTGGTTTACACACTCAACTGCTAATATTTTAAAGGAGGACAATTTAAATGTGGTTGAAGACAATTTCCAATTCACATAGCCTATTTTGGGTTCATTTCCTTAAATCAGGCGTGACCAAGCAAGAAAGTACCAATTTGTCAATGTTTTGCCTTTGTACCCAATGGTTTTTCATGAAGTACATTGTGGTTTCTGTAACAATGGCCTATTTCTCAATTCATGTTTTAGAAAGCAGATTTATAAAGACATGTATAAAGCACATATATGAGTGTACATAAATACTTAATCAGATCATGTGCCCAGAGAAAGAGAAGGAAGGAAGAAGAAAGGAGGCAGAAGAAAGCAGATATGGGGGAAAATGTCCAGGAATTGGGTATTTTAGGGCCTGGCTACCGTGAGGTCTGAGGAAGGGCAGCTTGTTAGGAATGCAGAATCTCAGTCCTGCCCTAGCTACCCCCGGCCCACAACCGAAAATCAGAATTTGCCTTCTAACAAGCTCGCCTGGTGATTCACATGCACATCAAGGTTTTGAGAAGCTCTGTCGTTAGATGACTGAGTTTTCCTTAATAGTTTAAGTTTTATAGCTGTAGAAGCTGACAAAGTATGATGATCTATGTTTTACAAAAAGTTTAAAAATCACAAATTATTTAAAGCTACCTCAAAGTAGTTTAGTGTCTTCATTCCAATTTCTTATTGTCTTCCCCTCCCCCTGGAGAAGTCTTCAAGTGTCCTTGAGTCCATCAAGCTTTCTAGAGAGGTCCATCCCTTCATGAATCACTTTCTTTTTACCCCAAATATTCATAACCTCATCCAGCACATTTCTGAGTGGTAGGCATGGTGCTAGAGACTGGATTTTAAAAATTCAGTTACTGTAGTGAACTTTATAGCTTCTCTAACAGTAATAAAGACATTTTTAAAAATCATATCTTGGGCTGGCCTGGTGGCATAGCGGTTAAGTGTGCGCGCCCCGCTTTGGCGGCCCAGGATTCGCAGGTTCGGATCCCGGGCGCACACCGACACACTGCTTGTCAAGCCATGCTGTGGTGGCGTCCCATATAAAGTAGAGGAAGATGGGCACAGATGTTAGCTCAAGGCAAGTCTTCCTCAGCAAAAAAGAGGAGGATTGGCATCAGATGTTATCTCAGGGCTGATCTTCCTCACACACACACACACAAAAAAATTAAAAACAAATAATAATAAATATAAAAATAGTATCTTGATTACAGTATCAACTGTTTAGCTGCTACAATGCAGGCGCCCTGAGGTGAAGGATTAGCTGCCCTAGAGAATCTCGCTCAGAATGACACTGACTTTATAAAGTCATACACAGCTCTTTGCCTGGGCTAGCTGGGCTTCAAGACCCTGCCCAGGGGCTGCTCCAATGGAAGACCTTCCTGACTCTCCCATGCCCAATCCGGCTGAACCAGGGGGCCTTCTTTGGCAATTCCATGGCACTCCATGCTTGTCTCTACAAAGTGTAGTGTCTATTGTGCTCTGTTATAATTGTTGACTTGTCAGATTCAATGCCAAGATGGAGAGCTCCTTCTGGGCAAGGGCACTGGTTTTATTGATCTTTCTTTTTTCAATACCTGGAAATATTATAAATGACCAATGAATGAACACATGAATGAATGTCCCGTATAAATCACCAAATCCTTGTGAATAACTAGATACAAACCTGATATAATCCGTGGTGGGCAGCACAACCACCTTTCTGGCCCCACCAAATGACCAGTATGATACTCTTTGGAGTCGTATAGAAGCTCTAGGGGAATTACAATTTTATAAGCCCAGGACCACATTGATCTTACACATGATTTCTCTGATCCAGAGCTCTGACTCCTTCCTTTACCCCCCCTCAGCCATCTGGTGTATTCCCTGGTCAAAAGATGGATCCAGCCTGTGAGTGTAGATGAGTGGCTCAGGTCAAACCATCTACTCTTTGGAAAAAGCAGAGTGAGTCACTGGTCACCATCCCCCAAGGGAAGTTATTTTGTTTCCTAAGTTACACCTAATTTGGTAAGTTAGGCAATTGGTAAAAAAAAAAAAAAAGTTGGGGGGAATAAATATCATTTGGACATCCATTAATCCACCACCAACTTGCTTCCTCTCACCAACAAATGCAGGCCGGTGAGGAGGAAGAAGACAAGGAAAATCACAGTGTCATGTCCCACGCCAGCATAATCTAGGGACACTAAAACGTTGCCCTGTGGACTTTAGCCCTCCTCCGTGTCCTAACCAGAGAGAGAATATTAGAAATGGTAAAGGGTACTTTGTTGCCATAGAGCTGCGTGGGAGTTCTAGATCAGCATCTGTGAAATCATAACCAGGCAACTTATTTTCTCTTGGACTCAATGTATTAGTCAGGATAGGCTGGGCTATGCTTCAGTAACAAATAAATCTCAAAATATCACTGGTTAAATACAATACATGTTTATTTTACTCGCATAAAGTCCTCTGTGAATTGGGTGATTCTCCAGGGTGGCTCTCCTCCATGTGATGACTCAGCAACCCAGGCTGACTCTATTTGGTGATATTGCTGGCTCAATACACAGCTCCCAGGTTGCCATGGCAGGGGAGGAGAAAGCGTGGAGCACTCACACCCACTCTTCTATGCTCCCTCTAGAAGTAACACATTCCATTTCCATTCACTACTGGCTAGAGCTATCCATGTGGTCCCAAGCTAACTACCGGGGAGTTGGGTCTTTACAAAATTACAGTCCCACTTTGTTCTTGCTCAACACAAAGAATTGTCCCTGACACATTCAATGTCCTCACCTGTAAAATGAGGATAATATCTAGCTTGCAGTGTGGCTTCAAAGGTTAAATAATTATGCATGTAAAGGGCCTAACGCATAGTAGACACTCAACAAATGGTGGGTGGTTATTTTCATTGAAGCCAATAGCTCCCCGTTTGTTGGGCTGTTGGAGAGGCTTGTTAAGTTGTGGGGACACCAGGTCTTGAGGGAGTGAAGCACTGCAATGGTGTGAGCAAGTATGCCCATCGGCGTGTCTATTTATTAGAGGAAGAAATCTTGGCCCTGGGGTATGACACTCAGGGTGTCATGGGACAGTGGGAATCTGCTCAGAAGACCTGGTCACCACACCCAAGCAGTCACATCCCAATGAGACACTTGGACAGAGGTACATTATAATACTTTCTTGGACTTATACCAGCAGCCAACAAAACCCAGCAAATTCCAACAATACTTCACACGAACAATGAACTCACTTAACTTTTTTGATGGTGATGGTGTTTATTCATTTATTTTTTGTATATCCCTCTAATTTGTTTTGCTATCGTATGTTTAACTACCGCATGATAAAGTTGCCCTTAGTTTGGTTACATATGTTCAATTTATGTATAATTTGTGGGTCAGACAATATATTTCTAAATGTGATGTGATTAATTTTTAACTCCTGGGCTCCAGGGAGGAAAGACAAAGAATCAGGAATATATGTAATCCTGGAACTAGGTAATATAATCATATTACATTAGCGTGTCCTAGTTTCCTGGCTGCATGTTCCATGTCATCTTATGCAGTAAGCCAGTAAATACAGTGCGCACCCACTCCCCAACCCAATCACATTTGTCCGGTTGAACTGAGTGGGGCGCTGTGCCCAGCACTCTGCAGAGGCAGCTACGCACTATCTTCTAGAAGCTGATGCTCTCAGAAACTTATTATCCACTGCTGCACAGCATACATTTTTTCAGTGACTGCAAAAAAGTGGGATTAAAATACAAAACTCTTTTAGGTTAATCTCGTATCTTCCCTTAAGAGTCTCATTAATGACACAAATACTCCCTTTGAAGAATTCTATATTTTCAGTTGTGGCTTTCTACTAGGAATAATTTTTAATAAGAACATATAAATTTTGCATCGTGTCTTTATCAGAATAACTTAGCTAAGTAAGTTAGACCATTTATTTCAATTATTTTCTCTAAATAAAAGAACAATAATCACAAAATAATAATCAAATATACAGATTCTCCAGTAGCTCCCCTAACCTAAGGATAGACAAAGCATTTCTCATATTTCTTACTTCATTTGATTTAACTTCAATTTGTTCTTAGAAAGAGACGACCAGGACCACCAAGGCTTCTTTAGAAAGATAAGCCGTCTTCACCATTCAACACAGGCTCCAGTGACCTCTTTCTGCAACATTCCATCTGCCCCGGTTAGGCCTCCACATAACAGAGTGATTGCAGAGCCATTTCACAGTGTGGTCATTTGAAAACTGGTTTTTAGGGAATAATTATCATCTCTTAGGGCCCTTCAGGACACCCCAGAAAATTGTTCAGCTGTTCCAACAGCTCAGCATGTCACCTAACTCCAAGGAACCCCCTAGTATGCCCACCGTGTGTTAAAAGCAGGTGCCATTGGTCTGATTCTCAGTGCTGTGTCACATTTATGATACAGCCAATCATTTAAATCCCCTTTGACATCTTACAGCAGCCTCTGACACACTGCCAACATAAAATGACATACTGAAAATGATAATATTTAAAACTGTGATAATATCAGACCTAAATAACCAGCATGTAATAACACTTTCAAATGCTAAAATGGAATGATAATAATTACTTTGTCCCATTCTGAAAATGCATTCTTCTCAGAATAACGATAACCAGAAATAATAATAGCCACTAACATGCTTCATACCTGCTATGTACAGACATTGTTGAAAACCCTTATATAGATTCTCTCACATCCTCCTCTCAACAGCCCTCTGAAGTAGGTACTATTAATATCCCCATTTTATAGACGAGAAAACCAAGGGCCAGAGAGATGAAATAACTTGCCCAAGGTCCCACAGCTGGTAAGTGGCAGTAAGCTCCATTAAGAACCTTGCTACATACACCTCATTTGACAGGAATCTAGAATCTAGAAATTTCAGTGGGCCTTTTAAAACTCACCCCATTATTAAATTATTATCTCTGTCATACACAGCCACATCAGAAACACAGAACGTGTAAATAGTATGCTCGGCTTGCTGCGTGAGGGTCATCTGGCCAATGACTCAACTTCTATCAGCCTCCATTTCTTTACCTCTAAAACAGAGGTCATGATAGCATCCTTATTACAAAAATTGTTGTGAGGCTTCAACACCGTTATGAGGTGAATTGTGTCTCCCTCTCCTCTACCCAAAATTCATATGTTGAAGCCCTAATCTCTAGGACCTCAGAATGTGACTGTATTTGGAGATAGGGTCTTTAAAGAGGTGATTAAGTAAAACGAGACCATTAGGATGGGCCCTAATCCAATTTGACCTCTGTCCTTATAAGAAGAGGAAATTTGGACACACAAAGAGGCACCAGGGATGCGCACACACGGAGGAAAGACCCTTTGAGGACACAGGAAGAAGGAGGCCATCTGCTAGCCAAGGAGAGAGGCCTCAGGAGATACCAAACCTGCCGACACCTTGATCTTGGACTTCTAGCCTCCAGAAATGTGAGAAAATAAATTCCTTGGGAACCGCCTGGTGGCGCAAGCAGTTAAGTGTGCACACTCTGCTGAGGCCGCCAGGGCTTCACTGGTTCGGATCCCGGGCACGCACCGACGCACCGCTTGTCGAGCCATGCTGTGGCGGCGTCCCATATAAAGTGGAGGAAGATGGGCACGGATGTTAGCCCAGGGCCAGTCTTCCTCAGCAAAAAAAGGAGGATTGGCATTGGACGTTGCTCAGGGCTGGTCTTCCTCACACACACACACACACACACAGACAAAAAGAAATTCCTGTTGTTGAAACCACCCAGTTTGTGGTATTGTGTTATGGCAGCCTAGAAAACTAATATAAATACATTGAAAATGATTACCAGAGTTACCTGGCAAATAGTAAGTGCTCAATAAATGGTTTTACTATTAGTTCAGTTGTGAATACACATACATACACACCCAGACAGCCTTTGTTTTAGCTTAAAGTACATGTATTCTAAGTTATTAAAACATAATCTCAAAAATGCTTCTTTTCCAATCAATAGACTTTTCATGGAACTTTAATTAAAAGACTGAATATGGTTCACTTTTCAAACTAATAAAGTTGAGTTAACACTGGTTAAAAGTCAATTCCTAAGATATTGCTTCATATTGTGATGTTACAGCTGCTTGTGACTTCGGGAAGATCCTTTCCTTCCTGGCAGCTACTAGGTAGCACATGTAGTAAGTCGAGGTTGGGAATTGATGCCATTTTGACAGTAATATACAAAAGTCATGACAGAAAGAGAGTGGGAACATCCAAACCTAAACCAGTTCAGACCAAAAAGAGTCGTACACTGAAGTTTCCTTGAATGAAGCTGCCTAGATCAGAGCTGGTGTAGAAATGTCATCTCAAGGGCCAATTCCAATCACTTGACTTGAACTTGTGTTGAGAAACATTCTGATGACACACTGGGGCTCAGAAAGGAAGGCCACAGCGGGTTTGGGATGGCTGCTAGCACACAGGAGGAGGATAGGACTCAGCTTACTCCATCAATACTATTCTGGATCTACTAATGGGCTAATGGACCCTTCTGACTCTCATCTTACAAATTTAAGGCCTATCAAAGATTCAGGCTATTGTGCATATTGGATGTATATTTAAATACTATAAGTCAGCAATTCTAAATTCCCTAAAAAGTAAATGTTTTTCTTTATACGTATATCTCTTGTGACATTTGAGCTTTGTTATTTAAGAACATAAAGACAACACTCTGTTCTTGGTTAACCAAGACCATAGGCTGAATCGTTTTTTAGGTTGCTCTAAAATTAGAGCTGATTAACCCATAGAGTCGGAGATTTTCAGAGAAAGACAAGTTTTTCCTCAAAAAGTCACCATACCTTTTTGTTCACCACCAAAAAGTAGGTTTGTGGCTCACACATTTGCAGTGATGGCCTCATAATCTCTAGGCGTTGTTTGACTCTTGATGGATGCATGTTATTGCGGGGTAGACTGGGTAGTTGGGGGTGTTGCCACTGAGCTGTCTCCTGGAATGGAGGAGACGTATTGGCCCCATAATGCCCTAAGTCTGTTTGCTTCTATGTTGAGGACCACAGTTCAAGCTGTAAGAGCGAGTCAGTGCTGACGCAGCCGCCAGCCAGCCCCCTACCCGCGACCCCACTGGAGAAAGCCATTCCTACTGATTAACAATGAACACTTGCATCCTGAGTGCCAGGCCCAGTTGTCTAAAGAAAGGTGCTAAGAAGTCCAAGACTCCAGGGTTAAGCCCCAAATGCACCAATTAGCTTCACACAGAGAAACCTCCAGCTCAACTCCAGCCACAGTCCACCCCATGGGTTAGACGGGGGAGAGAGACAGAAACACAGAGACAGAGAGACTGACTCAAGCCAAGCTCAGCACGGCTGCAGAACAAGTCGAAGAGCAGGTGCCCCTGAGACGGGCCCACCCCTTTCCTCCCCGAGATAATCAGAACCAAGGCGCATTCAAGACTCAGTGTGCATCAGTGCAGCAGGAGGACGGGGATCCTCAACATTCTAAGTCAGTCATTTCATGCTAAGTCCATGATGTCGCAGTCTCTAGCACAATCCCTTACACACAGGGATGTGCGATAAATATCTGTCAATGGACTCCCTTTTAAAATAAAATCCAGTCTATTACTGTTCATTTAATCTAACAAATTATGACAATATTTCTATTAAACTGGTTGGAGTAAGTTGGCACATGCAGTAACTTATTTTGCCGTGCCAAAAATTCTGCCAAAAGTTTGCAAATTAAAAACAATCTTTATCTTTATCACTATACTATCACTTAATTTATCACATTATCACTATATTCATTGAAAATACGAAAGTAGAACAAAATAAGGATTATGTTGGTTTATTTTCAATACAGAAAACTATCTACAAGACTTTAAAGACCTCTTCGAGCTCTGAGAAACTCTAACAAGCAAAAGAAAATAAATCACCAGCCGGCGCGGTGGTGAAGTGGTTAAGTTCGCACGCTCCGCTTTGGCGGCCCAGGGTTGGCAGGTTCTGATCCCGGGCACAGACCTATGCACCGCTTATGATGCCATGCTGTGGCAGAGTCCCATATAAAGCAGAGGAAGATGGGCATGAATGTTAGCCCAGGGCCAATCTTCCTCAGCAAAAAGAGGAGGATTGGCAACAGATGTGAGCTCAGGGCTAATCTTCTCCACCAAAGAAAAAAAAAATTCGACAGGCTAGCCACGGTTAAGACTTCCCAGATCAGGAGGTGTCCAGTAGCTTGTGTTGATTCCGGCCTCATTCACACTTTCCCGAGATGTACAGTAAGGGTCTGTATGAGGCACATTTCTTATGTCGTTCTGTAAGCAGGGCCTTCTCAGGCTGGCTTTGCCAGCCACCAGCAGAACTGTCAGACGGTAGCAAATACTCCAAGGGACTGATCTTCCCTGAGAGATGCAAAGGGATGAGCTTTTATATATAACAAGAATTTTCTTAACTGATTCAGTGTATCTTAGGCATCTGCTATGTGAACTTTTCCAATTGAAATTACATTTAGTTCTCCTTTAAAAAATGTTGCTTCTGGGAGAATCCAATCTTTCATTCAAATGTGGAGGTTTCTAGCACCTTATCTGAAGCAACGCCTCAAATCCCTTTGCACGTCCGTCTCCTGCAAAGCTCGAACAACCAGAAAGCACAAGGATGGGAAATGAATGCAGGCAGCATAGGTGGTAACCCTCTTCCCCATTTCCTCTCCTCTGCAACCCCACGGAATGTTTTCTGAAGTCAGAAGGACCTCCCCAGGAGGTGAGGGCTGACTTGGGCCGCCAGCAAGCAGAAATGTTCAGCCGCTTAACACAGGGCCACATATGGCAGCTACAAAAACACCACCAGGATGTGAAATCTACTTACTCCAATGGTATTCCCCTTGCCCTCAAATCTTTTCAAACCTAAGGAACTATGGGAGTAGATGAACTGGGGGGGAAGGGTGGGGAGAAATGTCTTGTGATTTTAGTCCAAAATTTGCATTGTGTGGCCAGTTTTGGAACCATGTCCTTCTATTTTTATTCCACATTGTCCATGAGTCTGCAGTCTCGGGCTGTGAGAGGGTTGCATTTAACCCAAAGCCCAGTGGCACAGAGGATTTGGAAAGCTGGCCCCGGAATGTTAGGTGTTTTACATTAACTGTAAGTCAGAAGGAAATATATGTCAGAGTAGGTCCCACAAGTGTCTTCCTCAAGCTAAGCACTGTACTTATTCAAGTTACTCCAGAGTGTACGTTCTTTCATCCTGTGGACAAAGGGCTCGAGACCATTTGCTGGAAATGATTTGGAGCCAGCTTTCGTGCTCCTCTTTGCCTTGGTAAGCTGCAGATTCGAGTCCCGCTGTTTCACGTGAGGAATCAACTGCAAAATGGCACTGCTCACTGCAAATGTGTGATGGCTGGACATGTCAGGCTCACATTTTCCCCTCAGTGCTGATAGGAGCTGGACCAGACAGACGATCTCTGTGATCTTCTCTTCCTCTGAGATGTCCTGACTCCAGCCAGTGAGTCTGTGATGCTGAAACACAGAGGGAGAGGAACACCACAGAGAACAGTAGAACACGACTATACCAGCGGAAGCTCTGGCATCAGACAGACCCGGCCAGTCCGAGTCCTAGTTCTCTCATTCATGACTCTCATGAACTTCAGTGAGCAACTCATCTTTTCTGAGCCTCAGTTTCCTCACTTGTAAAGGGAGGAATAATAGGGAAAATTTACCCCCTTATGGGAATTAAACGAGATCATGTATGTTATACGTGTGGCATTGTGCCTGGCACAAAGTAAATGGTCAATAAATGTCAGCTCTCATAATTAACATTAAGAATCAACTTCCAGCCACAGAGCAGTAATCTGCACACTTTTCTCCAAAAGGGACAGAGCTTAAGTCGTCACAGCTGGGACACAGATGTGGGGGAGTGATGAGCAGACCAAATCTTCCTCTCTGCAGGGATCCCAATTTCAGCCCTTTGTAAAGCAGCATGTGGTCCAGATCTGGCACATTATGAGGCAACGTAGGTGCTTCTGATGGCAGCTTCCTCCAGGCCAGGCAGAAGGAAAACATCACACTTCCTCCAGTCTAGAACAATCTGGCCCTGCTTTGGTTAGCCTCATTTATTCATTCAACAGATATGTACCAAGCAGGTGGCAGAATTTGAGTGATAAAAGACATAGCTTGCAGCCTAGAGAGGCAAAGAGACAATACATGGTAGAGAAAATGGAGACCCAAGAAGGGCTTTCTGGTGATAGTTTAGCTGAGACGTGAAGGAAGAGATGAGAGTTTTTGGCAAAGAGAACATAAGGACTAGAGGTTAAGAAGGAAACTAGGAAGATTAGGAAAAGTCGATCAGCAGCTGCAAAACATCTGGGGATGGCTCGTGAGGCATCCACAGTCAAGGATGCCTCCTTCCAGAAGCTTCCACATGGAGATCATTGTCTTGCTCATCCACAGAACTCTGAGGGCACAATCAGTCAGCAACTTTCAGAACCTTCTCAGCTATTTACTAGTTTAATTAAGATACTGTCTGTAATGAAACTGATGTAGATCAGACCCAAATCATAAGATGGCTCAGAAATTTTCACAACTGGAAAATTACCACGAGGGTAGATTTCCCCTGCATTGACTCAGAAAGGGAGAGAGAGTTGGTGGCGGTGGGGAGGGGGTGCTTCCCATTTACTTTTTCACTTGCTTTGTCCACAGCCAGTCCCTACACAGTTCCTTTTCTTGGTATTCAGGCTATTAATAGGTGCAGAAATTCTAAGTTGTACACTAATTACAGGCAATTAAGAAATTTAGTCCTATTAGTCCCTTTTTCTTGGCATGGGTTAAGACCAAAAAAAAAAAAAAACAGATATCATTACTAGGCTACTATCTATTCTTACTGAGCCAGCCAGCACATGTCTGCGTCTCCATTCGTGAGTTTGTCCTCCGGGGCTGCCCTGTCCTCTCCACGAGTGAGCAGATATTGAGCACCTGCGTACTGCATACACGGCACCATGAGAAGAGCACTCTTCAAAGGGGTAGAACTTGCTTCTGCGGCATTTACAAACTAGCAGAAGGGACAGACATGCATACAAACCATTTATGCAACTGGAAATAGCCATCAGGCCCGCCATGGGCCAGAAAGACCAGGATAATGCCAAGAGGGTTAGGCAGGGGGGCTTAATAACCTATCTCTCTATGAAACTATCCAGTTCATCTGCGTCCCCTTGTGCATTCTCTCTCTCTTCCTCCAGGATGTAAGCTGCAGGAGAGCACAGATCCAGCAGAGGCTGTTTAGAGAAGAGATGATGAGTTTGACCGCAGGCCTTTTTCTCCACCATGCTGGAGGCAGTGCTGAGTGGTACTCAGAGGGACGTAGATTCACCACCTCAGATTCATGATGAAGCTGTGTGTTCTCAACACTAGAGAGCAAAACGCTCAGAAAATGCTTGCATTTTCTGAGTCCCGGGGCTGCCCTTGCTTCCTGGGCTCTGCTGTTCATCTGAAAGCCAATGGGAACCCATCCAGACCCTTCCCCAGCATTTGATGCCAATTAGATTTTCTTTGAACTGGTCCTCTTTTCCCTGGGCACATTCATTCTTCTCCCATTTCTCACCCAAAAACACTTCCTCTGAGATGCTTCAGCTATGAGAATTTCATGGCCCCGGTTCTGACCTGCTTTCATTTTCTTCTGCTTGAATTTTTTTCCAGGAATCTGTTACATCCATACCATTAGGCCAACTCATGATCTAAAGTAGCTTTCTTTGCTTCTGTACATGTCTGCTCTTTTTCTTCTCTAACAGGTCCTAGACTGTTTTGCTTAAATCCCTGACTGAGAATCTTCTAATTTCCCATCTCCCGAGTCAGCACACCCCCATCAGAAGTCCCTCGTGTTTACTGGCCTCAGTCAGGTAGCTCTAGCATTACTGACATTCCCAAGCTGTTGACTTAAACACCATCACTTACTTCATCAGTAGAAACAAATGATTATAACCCACTCCCCATATCAAAGGCAATGGGTACTTTGTGCAAATTGGAAAAAGACCCCCTTTTCTCAAGATGCTTTGTTTCCATTTGATGAAAAACTGTGAAGATAAATGTACAAAATCTAGCATGTCCACAACATAAACAATGTTCTGGCGCATTACACAATATGCAGAACCATACATAGTGGTGCTGCCTAAGAAAAGGACTCCTTGCTACTAAAGGCAACAGGAGAGATCATCCTCGAGGTGCTAAGTGATTTAGTTATCAGTAGACGACAATCAGATGTGAAGGGCGTCTCTATTTGGTTCACCACAATATCCCTAGTAGGACTAACTGTAATGTGTATTATAACCATCTTAACTACCACCAATATGATTCAGGCTCCAGGAGGGGTAGCTCTATTTAGAATAAGGTCTACTAAGTTATTTTACAATGGATGTTTACACAGACTCCAACTCTGCCTCTACAGATTACTTACTCATTACAAAGAGAAAACTATTCAGTGAAGCAACTCAACAGACGCCAACTGGTCAAAACTCATATCACTAATATTGAGACAAAGCAACATCGTGTGCTTTCTGTTGTGATGAATTAAGAAGAACTCAGCATCACTGCTGGGGGTTTCCTGTATTTAATCATAAGGAAACATCAGAGAAACCCAACTGGAAGGACATTCTATAAAACAACTGGCCTGGACCCACCCCGAATGTCAACGCCATGAACAATTTAAAAAGCCTTTTCTAGATTAAAGAAGACCAAAGAGACACGACAGCAAATGAAAAGGATAGTCCTCAATTAGATCCTAGATTGGGGAAAAATACTATAAAAAACTTCTTTGGGATAATTAGTGAAATTTGAATATGAATTAAATATTAGATAATACTATTGTATCGATGTTAAATTTCCTGAATCTGATATCTGTACTGTGAAAGTATTTGGGTGTAGGAGGTCATGAGATCTATGAGGTAGAGAGAAAGCAAATAGAAAAAAATGTGAAAAATTGGTGAATCAAGGTGAAGAGTATACAAGAATTCATTGCACGACTCTTGTAAATTTTCCATAAGTTTAAAAATTTTCAAAACAAAACTTTTTAACATGTGGTTTGTACTGTTTGAATAGATACATTATTCTGGTAGGGATAAGCAAGCATGGTGGACCTCCACTTCAGGATTATGAACTTCTGGCTTAAATTGGAGGATCAAGTAAACAAATACTTCCGTGACGGCACCATGAGCAAGAATGGAGCCATCAACAAACCAGACGTTACAGGAATTCCTGAAAGATGGGGGGCAACTAGTTGAAAATTAACTATGAGAATGATCTATATACACTTAATCTCTCCTCTTTTCTAAAATCCCCTAAAATTATTACAAAGAAATAAAAAGAGAGCACAAGGAAAAAGATGCAAGCAGACACGACTGCATACAAGACACCAAATCATTTGAAAGGACATCAAGACAATTTTGGAAAGCAGAAAATGGATGGAGAAGTGATAAGTTGGTTTTAAAGATCAAAGGAAGCTAGAAGCTAAATTCTGTAGAAGGAAGAAGGATGAGAATGAAGCCAGTGGCAACTAAATGCTCATGAAGGGGAGGAACCAGGTGTGGTGACGAGTGGGGATGAGGGCTAACATGGAGATAGGCTGAAAGTCTGTGTATGCAGCAGTCAGACTCCCAGATCTCCTCCCCTCTTCTAGGCATCCGGACAACTGTCTGGGGCAGGAGAAATGAAATTGGAGGCTTCAGACTTAGAGATACCAGGCATAGAGGATGGCTGGAGCAAGGCACAGGGCTTGAAAGAGGAGGATACTGAATGGGAAGCTCCCTGGCCCCTTTCTTTTCCCTGCTTCCAGAATGCCAGCAGCTAAGTGATGCTCCCAAATAGAAGATTTGGGACTCAAACATAAAGAGCAAGACCTCCAGATCCAGAAGTTCAAGAGTCCCCCACAGCCAAGACTGGGTTGCCTCTTGACCATCCGACAGTGAAATTCATCCACCACCAAGTTCCTCAAATGTACACAGAGCTTCCAACCAGCTTCTTGGTACCTTCATCTCAAATATTATAGCTAATGACCACAAGACATTTGGGGAGATGCTACACAAAAGAGACAGACTTAAACAAAAAGAAAAATGGGATCTGGAGAAAACTGAGACCATGTACCGAAAGAAAATAGTGTTTGAAATCAAAATATTAACAACTTCAGAGAAAATAGTGTTTGAAATCAAAATATTAACAACCTCAGCTATTGTATCTATGAAACAAGAACAGGCTGTTACAGAACAGGAACAATCAGAGTATAAGACAGAGCTCAGGGAACAGCTGTATGACACCTACAGTAAAGACATTTTCAGACAAAAACATTTTATTTTCATGCATCCTTCTGTAGAAAGCTGTGGAAGGATGTGCTCCATGAAAATGAAAAGCAAGAAAAAGGAAGACATAATACCAAGAACACAGGGAATCCAACACAGGGAAATACAAAGACGAGTTGCAGAATGAGAGTCAGGTAGCAAAGCAAGAAAGCAATCAATCCAAACTGGAGAAGGAGAGAAAAAGTTCCTGGAGCAATTTCTCTAGAAGAGGGAAACTAAATAACCAGAAGAGAATGGATAAATTGTTATCTGATGCATATAACTGTTTAGAAACTATTGATAGTCTATAATGGACTTGACGAAGCATACAGAAACTAATCAAATATGGAAACAAGGCCATTATTAGCTTCACAAAAATTTTTTTAAATGATTAGAGAAGTATATTATTTTTCCAGCAGTAAAAACCAAATCCTTATTTAACCAGAAGTTTTATTGGAAGAATAAATTTTCGGAGCATTAGAGATGGTAAAGTAACAACGCGATGGGTGCTGGCCCCGTGGCATAGTAGTTAAGTTTGGCATGTTCCCCTTGGGGCAGCCCGGGTTCGCAGGTTCAGGCATGGAACTACACCACTCATCAGCTATGTTGTGGCTGCAACTGACATATAAAGTAGAGGAAGATTGGCACAGATATCAGCTCAGGGCTGATCTTTCTCAGCAAAAAAAAAGCTATGTACTCATATGTCCTGAGTGGACGTCAGTAAAACATATCTATAACTGATAACCAAAGAAATAGCAGAAGTCATTTTATGTAGAAATGTGAAGACAAATGCCAGAAGAAACAGCTAGAAGTTTCTAAAGCGTTGCCTCTGACGAGTAGAGAGGGAGTGAGGAAGGAGGAGGTGAAGACTTCCTGTTTTTCTCTATCAGCATTTTATTTATTTTATTTATTTTTTGTGAGGAAGATCAGCCCTGAGCTAACATCCATGCCAATCCTCCCTTTTTTTTTTTTTTTTTTTTGCTGAGGAAGACCCGCCCTGGGCTAACGTCCGTGCCCATCTTCGTCCACTTTTTTATCTGAGACGCTGCCACAACATGGCCTGACAAGTGGTGTGTCGGTGCATGCCTGGGATCCGAACCCGGGCCGCCAGCAGCAGAGCGCATGCACTTAACCACTACTCCATGGGCCGGCCCCTCTATAAGCCTTTTAGTGCTATTTCATTGTTAACCAATTCATCGTTGTTACCTTGATGAAAATAAAAATTAAAAAAAGACAGAAATAGATTAATCGAAACACCAGAGTAAACCACAACCCAAAAATGTATGGGAATAGCTACTATGGAAATGAAGGATATCCTTCTCAATGGAGCGGAGAAAGAGGGAACCCAGAGATGACAAATAGGAAAGACCCAGAGTGGGCAATGGGCAATCTTTCAAGATCACTGAAAGGCCGCCCTGGAGAAGAAGGGACTCTGTTAGCAGGGCTGGTACTAGGGTGAGACTCAATTTTGCACCCTCTGGGCCCCTTTGGCTCATCCCAGTGCCAGTCTGTCTGTTAGAGCCCAGACTCACCCACAGGTACAGGAGCGGAGTGGTGTTGCAGCTGTAATGTTTGCTGCTCAGAATTGCTCGCCAAACAGAAGGAGAAATGTGCTCAGCGAAGGCGCACTGCTTGAGGGCTTGGAGCAGGAGGAAAAGCAAGGAAACTGTGAAATAACTCCAGACTCTTCCAAAATGAGGAGGAAAAGAAAATCAGAGGCAGCTCTGGCTGTGAGTCTAACACAGGAAGAAGCACCACCCTGAGGCAGAGGCATCCTTAGCCAATGAAAGGAAACAAAGAGAAACATTTTACATCACTTAAAGGTACAATCCACCAGGAAGTTACAGTGGACTCGACCCTTTACTCCGTGAGAAAACAAAGCATCAAAATATACAAACAAATTTATTGGAAATACAGGAGAACTTCTGATTGTTGAACTTCTGACTGACGGTTGGGGTATATGGAAAATAAGAATGTAGAATGTTTGAAAAAACACAATTAACAAGCTTGATTACTAAAGCACACTTAAGATACTTTTCCTGAGGAGATAATACACATTCTTCTTTCAGATGTGTGAAATGTTTGCAAAATTAACTGTTTGACTATATAGGAAGTCTCGATATATTACCCAAAGTGGAAATCATACAGGCTCTATTCTCTAGCTACAATGAAAAAAAAAAAAACTAGAAACGAACAACAAATAGATACCTCTCTCCCCCTCCCAAAAAAACACCGCTCTAACTTCTTTTTTTTAATGCCCTTTTCAAAAGAACGCTTTGGTTAGAAAAAAATAAAAGTGTAAAATTATGGACTATTCAGTTATGAAAGATAATGAAAGCAATATATATAAACAACTGGGCACAGCCAAAACAGAACTTAGAGGGTAATTTATAGCCTAAAAATATTTATTAAAAATCAAGAGAGATAAAAAATAGACAAATTAGGCATTCAGCCAAAAGATGCAAGAAAAATTCAATCACATAAACTAAAACAAAGGAAAAGGAAGAATTAAGACGAAAGGGAAATCAAGCAGTTGAAAAAAAGAACATATCAATAAAACCAAAATCTTTTTTTTAATGAAAAGACCAATAAAATAAAATGCAAATCTGACAAAGAAAAAAGTGGAGAAACCAAATTAAACTACATTTGGATTAAGAAAGTAGACATAATTATAGATATGGGAAAGATTTTTAAATGAAAATAGTACATAGAACTTTACAATGTTAAATTGAAAAATCTAAGTGAAATGGGTCATTTTAAGAAAATACAAAAATATTTAGAAAATAATCAAACATTTACTCCCTTCTCTTCTCCAAAAATAAAATGAAGCATATATTTTCATTCGACAAATATTTATTAGCTATTATTCTGAGATATCATAAGGGGTCAGGGTTAGAAAGCTATTCAACCCATCCTCCGAATTAATCTATAAATTCAAAGTATTCCCAATCCAAATCCCAAAGGAATTTTAAAATGGAATTTAGAAACTGAATCAAATGTTGATCTGAAAAAGCAAATGTGTAAGAAGTTAAAATTTCCTTTTGAAAAAAGAAAGGAGACTTGCCTTAAAAGATATCAAAACATACTATAAAAATTTCTGCAGAGGCACAATTCTGCAGAGCATCCCCTGCCCCCAAAAAGCCAAAACTGTTCAGAGTCCTAATCTGTCGGGACTGGACTTGGAGTGTAGGGCTCTAAAGGGGGGCATAGAAAACGGAGAAGACTTTTTATATTTCATCTTTGGATTTGTTTTCTATTGCAGTTGTAATATATTACCACAAACTTGGCAGTTTGAACAACACATATTTATTACCTCACAGTTCTGGAGGTCGGAGGTCCGAACTGGGTCTCACTGGACAAAAACCCAGGTGTTGGCAGAGCTTTGTCCCTTCCTGGAGAATCTAGAGGAGAATGTTTCTTGCTTTTTCCGGTGTCTAGTGGCAGCCCGCATTCCTTGGCTCCTGGCTCCCTTCCTTCAGCTGCAGAGCCAGCAATCAGCCGTGCTTGGTTTCGAGTTGAGTCCTTCTCGTGTTGCTTCACTCTGACACTGATCCTTGTGCCTCTCTCTTGCACATCTAAGGACACTTTTGATTACACTGGGCCCCTCTGATAATCCAGGATAATCTCCCTATCTCAAGGTTGGTTGATTAGGGACTTTAATTCCATCTGCAATCTTAACTCCCCTTTGCCTTGTAAGGTAACACACAAGTTCTGGGACTAGGACGCAGCGATCTCTGTTTACCGCCACTTTATACCTTTCTAAACTATTTGTATTTTTTAACATAAATATGTATTATTTTTTAATTTACGATTAAGAGTATTTAATAGAGATTATTTTTAAAAATTTAAGAGATTTAAACTTACATTTAGTTATAATGATAAAAAGTGTGATGTTGCAGGATTAGATAAGTGGAATATTCCAAAGAACTGGCCATCCAAAGACTTGGAAAGGCCACTTCTCAGAAGAAGAAATGTAATGATAATAAATAATAATAAATATATGAAACAGCATTCATACTCACTAATAAGGAAGGGCAAATTACAAGGAAAAAAACAAGGTATTTCTGCAGGCACACTGTGTTGGTTAAGAACTCAGACTGTGTTGTGCCAGACCTCCTGGGTTTGGAGCCACGCTCTGCTGATTACTAGCGTGTGGCCGTGGGTAATTTACTTAACCTCTCTGTGCCTTGGCTTCCCGGAGGAGGGAAATAGGGATTATAATACATGTGAAATAGGGATTATAATACATCTTAACTCTTTATTGTAAAGGTGGAATGAGTTAATGTATGTAAAGTGCTTTGAATAATGGCTGGCACAGAGTAATCACTCAATAAATGTTAGTTCCATATTTTATTATGAAGTGCGCAAAGACGCACACATACATGCCACAAACACACACAGTTAAGCACCCTCTGAAGTTCACTGAAACATTGTTTGCCGCAGCAAAAAACGGGAGATGACTTTAAATGACATCAACAGGCAATAGATGGATAAATTTTATACCTCCAAAATTTGGAATAATGATTAGCTATTAAAAAGAATGAGGAAGATCTGGGCACAAGATAGGAAGATGTCTATAATTAATTAAGTGGGGAAAAAAGCAAGTCACAGACTTCTATGAAATGATCCAAATTACATTCTTTAAATATGCTATATGTAATGTATACACATAAATATATATCTGTATATGCACATATATAATATGCACAGAAAATGTTATGAATGTTCGATAATGCTATGAAACTGTTAGCAAAGCTGAACCACTTGAGGAGGGAAGCAGGGTGGGGGAGAGAGTGAGAGGGAGAGTTTAGCAGAGACACTTGTATAGTTTTCTCTGTTTTCTTTTAAAGTAAGCATGTATTGTCCTAAAAATTACAAAAAATAAAATAGAAATCATAATCAGTTAGAATAAATTCTCAAAAAACTGACACAAAGACAACGGTAAGCAAAAGAAAATTATGAAATCCTTTCGTCCTGCCACTTTTTTTTTTCTCAAGAAAAGATAGAATGATTGGCAAAGGAATTAGTCTAGTTATGCTTCAAAGAATGCCAGTTTAGCGATGGTTTTTCAAATACTTTGAACACAGTCTAAAAAATGTCAGTCATACATCTTTCCAGGACAAAGATTCTACAATAAATAGCCTCCATTAACTGTTTCCATTGTTCATCATATTTTATAAGTTTTACATCCCCAGGAAAATAACGTTTGCAAAATTCAAACCCTGGACCTTCCATATTACTTCGATGACATAAACATATTAACATAAGGCCAACCTAAGCCAGTTGTGTTTATCAACCTGATCCCCTCTGAAAACCAGAAATGAAGTCAAATACCCTTTAATACTATTTATTAGTGGGGTAATAGAACACATTTTGACAAGCTGAACAGTTGTAACAGGCGGCTGTTAAAGTCTCTATAGGGCCTGTTTAGAATGAAAAACAGGAGTGAGAGACAGCTCTATAACTGGGTTTTAAGAACAGCTCAGCCATCAACTGTATCCTAACCAAGTACTTTTATCCAGTTGATTTACAGAGGGAATCCCTTAGGGTCTCCAGCCGTCTACCGCTGCCGCTCATTAGAGTCCAATAGCCAACTTTTCTCATTGTAACACTGAAAGCATTTATGCTTAAAATGTAATTAAACTTAAAACAAACAAGATCTTTATTCCCTGACAGTTCCACTATTTTTAAATTGACAAAGGCATGAACTTAGAGAGGATTATTTAGAAAGCACTATACATTTCAGCCACTTATGGCAAGACGTTTGCCCAACTGTTCATCCGGCCTGCAATTAGAAATCTAAATACTTGGGTAACGGGTTTCTGTTGGGAATTAAACTTGCAGATCTCTTACAAACTAGTAATGCGGTAAGACTTGCTGTCCAATGAGGTGTCTTATTGAAATATCCCAGGCCGTTTCACTTGTCACAGCTGTCGTTTTAGCCGCCTGCACTCACAGTGTATAGCTTTCATTACGAAAATAGAAATTTGTGTCCTAAGTGCTGTTACATTACTAATGCTAAATATTTAATTCCCCGGGGTTCCAATTATGGTTGAGCACTGGCAACACTGATTCTACTTTTTAATAACAACTGTAAAAGCAATTTGAGCATTTTTCAATTAATTAAATACACAGTGAACGAGTAACCTCTTGTCATTTTGCCCTCCAGGACCTGAGCTAATTGGTGTAGAATAAAATGTTTTGAAAATTAACTGATATTCCGGTCTGCGCACTGTTCTACTGTTAAATTACAGTTTGCAAGATGAAGTTTGTCTTCTAATGGTTACACTCAATAGAGTCTGCAGATGTAAGAAAGTGCCTGCGTTTTAGGGACTTAACAGTGCCTCTAATGAGAGCAGAGTTGAAAGTCGAATGTACTGTGTCTACACACCAGTCAGTATCAATAATACTTTGCATTGTTCACAGATAAATGCAACACATTTTAACAGAGGAAACTTTCCCAGGTTTCATGACGTGTATTCACAATTTAGCTCAAACATTTTCAAAGTTTGCTGTAAGAACTCCTATGGTTAATTATATTCACACAAAAAAGATCAAAGATAAATGTTTAGATTTCTTCCACAAGCGAAAGTTACAAATCAAACGTCTGGGCAAGTCCTTCCATTTTAAACACTTTGTTGCAGTTTCTCTTTCTACAGGAGAACAATGTCATAAATAAGCTCTAAATTGGTTTTTCAGCTTTAAAACTCTGGTGAGGATGAATCATAAAAGCAGATGCTGTTTTACCCATATTTTAAAATGAACCTTTTTCTGAAGTGCAATGAAATCTGATTAAAGAGACCATCTTCTTGTAGAAAAACGTCTCTGACAGGTGTTCCTGCGGCTCTGAGTCTTGATTGGCCGTAATCTAAAATCCATGCTTGGAAAGTGAATGCCTCTTCAGCAGCTGTCTTTCCAACAGAGATGATCCTCTCAACAGGTTTCACTGAATTAGGAATCTCGGCAGAAGCATTATGGCTCATGGAGTAAGACACAGAAAGTGAAATTAATCACTCTGGGAGAAAGGGAAAAAATAATAGGGAACACTTAATCATTTCCATACCAATTTTTAGGGTTTAAATTTTTAATATTTCTAAGATTTTAGTAACATCTTTGAGAAATGAACTTTAATTACAGGATTAACTTGATAGTACCGGTCTGTTAATATAACTAGATCAGCCTAAATGTCTGACTTTTTTAAAACTAAACTGGATAATGAGAACATTTTCGAATTTGGGGGTTGGGCTGACTTCTGAGGAAGCAATCTCCAGTCCATCAGCAAATACACCTCCACACATACAAACGAAAAGAAAAATATAAACTTGTTTAAGGTTTATTGAAACATTATTCTATATGTATTGTAAAATCTTATTAGACCTTAATAGACCCTCAAGAACATTGGCTTAATATAGCCTATCATTAACAATTCTTAAAGCAAAAAGCCATAGAATTTGTAAATGACATATTAAATCCAGTTATGCAAATTATTTTTGCCAAAGATTATTTTTTCCAGTCCAAAGAACAGCAATATTTAAAAATCTAAAAGTAAAAATAAAGATACAAGTGGTACAGATATTGTTTGCATTAAGAAATGAATCAGAATTTATTCCAAAACACTTAGTACTTAGTTTTGAAAAATAATAATTTCATTAACTGACTACTAATATGTGACCAAAACACAATTAAAACAATACTTAGTTCTCTAAAAACATTGGAAAATTATTTACACAATAACTAAAGCCCTGGGACTATATTTAGTCCCAGGGTCTCCAGATTACTTCAGCCAACTGACCAGTTGGGTCCTCAGATCCCAAACGAGCAGTCTCCAGCCCCGTCCAGAAGCAGCAGCAGGATCACGGCTCGTTGAAGATGACAGACGTCCTCCCCTCAGGATCAAAACAGATCAGGTTCCCCTCGCCTCACTCTGGATGATCTGGCACTTCACATCTTCAAAGGGGTTGGCAGCCCCAATCTGCACATTGAGAACTGAGTCTCCCCGATTACTCACTAACACGGCCACTGAGGAGCCAGTGGGGAAAACCCACTGGTCTGGGAAGCAGAGGGTCTGGGCTCAATCCTGAGAACACCAACAGATGTATGACCTTAGGCAAGTCACTGGACGCTTCTGCACCTCTGGTCTCCTGGTTCTGATATTGGGGACAACGCCATCCCTGAGTCGTTCTGAAGATTTGATGAGAAAACACAGGAGAAGCTGGAAAGTACCTTGGGCATGTAAGATAACCAAAACTTCTAGTCTAACGTTCACCTGCCAGAACCATTAACAAAGCATTTTTCATTCTCTTATGGTGCACAGAACCTAATGTAAAACATGTATGTAACATCTATAATAATATGCGTAAAAAAGAAAAAATTAGAATCATAAGAACTCCGCAGTTTTGCCTAGAGACTGTTTTTCTAGAATTAAGTCTTTAGTTTTAGTCCCAATAAATTACAAATCAAAAGAACATATGTTGAGCATTTTATAGAAAAAGGAAAAAGAATGGGATAAAGAGAAGGAGAATTAGCAGGGTATTATCACAATCTAGGCATTGTTGAATAAACTATGAGCTGAAAGTGAGGCCTGTTCTAAACCTGATTTTCTTTTCTCAGGAGTGTTCAACTAGCTGCCTGGTTCCCAGCGACAAAGCCCAGAGCTCCCCTGTCCTGCTAGAATCGGATTCTGCAGAGTCCTTCGAAGAAGAGAAGCATGTTGACGAAAGGAGTTACAGCAGATCTCCCCCATCTTAACACCCAATAGGCTCAAACACACAGAGAGAACTGACACATTAGTGAAGAAGGATTTTCAGGGAGACAAGAGTTCCTTGTAAGTGAATGCACAACTGCGGTATCCGAGTGGTTAGTGGCCCCCGGAGGGCCTTTCTCATGCCTTTCTATGTTCTAACCAGCTCCATTACTTGGTCTCCAAGTCCACAGAAGCACAAAAAGCAACAATTTGAAAGGCAGACGAAGGACTGGAGGTAGGGCCAGTGAGAAACACAGCTAACAGCAATTGAA
The DNA here is from genome assembly GCF_057802395.1 of Ceratotherium simum simum. Classification (NCBI taxonomy): domain Eukaryota; kingdom Metazoa; phylum Chordata; class Mammalia; order Perissodactyla; family Rhinocerotidae; genus Ceratotherium; species Ceratotherium simum. The sequence continues at coordinate 31,142,999 of NC_141929.1, read as the reverse complement.
GAAACAGCTCTCTTTTAAGAAATGCCAATGAAAGCTGAAAAAACAAGAAAACTAAAACAAAACCCTAGGTCCTTTCATGAGAGCTGAGTTATACAGTGTAATTCTTACTGATGACCATGTGTTATTCTCAAAGTTCAGTGAGACTTGATAACATTGTTTTCAAGATGAGGGAAAGGTATGATCCATTTTAAAAAGATTTCTGTCGCAAACAGTTAATGTTAATTCTTAAAACTTGGCTATCTTGAATAACCCACTCCTTGAGGGTTCCAGATTACCGTGGTTTTACTGTAGTTATTTTATGGTTAATGTACTGTGGTATAAATAAATATAGCTTAGCCTAAACGTCTCCACTAAAAATATGTATGTCATAAAATGACAAATAAAATAGGTCAATAACCAAACCCATAGTAAATAATTCAAGCATAAAAGTATATAACATTAGAATAAACTAAGATAAACTGGTCCTCTTCAAAATTGACAATAAATTTACTTAAAAATGGACTTTCAAGATGAAAACTAAATGTGCAAAGATAAATGGTGAGAAAAGAGGTAAAAAATTGCTAACTTCTATCATTCTGATAAAAATCTAAATAATTATATACTACACTCACGAGACGAGGCTGTAGGAAAGTAAACCCAGCTTACACATCTGTGTGATGATCGAGTAATAGTCTACATCATTCTTGCTCCATTTCATATCATAAAGATATAGTAGGTGATCAATAAATGGTTGTTGAACTAAAATATCATTTACAAGTGGTTTGGATGTCATATAAATAAAAAGTGGTAGATAGTAGGAATATCATTAACTTTTCTTGGGGGTGTTTAGAGATCTAAGACATAAGGAAAGAGAAAGAGAAGGGTCTGAGGTTTTGAAGACCATTCCACTGACACTATAAAGCACACACTGACTTTGACTGCAGCAGGGGGCAAAAGGTGCTGGGTGAACAGTGTTCTGTTCTGGTTAGCTTTCAGAGGAGGAGAATGTGGCTAGTCTGAAGACACTCAGAACAGCACCAGGACGTGACGAGGACAAAGTCAGAATCCCAGCCTCACAGCTCCCCTGGCACCAGCAATGCGACTAGGAGTCTCATTCATTCAGGCCCACAAAAGATGTCCTGATCTGTGGCTTTGGGGAAATAGGGTAGCAGAGTGACCTCCATGGAGCCCCTTGGGGGCGGAGGGAGGTGACAAAGGCTATATGTATTGTTAGCAAGCCATTTTCACCTCCTTCCCTGGCACTGGTTATGCCAGGGTTTTCGTAACTCCGCTGTTTTAGATTTTAATTTACATGGCTATTCGGTTTGGGCATTTTATAAAGTATATGCCTTTAATGTCTACTGGTTTAATTTATGCATCGCTATACTGTCTACCACTCTATTAAGTCAAAGATATTAGTAACCTTTGCAATCTTTCCCTTGGGCTGTGAATTCTAGACAGCACGCTAGACCAGGGACGTGGGTATCCTGTAAGTCAGTAGCCTTACCCTGGTTTAGGAAAAGCTCGACTCTACTCTCCAGGTCCAAAATCCACACAGCCCACCAAAACACAGGCAGGACACTGCTGACATCACAAAATCACCTTATGGCAAGGTTTTAACCCCCAATTTGTTTCATAGTAAATATCTCATGTGTCTATCTCATACAGACCTGGGTTAGGGATGAACTTTACAAACACACTCCACCTGGAAAGGACATCTCAGGCCTCTGCAACTGATGAGCTAAGGGGTGGATTACTCATTGTTTGTGCTATTTTGGAGGAAAAAAAAAATCCAGGGATTTGGAAACTCTGAAGGTTTCTGGAAGGCTATTTAGAGACAGGGCGGAAGAAGGGGACATGTTCTCTCCTTTGAGTAGGGGTTGGCAAACCACAGCCCTCGAGCTAAGTCCAGCCTGCAGGCTGCTTTTGTAAATGTTATCGGAATGCTTTTGTAGAAGTGTCATCGGAACACAGACACACCCACTTGTCTATGGCTGCTTTTGCATTGCAGTGACAAAATCGTTACAATAACATTGTCTGGCCCACAAAGCCTAAAATATTCACTATCTGGCTCTTTATAGAGTTTGCCAAGCCCTGCTTTAGAAGGTCTTTCTCTGAGAAGGGAATCCCAGGAAAGCTGCCTCCATCCTGGAAAGCTACTCCCCCACCCCCAACCTCAAATAGCCTCTTCCCTGGTCTCCCCTAGCCCTGAGAAGTCCAGATGCAGTGTCTCTGTTATTTGGTAATTACTCCTACCTAAGGGCCTAAAGTGCATCCCCCTTTCCAGATGTGAAATGCCCAAGGAAGACACAGGGCATGAAATTATCAGAGGTGTGGCTGAATTTGTGAATTCCCTTTCCAGCTCCATACTCACTCAACACTGATTGAGCACCTGGGCGTGCCCCTCCTGTGCATTTGACATCAAGTACAGGAAGGCCTCAGAGAGGGAGATGGTAAAGGATGTATGGGATTTCACCAGCGAAGAGTGAGAGGAGGGAGGGCCTTCCAAACAGAAAAGGAGCAGGTGCATTGGCATGGAGGGGGCAGTGCATGCTGTGGTCTACTCTAGGAAAACCAGCCACTGTGCAAGAAGTGGAAGATGGAAGCTTCCAGAAGCTGGAGAGGCGGAAATGAAGCTGGAGGAGTCTGCTGGTCAGGTGGTGAGCAGTCTTGTGAATGGCGCTGAGAAGTGAGGAGTGTTAGGTAGGAGGATGTTTCTAAAGGATTTAAGCAAGGGCGTGACATGATCAGATCTCCATTTTAGGAAGATCACTCCGACAACAGGGGTGACATAGAAGGCAGGTGGGGGATGTCTATGCTCTCCCATATCTTGCTGTACCCCCCCAACCATGTCCACTCTGAAAACCCCTAATCATCCTTCCCTGTGCACTCCAGGCATTGGACCTTCTTCCCTGGGGAACTCAGGGAACCTTCCGGACAACTGCAAAAATGGTATTGTTTCCACCTCAAATCATGTTTCTCGACTGCCTCCTTGTCCCAAGCTACTCCATCCATCTGTAGCGAAGGACCAATTATTTGTTGTTGTTTTGTTTTGTTTCTAATTTCCAACCTTCTGCAGACAAATGTTTTCGTAAAATACAAAATCCTGCACTTGGATATCGTGGCAATGTCAAATTGCTACACAAGTTTCTAAACACTTTCTCTCATTTGTGGTATATATCTTGTCACAGGCTCACAAAAAATGTTTGTGTGAATGAATTCAGTAAAGTTGCAGGATATAAAATTATACAAAAATCAGTAGCATTTCTATACACTAATAATGAATTTTCTGAAAAGAGAATAAAGAAATCAATCCCATTTACAATAGCATCAAAAACAGTAAAATACTTAAGAATAAATTTAACCAAGGAAGTGAAAGATCTCTACTCTGAAAACTACAAGACACTGATAAAAAAAATCGAAGAAGACAAGAATAAATGGAAAAGTGTCCCATGTTCACGGATTGGAAGAATTAATATTGTTAAAATGTCCATACTACCAAAAGCCATCTGTAGATTCGATGTAATCCCTATCAAGATTTCAATGGCATTTTTTACAGAAATAGAAAAAAATACTCCTAAAATTTATATGGAACCACAAAAGACCCCAAATAGCCAAACAAATTCTGAGAAAGAAAACAAAGGAAACATTACTGATTTCAAGTTATACTATAAACCTGTAGTAATTAGAACAGTATGGTACTACCATAAAAACAGACAAATAGACCAATGGAAGAGAATTGAGAGCCCAGAAATAAACCCAAGCATACACGGTCAACTAATATTTGACAAGGGAGCCAAGAATACTCAATGGAGAAAAGACAATCTCTTCAATAAATGGCACTGGGAAAATTAGATATTCCAGTGTAAAAGAATGAAACTGGACTCTTATCTTATACCACTCGCAAAAATTAACTCAAAATGAATTACAGACTTGAATGTAATACCTGAAACCATGAAAGTCCTAGAAGAAAACATAAGAAAAAAAGCTCCCTGACATGGGTCTTGGGAATGAACTTTTGAAAACCACACCTAAAACACACACAGTAAAATCAAAAATAAACAAGTGGGACTCAAACTAAAAAGCTTCTGCACACCAAAAGAAACCATCAACAAAGTGAAAAGACAACCTATAGAACAGGAAAAAATATTTTCAAATCGTATATCTTATAAGAGGTTAATACCCAAAATATATAAAGAACTCATACAACTCAAGAGCAAAAAAACAAATAATCCAGTTAAAAATGAGCAAAGGACCTGAATAGACATTTTTCCAAAGAAGATATACAAATGGCCAACAGGTACATGAAAAGATGCTCAACATCACTAGTGATTAGGGAAATGCAAATTAACACCACAATGAGATATCACCTCACACTTGTTAGAATGGCCATCATCAAAAAACAAGAGATAACAAATGCTGGTGTGGATTTTGAGAAAAGGGAATCCTTGTGCACTATTAGTGGGATTATAAATTAGTACAGCCACTATGGAAAACAATATGGAGGTTCCTTAAAAAATTGAAAATAGAACTACCATATGATCCAGCAATTCCACTGGTGGGAAAACATCCAAAGGAAATGAAAACACCAACTTGAAAAGATATCTGCACCTCCATGTTCAAAGCAGCATTATTACAATAGCAAAGACAGGAAACAACCTAAGCATCCATTGATAGATAAATGGATAAAGAATATTATTCTGCCATAAAAATGTGGAAATTCTACCATTTGAGACAACACAGATGGACCTTGGGGGCATTATGCTAGCTGAAATAAATCAGACAGCAAAAGACAAATACTATATGATCTCACTCATATGTGGAATCTAAAAAAAACTCATAGGAAAAAAGATCAGATTTGTGGTTACCAGAGATAGGGAGGAGGGGGGGTTGGAGGAAGATGGTGAGAAGTATAAACTTCCAGGTATAAGATAAACCAGTACTAGGGATGTGATGGACAACATGATGCTATAGTTAACACTGTTATGTGATATATAGGAAAGTTGTTAAGAGAGTAGATTCCAAGAGTTTCCACCACAAGGAGACATTTTTGTTTTCTTTTCTTTTTATTGGATCTATGTGAGATGATGGATGCTAACTAAACCTATTGTGGTAATCATTTCACAATATACATAAATCAAACCATTAGGCTGTACACCTTAAACTTATACAGTAATGTATAAGTCAATTATTTCTCAATAAAACTGGAACCTCCCCCCCGCAAAAAAAAGTGTTTGTGGACTTCTGGTTTCTGGTCCAACATGTGAGGCGCTTAGAAATCGCCACTCCACCCCAACAAATAAAAAGCTGAGCAAACTGAAAAATCAACCAATCATCTTAGATCCATAAGAGAAGTGAGGTTATAGGGAAGACTGCTGCCCCTAAAATTGGAGAGACAGATAGGGGAACACAGAAAATCATAGCTTACTGGAGCAGAAACCCAGAAGCAGAAGCCTCCACGGGAACCAGTGCCGGGGTAAGAAAACCTAAACTGTAATTGATGAATGGCTGGAGGCTCAGTATGGACAACTCTGAGAGTCAGGAACTCTGGGGGACCCGGTCATAGGGAGTTCCCCCGACTTTTGTGAGTTTTACGTCCAGGAGGTCGACTAGGTCCTCACAGGGAATATTAGGGAAAAATCTCCTCATGCTTCCAGCAGGGGAATGGGGAAAAGAAATTATTTTGAAATGTGCCAGAGCATTCTGTTCTTCTTACCAAGATCTGCCCTCAGGAGAAACTATTTTAACTGAGCCTAAACTTTTAGGGTTTTATCAGAGCCTAACTGACCTAGGGGAAAAGAAAGGCTCTAGCCCTCCACAGTGAGGAAGGGAAATACACACTCCAACCCACTCTAGCCGTCCTGTCCCCCCTGAGGGGGGCATTGCGGGGAGGGGAGACAGAGAGGGACCAAGAAGCTCTTATGAAGCTCAGGCAAGGGGCACAGGCTCCCTAAAAGGCTGAGACCTAATCTTAGGTCTAGGAGTGCTTCCCCTCCCGATACCCTATCATGACATTACTACAGGCCTATTTACAACAGTCCCTTTACCCAGTACATCATGTCTGGTTATCAAGAAAAAATTACAAGGCATACTAAAAAGCAAAAAACACAATTTGGAGAGACAGAGTGAGCATCAGAACCAGACATGGCAGAGATGCTGAAACTATAGAATGGGAATTTAAAACAACCATGATCAATATGCTAAGAATGCTAATGGATAAAGTCTTACATGGGTCATGTAAGCACAGAGATGGAAATTCTAAGAAAGAATAAAAAAGAAATGCTAGAATCAAAAACACTGTACCAGAAATGAAGAATGCCTTTGATGGGCTCATTAGCAGACTGGGGGCAGCTGAGGAAAGAATCTCTGAGCTTGAGGATATATCAATAGAAACCTCCAAAACTGAAAAGAGAAAAAAGACTGAAAAAACTGGAACAGAATATCCAAGAATTGTGGGACAACTATAAATGGTCTATATATGCTAATGGGAACACTAGAAGGAGGAAAAAAGAACAGAAGAAACACAAGCAATAATGGCTGAGAATTTCTTCAAATTAATGTCAGATACCAAAGCACATATCCAGAAAACTTAGAGAACAATAAGCAGGATAAATGCCAAAAAAAAAAAAAAAACCAAAAACAACAACAAAAAAACCACTAAACCTAGGCATATCATATTCGAAAATTAGAAATTTGAAAATTGTAGAAATTTGAAATTGTAGAAAATCAAAGATAAAGAAAAAGAATCTTGAAAAAAGCCAGAGTAAAAACACACTTTTCCTATAGAGGAGCAAAGATAAGAATTACATCTGACTTCTTCTCAGAAACCATGCAAGCAAGAGAAGGGAGTGAAACACTTGAAGAGTTGAGAGAAAAAAAGCCACCAATCTAGAATTCTATACCATAAGAAATTATCCTTCAAAAGTAAAGAAGAAATAAAGACTTTCTTAGACAGAAAAAAATTGAGATAATTTATTGCCAGTAAATCTGCTTTGCAAGAAATGTTAAAAAAAAAAGTTCTTTAGAGAGATGGAAAATAATATAGGTCAGAAACTCAGCCCCACATAAAGAAAGGAAGCGCGTTGGAAAAGGAATAAGTGAAGGTAAAATAAAAACTTTTGTTTTTCTATTATTAATTGATCTAACAGATAACAGTTTCTTGAAAATAATAATAGGAACAATGTATTTGATGATGTATGCATATATACGCATAGGTATGCATACATATAAGTGAAATGAATGACAGCAAAGATGCAAGAGACAGGAGGGAAGAATCAGGATTACTTTCTTGTTTTTTATTTTCCCCCCAAAGCCCCAGTAGATAGTTGTATGTCATAGCTGCACATCCTTCTAGTTGCTGTATGTGGGACGTGGCCTCAGCATGGCTGGACAAGCAGTGTGTCAGTGCGTGCCTGGGATCCGAACCCGGGGCCACCAGTAGTGGAGCGCGCACACTTAACCGCTAAGCCACGGGGCCGGCCCCGGATTACTTTCTTATTATAAGGTACTTGCACTACCTGTGAAGCAGTATAGTGTTATTTGAAAGTAGACTTGTATTAGTTGTAAATGTATATTGCAAACACTAGAGCAACCAGTAAAAAAAGTAAAAAAAAAAGTGTAACTGATACACTAAGAAAGGAGAGAAAATGAAATAATAAAAATGGTCAATTAAAACCATGACAGGCAGGAAAAGAGTAGAAGAAAAAAGTAGGAACAAAGAACAAGGGCAACAAAGAGAAACCAGTGGCAAATATGGTCGATATTAATTCAGCTATATCAATAATCACTCTAAGCATCAATGGTCTAAGTACACCAATTAAAAGTCAGATTGTAGGAGTAGATTAAAAACAAAACAAGACCTAAGCATATCTTGTCCACAAGAAACCCACTTTAAATATAAAGACACATATAGATTAAAAGCAAATGGATGGAGGGTGGCACAAGTGGTTAAGTGCGTGCGCTCCGCTGCGGCTGCCCAGGGTTTGCCAGTTCGGATTCTGGGCGCGCACTAACACACCACTTGGCAAGCCATGCTGTGGCGGCGTCCCATATAAAGTGGAGGAAGATGGGCACGGATGTTAGCCCAGGGCCAGTCTTCCTCAGCAAAAAGAGGAGGATTGGCAGATGTTAGCACAGGGCTGATCTTCCTCACACACACACACAAAAAAGCAAATGTATGGAGAAAGATGTACCATGCTAACACTAATCAAAGGAGAGCAGGAGTAGCTATATTAACTGCAGACAGAGCAGACTTCAAAGCAAGAAAAGTTATCAGGGTTAAAGAGGGGCATTACATAATGATAAAGGGGTCAATTCTCCAAGAATACGTAACAATCCTTAATGTGTATGCATCTAACAACAGAGTGTCAAAATATGAGGGGCAAAAACTGATAGCACTGAAAGGAGAAATACATGAATCCACTATTATAGTTAAAGACTTCAACACCCCTTTATCATAAATGAATAAAGCCAGCAGGTAGAAAACCAGTAAGGGCATAGTTGAACTCAACAACACCATCAATAAACTGGACATAATGGACATCGATTGATTACTTCATCTAACAACAGCAGAATACACATTCTCTTCAAGCTCACATGGAACATATACCAAGATAGACCACATTCTGGGCCATAAAGCACACTTTAAAGTTAAAAGAATAGGAATCACACAATATCTGCTCTCAAATCACAGTGGAATTAAACTAGAAACCAATAACAAAAAAATAGTTAAAAACCCCAAAATACTTGACTATTAAAAGCACACTTCTAAGTAACATATAGGTCAAAGAAGAAATCTCAAGAGAAATTTAAAAGTATTTTGAACTAAATGAAAATGAAAACACAACTTACCAAGTGTGAGGGATGAAGGGAAAGCAATGCTTAGAGGGAAATTTATAGCCTTGAATGCATACATTAGAACAAAATGAAATATCTATAATCACTAATCTAAGTTTCCACCTTAGGAAACTAGAAAATAAGGGTAAATTAAATACAAAGTAAGCAGAAGAAAAGAAATAATAAAAAATAGAGCAGAAATCAATGAAATTGAAACCAGGAAATCAATGAAACCAAAATCTGCTTCTTTGAAAAGATCAATAAAAGTGATGTCTTTAGACAAGCTAATTAAGAAAAAAGAAGAGAGGACATAAATTACTAATATTAGAAATGAAAGAGCAGACATCACTACAGAGCCAATGGACACTAAAAGGATAATAAAGGAATACTAGGAATGCCATGCTCACAAACTAGATAACCTAGATGAAATAGACCAGTTCCTTGAAAGATGCACTCTGCCAAAACTCACACAAGAAGAAATAGGCAATCTGAATAGGCCTATATCTATGAAAGAAATGGAATCAATAAACAATAACCTTCTAAAGCAGAAAGCACTAGTCCCAGATGGTCTCACTGGGAAATTCTACCAAATATTTAGGGAATAAATTATACCAATTCTCTACAGTCTCTTTTGGAAGATAGAAACAGAGGGAATACTTCCTAATTCATTCTATGAGGTCAACATTACTCTAATACCAAAACCAAAGACATCACAAAAAAAGAAAACTACAGACCAATATCTCTCATGAATATAGCTGTAAAAATCCTCAACAAAATATTAGCAGATCAAATCCAACCACGTACAAAAATAATTGTACACCACAGGTGTAGAGTTATACACCACGGGTGTATAAGTGGGATTTATGCCAGGTACGCAAGACTGGTTCAACATTAGAAAATCAATTAATGTAATCCATCACACCAACAGGCTAAAGAAAAAAATCACATCAACAGATGCAGAAAAAGCATTTGACAAAATCTAACATTTATGATAAAAACTCTCGGTAAACTAAGAACAGAGTGGAACTTCCTCAACTTGATAGACAATATCTACAAAAAAAAAAATAATAATAACCCTGCAGCTAACATCATACTTAATGGTGAGAAACTAGCTGTCCCACTAATATTAGGAAGCAGGATGTCCCCTTTCCCCACTTCTTTTCAACATTTTACTGGAAGTCCTAACTAATGAAATAAGACAGGAAAAGGAAATAAAAGGTATACAGATTGGGAAGGAAGAAATAAAACTATATACGCAGACGACATGATTGTCTTTGTAGAAAATCTGAATGAAACAACAAAATACTCCTGGAACTAATAAGCAATTATAGCAAGATAGCAGGATACAAGTTTAATATATAAAAGTCAATTGCTTTCTTATATAGCAGCAAAGAGTAAGTGGAATTTGAAAATAGAAATACAATATAATTTACATTAGTACCCCCCAAAATGGAATTCTTAGGTATAAATCTAACAAAGTCTGTTCAAGATCTATGAGGAAAACTACAAAACTCTGATGAAAGAAGTTGAAAAACTAAATCAATGGAGAGATATTCCATGTTCATGAATAGGAAGACTCAATATTATCAAGATGTCAGTTCTTCTCAACCTGATCGATAGAGTCAATGCAACCCCAGTCAGAATACTAGCAAGTTATTTTGTGGATATTGACAAAGTGATTCTAAAGTTTACATGGAGAGGGAAAAGACCCTATTTTCGGTCAACACAAGATTGAAAGAGAGGAACAAAGTTGGAGGACAGACACTACCCAACTTCAAGACTTACTATAAAGCTACAGTAATCAAGACAGTGTGGCATTGGTGAAAGAACAGATGAATAGATCAATGGAACAGAATAGAGAGCCCAGAAATAGACCCAGATAAATCTAGTCAACTAATCTTTGACAAAGGAGCAAAGGCAATACTGAGCAAAGAGAGTATTTTCAACGAATAGTGCTGGAACAAGTGGACATCCACATGTGAAAAAAGGAATCTAGATACAGACTTGATGCCTATCATGAAAGTTAGCACAAAATGGGTCACAGACCTAAATGTAAAACATACAACTATAAAACTCCTAGAGGATAACATAGGAGAAAATCTGGATGACCTTGGATTTGATGATGACTTTTTATATACCATCAAAGGCATGATCCATGAGAGAAAGAATTGATAAGCTGGACTTCATTAAAATTAAAAATTTCTGCTCTGTGAAAGACACTGTCAAGAGAATAAAAAGACAATCCACAGACTGGGAGAAAACATTTGCAAAAGACACATTTGATAAAGGACTGTTTGCCAAAATATACAAAGAACTCTTAAAACTCAACAATAAGAAAATGATCAGGGCCAGCCCAGTGGCATAGCAGTTAAGTTCGTGCGTTCCACTTCGGCAGCCCCGGGTTCACCTGTTCGGATGCTGGGCGCAGACCTACGTTCCGCTCATCAAGCCATGCTGAGGCGTCGTCCCACATACAGCAACTACTAGGATGTACAACTATGACATACAACCATCTACTGGGGCTTTGGGGAGAAAAAAGGAAAAAAGGAGGAAGATTGGCAACAGATGTTAGCTCAGGGCTAATCTTCCTCAAAAAAAAAAAAAAAAGAAAAGAAAATGATCAACCCAATCAAAAAATAGGCCAAAGACCTTAACAGACATCTCCACAAAGGAGATGTGCACATGGCAAATAAGCATATGAAAATATGCTCCACATCATATGTCATCAGGGAAATGCAAATTAAAAGAAATGATGGGGGCTGGCCTGGTGGCACAGTGGTTAAGTTCCGCTCATCAAGCCATGCTGTGGTGGCATTCCACATACAAAACAGAGGAAGATGGGCACAGATCTTAGCTCAGGGCCACTCTTCCTCAAGCAAAAAGAGGAAGATTGGCAATATGTATTAGCTCAGGGCCAGTCTTCCGCACCAAAAAAAAAAATGATGACATACCAATACACAGCTATTGGAATGGCCAAAATCCAAAACACTGACAACACCAAATGCTGGTGAGGATGTGGAGCAACAGAAACTCTCATTCATTGCTGATGGGAATGCAGAATGATACAGCCACTTTTGCAAGACAGTTTGGCAGCTTCTTATAAAACTAAATATCCTTACCATACAATCCAGCAATCACAATCCCTGGTATTTACCCAAAAGAGTTGAAAATTTATGTCCACACAGAAACCTGCACACAGATGTTCATAGCAGCTTTATTCATAGTTTCGAAAACTTGGAAGCAACCAAGATGTCCTTCATTAGGTGAGTGGATACACTGTGGTACATCCAGACAACAGAAAATTATTCAGCCCTAAAAAGAAATGAGCTACCAAGCCATGAAAAGACACGGAGTAAACTTAAATGCACATTACTAAGTGACAGAAGCCAATCTGAAAATGCTACATACTGTTTGATTCCAATTATATGACATCTGGCAAAGACAAAACTATGGAGACAGAAAAAAGACCAGTAGTTTCCAAGATTAGTGGGGAGGAAGGGATGAATACAAGGAGCACAGAGGATTTTTAGGGCAGTGAAACTACTCTGCACGATACTATACTGGTGGATCTATGTAACTATACATTCATCCAAATCTGTAGAATGTACAACACCAAGAGTGGACCCTAATATAAACCATGGACTTCGGCTGATTATGATGTGTCAGTGTAGTTCATCACTGGTAACAAATATACCACTCTGGAGGGACATATCCTTATTGGGAGGCTGTGCACGTGTGGGGCAGGTGGTATACAGAAAATCTCTGTACCTTCCACTCACTTTTACTGTGAACCAAAACTGCTCTAAACATAAAGTCTATTAAAATAAAGAGCTGTGTTCTGTCACAGTCCGTGGACGACACTTAGAGTTGCACTGTAGACTGTGGCCTTTCTAGGTACAGAGACCTCAACCCTGTGTCCCCAAGTATCTCTGACAGTGGAACAGACTAAGGTGTGGGATTTTGAGAGGTTTTAGAAGGTGGAGTTGACCTAACCCGATAGAAACTGTGAGAGTAACACTGACCTGATTTGGTAACTGGGGCAAGAGTGATGCCAGGAACCAAGACGAAATGTTCAGGAGGGCATAGAAGGAAGTAGGCTGAGGGCAGAAAAGACAGAGGAGGGGCAATCAGGAGCATCCCACTAGACAGCTGAAAATCTGAGACCAGGGCTCGGGCAAGGGAGCAGCACTGAAGCAGAGGGCAGTGCCCCAGAGAGCAGCAACATTTGAGGGGTATACCAAGGGAAGCGGCCTGCAAAAGCGACAGAGTCAGGGGACAAAGAACCCAGGACAGCAGCATCTCAGAAGCCAAGGACACTGTTACGTGCACAGAGAGGTTAAGCCAGGTGAGAATTGAAAACCATTGGATCTAGGCCTTTGGATAACTAGAAAACCAGATCGCATGGGGATGAATGGAAAGTGAGCGTGGGGGAAGCTAACAGACACATTTCTACAAACACATCCTTCTACAAGCTCGGCAGTTAAGAAAGAGAAGATTCTGAGTGGTGCTCAGAGGGAGAGACAGGGTCTAGAGGGGATATTTTAGAATGGGAGCAAGTGAGGAAAAGAAATTAAGAGCGAGAATTTTAAGATCCAGAAGAGAGCTAAGAAATCAAGAGAAAACGGAAAAGAGAAAACAAGTGGTTAGCTAGACAGGAGAAGGGATACCCGTTCCCCTGAAAAATGGGGGACAGTGGTAAGCAAGGTCAGGCACAGAAAAGGTATAGAAATGTGTGGTGGTTTGCTCAAAAATGATCTAATTTCGTTTTACAATCAAAAGTCCGCATTAGTTCAGCTTCTCAGGGGATGCCAAGGTTTTCAGAGTCAAAATTTGAAGGAAGTAGCAAGCCCCAACTTCCTCCTAACTCTAAAAGCTACGTATTCTATCTCAACTCTTTCTATCCTTACCCTTGTGAACAACCACATCATCTCCTTATTTCTCGGCCACTCAGCCACAGCCAGGAGCGGCTGCCCATATCTGCTCCAGTCCCTGCTTTGAGGAACAACTCCACCAGCCCCACCTCATCGGGCAGAAAGTCAGGGCAGCCCTGAATCCTTCCTTTCTCTTCCTCCTGGGAACATGGCAGTGCCCTCTGGAGGTATAAATGTTCATTATCATGGGACTTGAGACTCGTAAGTTGTATGTCAATTATATTAAGCAGACGCAGACAGGAATATCATAAAAAGCTACCTTCAGGGTTTCTAATCCGCCGGCTAGACTCTAAACTCTGTGAGGGAAGCAACACGCCCACCGTGGTCTCCCCTCTGTGGCCCACGCTGTCCAGTACCCGGGGCCTAGTAGGTGCCAAGTGGGTGCTTACGGAATGAATGTTTGAGGTAATAAGATCCAGGTAACATTCCATACTAATCACTTAAGCATATGTTGTAATTCAAACTCACCAAGTTTCTAAAAACAAAAATATTCTCCAGTGCTTTCTCCTTGGAAGTGTTTTGCCCCTCTCTATCTTTAAATCTCTGTACAATTGAAATTTAGTGCACTTAATTCACTGACATGTTTGGAGACAACAACAGCTAGGGACACTCACTTTCCTCCCTTTACACAATTCTGAACCCGTCTTTTTCAAAACAAACATTGCCCAGTAACATTGAACCGTTCGTCTCAGACTTGCTTTTCACAGGACCATTATGACTGCATCATAAAATAAAAAAATTAATAATGAAAGAAAATACATTTTTTGAGAAATTTGCCCTTTAAGAGAAAAAAAAAAGTTGCACCACTATGAAAGAATGTTCCCTGCCGGCTGCTAGATTGTGAGTTCCAAAGCCCTTGGATATTCTACCGGCACCTCAGAACCCACTGCTCGACCCACACTGTGTCCCTTCTCCCTGCTAAACCTGCTTCTCCCGGGCTCCCAGACCACCGCCACCATGACCTCATTGTTGAAGGTCTCTGGACAGCCTCGTTGACATGCTATTCCGTTACCTTGGTATATAACCAGTCACCAACGCCTTTTATTCCTAGCAACTCCCATCCATCCTTCAACATCTCTCCTTCCCCTGGCTACTCTCTTAGCTCGGGCAATTGTTCTCTCTCACCCGGACCATTACTCACAAAAATCACCTAACGAGTCTCTCATCATCCAATCTTCTTGGCCCCCAGTGCACTCCCCACACCACCACCAGAAGTGGTATCTCTAGGAGCCAGACCTTGTCGGGTGCATGTAAGATGAATTCTAAGCTCCCCCATCAGGCATACACAACGCCCTTGGCAGCCTGGCCCCCGCTACTCTGGTCTCTCTTCCCCATCTCTGCACGCATCCCTCCTGCTGTTCTCAAAGTCCTCGCAGACCCCCAAATGCACTGTGCTCTCCCTTGTCCTTGGGCTTCGCTCCCCCTGCCTGGAGCCCTCTTCCTTCAGGGCTCAACTCCAATGCCCCTCTTCTCCCGGAAGCCTTCCTTGACCTTGCCCACCCTCTGTCAGGCTTGCTTAGGGAAGGTGCCCCCGTGGTCCCAGAGCACCTGGCCTTTCCCTTACCATGCTGTGCTGAAATGGTCTGTTTATGCCTCTGTCTCCACAGTGGAGGTGAAGCTCCAAGCTCCACAACGGCAAACACTGCATGCTGTTCACCATTTTCTCTAGGCCTGAGCCCAAAGCACACTTCATTGAGTCCAGGAAATATGTTGTATTCATATTTAATTCCCTGCATTTATCACAATGCTAAAACACAGCAGGTATGCATAAATAGTACTGAATAAAGGAAACATTCTATTGGTTAAAATTTAGTTCTGAGATTAATACACTTTAACTTGCTACTTGTATCCATATTAACCTGTTACTTGTACCCATATCGGTGCCAAAATGTTTGCGTGACATATACAGATGGCAAGTAGACATTTATTTCTGACATACACAGAATAAAAGATTACTAAGAATAGCTTGTGATAGGAGCATCTGTAAATTGAATTTCGAGAATTGGGGACAAGCATCTTCAAGTTGGCAGCATTTGCTTTGGAGTCAAAAGATCCTCATTATCACTTACTAGCGAGTCATTTCATCTTCCTGAGACTCAGTTTCTTCACAGGAAAAGCAAGTCTTCTCCAACTTCAAAAGCCTGCGAGTGGAAGTAGCTTGCTATTTTTATGCCTTGAGTTTGAAAGGTATTTTGAATAACAAGGCTCCTGGAAAAAAATTAAATAGTCTACTAATGCGTCTCTCACTGACACGAGTATATTCATACATAAAGTTTAAAGATGGAGGGCCGGCCCTGTGGCTTGGCGGTTAAGTGCGCGTGCTGCGATGCTGGCGGCCCGGGTTCGGATCCCGGGTGCGCATCGAGGCACCACTTCTCCGTTCATCCTGAGGCCGAGTCCCACATACAGCAACTAGAAGGATGTGCAGCTACGACACACAACTATCTACTGGGGCTTTGGGGGGAAAAAATAAAATAAATAAAAATCTTTAAAAAAAAAAAAAAAAAAAAAACCTGCTCATAAAGTTTAAAGATGGAAAGTGGGCTAAGGTAATTTAGCAATAAGTTGTCCTAAAAACATTTTGTGGAGAAAATATATATAAACAATTATAGACAAAATTATAAAGTGCCTAGTATTTTAAAAGAATATACAGAGAATACAGCAATCATGGCCGAGTCAGGAAGTCTAGTGGTACCCAACCTATGATTTGCAGTATTTGTGAAACTTTTTTAAAAAACTGTCTAAAATTGCACCGTTTTCTTTTCCTTTTATTTTTTTAACTGCTAAACAGTATTATAAGATGATTCCACAATGCTTGGTCATTATATAGACTCAGAACTTTCAAGTCATCCACCTAATGTCGCCCTTTCACAAAACACAATTCATTTTGGCCTCCTCATCGGCAATGCCATATAGTTGAGGATATTGGAATCAATATTGATACATATAAAATCCCGAGCATTTTAATTTTGATGTCTTTTATAACATTTTGATCAAATCTATGATTCATATCGATTCAAAGAAACCCTAATTGACCCTTTCATCTCTTCCTTTTTCCAAGGTCTCAAGTTAAAAGGCCCCCAGTCATGTTATAGCTTCCTATTTTAGCCCCTAAAATTGGATGCATATTTAGAAAAGGCTCTTAGCTCTCTTACTACCTTGAACACTTAAAAAAAAATAATGCACAGAAATACTTGTATTTTCTTAGGTTGCTCAAAACAGTTTCTTGGTGAAGCCATCAGCTCTATGTATAATCTTATAAATGCACTATTCTTTAGGTAACTTTTTATCTATATGAGACCATGCAGTTTTAACTTTGGAGCTCTTCCAAAAGAACTTTAAGTTCTTTTGTTGTTTTAAGCCTAAAATAAACTAAATTTTTCAGAAGTATTATGGTCTTATAGATTAGGCATTTAAGATCCCAGGAAAGTATAAAATGTCTTATTCCTTATCAAACATAAAAGGAGGAACATAATATTTTGTCCTACACATACACACATACAGATTGAGCCTCATAACCTAAAAGACATTTCCAAGCCCTAGTCTTAGGAGGAAGAGTATCCATTTGTTTTTTCACTCAAACCCACATATTTAAATTCAAATATTACTCTTTAAAGAAGCATGCCTCATTTCTGGTAAGCTCCTAAAACATAGGAAGCTGTTAAATATACTTTTGGGCAGTGACATACGCCTTGGATGCCCCAGGAAATTCTAGCCAGACCAGATTCCACCCCTCTTCCCACAAACCACACTCCAGCTTGTTCCCCTCTTCCTATCTGCTGCCCTCCTTCCTCATGTCATATATGTGCTCCTTCAGAACTCACACCTGCTCCAGCGGTTCCAGCTCTCCTAGTCTCTCTCCTGAACTGTGAAGGTTCTGGATTTTTGGTAACGTGTCATCACGTTGGTCTCTGATTCTTTTTACTTTTCCCCTGTCCTCACCCCCCAGTTGAAGAGCCACGAGAACCATGCTAAGAGAACCCAGGCTGTATTGCTCTTCTTCAGTGTTAGGTTCCCAATGCCCAGAAGTGCTAGAACATGGTTGCTTCCATTGCTGCTTAATGATGAGTGACTACTGATACTTAAAGATTCCATGTGTACATGTATTCTTTATTCAGGTCATTTTTTTTTGTGTGTGTGAGGAAGATCAGCCCTGAGCTAACATCCATGCTAATCCTCCTCTTTTTGCTGAGGAAGACTGGCCCTGAGCTAACGTCTATTGCCAATCCTCCTCTTTTTTCCCCTTTTCTCCCCAAAGCCCGAGTAGATAGTTGTATGTCATAGCTGCACATTCTTCTAGTTGCTGTATGTGGGACGCGGCCTCAGCATGGCCGGAGAAGCGGTGCATTAGTGCGTGCCCGGGATCCGAACCCGGGCCGCCAGTAGCGGAGTGAGCGCACTTAACCGCTAAGCCACGGGGCTGGTCCCTATTCAGGTCATTTTTAAGGGCAAGGACTATATTTTATTACCTTATGTCATTTATATCACTATGTTCATGACCATAACGGGCTAAAGATGAAACTGTATTTAGAAACATTGAAAGATTGGGGTCCCCTGAGTCTAGTGTCTCACTCAGAAAATTTAAAGATTTAAAATATTGACTTTTGTTAGAAGGCTCACTGGAACCAGTTAACCACATCTAATGTTTCTAAGACAGAAATGGAGCTACATCTTCGGTGAGAGTTCTAAAGTCAACACATATGGTGGAAAATAAGAGTAAAAATTATGCTTGAAAATCCTTTCAGTGGGTCTCCCCCAAAATACAGCATACATGGTTTTGTACATGCCTCACTAAGTCTCAGCAAGTATAACATAACAGTATAATTTCCACCAGGGTTTGGGACTAACCTGTTTCCTCCATTAAGCATTGTGTAAAGTAGTTGCATTTTCAGGAGCCATCTACTAGGAAAATATACTTTTGGTTTCTTATTTCCTTCTTTTTCCTATTAAGCGCATAGAGTTGAATTAAATGAGCATTCAATGCAATACCACGGAACACAAATTGTAAAGATAATGAATTAATTCTACAAATAAAAACTGCAGGGAAGATGATAGGCATAAAAGCTGAGTCTCCCAATTCAGAAACTATCACAACGTATCCTTGAATGTCAAGTCTCTAGTCACACTTGGAAAATTCCCCCCAAATTTCTCCAAGTAACCTGGCAGCTTTGCAATGGCTTTTCTGTAGTGTATGTTTATGTAAGAATTTTTTACCCCCCAAAAAGAAGCAATTTTTTTCCAACAGTATTACTCTAAAAATAATAATAAAATCTAGGTTGTGGAAAATGTTTTTTGATATCTGGCTACAAGTTATTTAAGAGAGTCTGTATGTTTTAAAATCATAAACAAATGCAGTTAAAGCAAAAATACCACAAAAATGTAGATGCCCTCTTTGTCTCCCCTTCCACACACACAAAATCCAGTCTAGTCTTAGAAAGAAATACTCTATGTAATTATCATATGAGCCACAATTGCACTCCTGGGCATTTATCCCAGGAAAATGAAAACCTATGTTCACACAAAAACCTGCACACAAATGTTTATAGCAGTTTTATTCATAATAGTCAAAAACCAGAAACAATCCTGAAGCCCCAACCAGCCCCAAATGGTGAATGGTTAAACAAACTGTGGGACAACCATACCATGGAATAGTACCAAATGGTAAAAAAGAACAAACTGTTGATACATGCAAGTTGAATCTCCAGAAAATTATGCTGAGAAAAGCCAAAATTCCAAAAGGTTACACACTATATGATTCCATTTATATAACATTCTTAAAAAGACAAAATTATAGAAATGAAGAACAGACTAGTAGCTGCCAGGGTTAAGGAGGGGGCACAGGAGAGAAGTGAGTATGAATATAAGACGGCAATATGAGGAATCCTTGTGGTGATGGAAATGTTCTCTATCTGGACGGTTATCACTGTCAATGTCCAGGTTGTAATATTGTACTAGATGCTGCAAGGTGTTACTATTGGGGGAAACTGGGTAAAGAGTACAAGGCACCTCTCCATTATTTAGCACAACTGCATGTGAAATTTATAATTATCTCAAAATATAAAGTTTAATCAAAAATAAAAATAAAAAAAGAAATACTCTAGCCTAATAAATGTATTTTGCCATATTGAGATCTGAGCTTAAGAATGCATCCTAGCACTTTCTTTGTAAAAACTCTAGAAGTAGATGAAGTACAATCTGGGTCACTCACAAAACAGTAACTCACAGCAGTTTCTTCAAGTGTCATTGGCATCAGTGAATGTCCCCAGTTCCCTCAATGAGGGCTCTCTCTGGTCAGACACAGCCCTTCTCAGCCTTCACACCACAGAGGCCGGGGCCCTGCCTGCCACAGAGGAATCCTTCCGTGTTCCTACAGCTGCCACAAAGGCCACAACAAGGAATTTCCCCATGGCAAGACAACCCATCATTATTCAGTCTACCCAAATGTAAGAACTCGGTGAAAGAACTGGATGTCACCCTTCTTGACTTAAATCAAATGTTCAAACACATAACAAATGCTCTGCCAGTTAGGGAGATTTTTTCTTGTATCGGAGTTGAGCTAATAGATTTGTCTGACGAGAAAACGTTCTAATCCAGAGAGACTAATATAGAGAATTAAAATTTATATACGGATACCTTTCAAGTTTTTTTTCTCCAAAAAATATAACAGAGTCATGTTAGAAAGCGATTTTAAACTTACTCTAATAATATCAGATTGCCAGAAGAATTGCTATGATGGAGAAAGCGATGTTTTTTTGAACCCTTATTTTCAGGTATAAACATTCATTCAATCCAATAAAGACATTTTAGAAAAAAAGTCAACATATAAAATTGATTTTATTTTTTCTATACTTTAATTAAAACAAAAGATGTTTAGTGATCCTCTACAGTACTAAGCATTTCAAATAAAATTGGTGATCAAGAAAAACATAACCTTTTTTTGCACGACAACTGAGGATTTTAATTGGAAAAATACTGCAGTCTATAAATAGGAACATCCAAAACATATTTAAACCACTTGAGCACTTGATTTTTCCATGTCCTTTGCATCTAGATTGCACAGACCACAGGAAATTTCAAAGACCGATAGCTGAATCTAAAAGAAAAAAAAAATTCCATTTAGTTGTCATGATCACTGTCACTATCAATCCCTAATATCTTATACTTCACCGACCACAGTTAACTTTGCCATGCTGCTTTATGCTTGGGAGAAGACAAATCACTAATCAATTATGTACACTCATTAAAAATGCTACCTTTAGGAGGCATTTTAATAACTTAGTAATAGGGGTGAATATTTCCTCTAACTGCTTATTTTAAAACATTTTCGATAACACATTAGCCAGGACACACTGAACATTTGTAAACACTTAAAGCTACAGTCTCCATAAACTGTCGAATTGCCCCCCAAAAGTGGTGGTCCAATTCTGCAACTGGTTGAGGTCATATGGAAAATAGAATTATATGCTAATTTGTTCCTATATTAAGTTATCATTGAAGGTCAGACCAAACACAGTAAAATGAATTCTGGAAAAAAAATTAACTAAGTAGATCGGTATGTACCGTATCAAAGTAAACTGTTTATCTTAATAGATACAAATACAAGAAAGATTTGTAAAATGAGGGCATTTTTTCCTTTTCAAAAAATAAATGTTTTAACCAACCCCAGGCAATAACTTGCATGATTTAAAAACACTTTATATAAATAGTTTTTCCCTAAAAGAGAACAAGGGCAGGGGATTTTTTTCAAGGGGAGAAAAGAAATGGAGAAAGGACTAGTATTCAAAAGAGAATAATTTCCCCAGAAAAAGCTTTACTTTTTCTACATATTTATTAAATTTAAGTCACACAAATAGGTGTACACATGTACTGTAAACTGAACACATAGGATTAAATTAAATGATGGGGTTAAGAGGTGCTGACTATAACACATTGATTATTTTACTCCAAAATAAACTAAACAATACAGATGTTTTCCTTGACATAGATTTGTCTGAAGAAAATATGTTTTATTTTAAAAAACTACTGAGGGAAAAAAACTATATCCATTTTTCTTTCTGGAAGGCATAGCTAGAGATAAGCCTTATCCTTAGATAAGTTCTATGGACACGACATCAACTTAAAAAACTATAAACTAAATTAATGGTTGAAGAACTTGGGCTACCAGCTTCACATATGATGATGGTGCACCCTCATATTTTTATTTTCAAAGGTCCTTTTACAGAAAAAGGGAAAGAATTTGGGGGAGGGGGTGATAGAGAAATGAAATCTTCCAGTCTTTCAAACCAGGGGACCAGTATTTTATAAAGCATCCAGTTTACTGCAGGACAGAACTAAGATGAGTGACAAAGATCATCTGTGTCACACCCTTAGGCAAATTGTGGGAAAAAAATAAAACAATATTTTTTTGTTCTAGAGTCCATCCTTTTTTCCATTAAAAGATATGTTTATATTTTTCATTTTATTGCAACATTTCCAATGCCATGCTACAAGAGATCTAGCACACACAAAGAGCCATCTGAATTTTCTTTAAATCGTAAGTCATTTTTAATTTCTAAAGGGACTTTACCTATTGCTTTTAATAAGATTTTATTACTTTTAGTTATCATAAAATATGTTAGTTTCCATGAAATATCTGTTTGACAGCTTGTTCAAATACATACTTTTCTGCTATATATTACTGGCATTGTTTACCCTATTTTCTCCTTACCAAGTTAGATATGGAGATACTTATTCAGGCATAAAATCTTCATGCTCCTCGAGGGACTATAAAATAAAGCGATATACTTCTCTACTATCATTCTTGTTTGAAGGACCTTATATATTGTGATCTTAATCCATAAAGAATGGAGAATTACACTAAAAAAGGGGGAAAAGTCTGACAAAAACGAAAACATGCACTGATGCCTAAAATACCAGGACTTAAGTACATTAATCTTCATTCCCATTGAAAGCAATCTCATGTCCAGGGACCGGGAATTATTCTACCATAAAACACGGCACATTAAATACTACAATAACCCATTTGAAATGTCTTAAGATAATTATTATGTCATCTACAAATGATTGTACATATAGTCATATTTTATTATTCATTACCAGAGGTGCTAATGTAAAATATGTTGAAATGGTAAAAATATTAAACTGGTTAAAGATAAGATCAAGCAAATCAGTAGCTATTTAAGACTCCAAATAAGATGTGAAAAAGAATCGATAAAAGCAAGGGCAAAATATTTGGACCCTGGTTATCACAAACAACACTACCATTCCTGATGGCTTGCATATAAAACTCCTTATCTTCACAAGCTAGTTGAAAAGAATGAAAAGATTCTTACAACCAGCTAAAAAGAAAGTCTTCACCATACTCCTTGAAAAAGCTCATTTTCACATTACTCAGGCTTCATTATGCTAAATCAATATTCGTTTAGTCACTGGGGTTATTGACATATTTTAAAATAAAAGTATACCCTTCAGCTACTGCACTCATTACAGGTAATTTGTCTTGTCAGAGAGCAGGGAATATTATCCTAGTCTTTCAGGGGCTGACAGCCCATGGAAATACCTCCCCATGGTTACAAC
Source organism: Ceratotherium simum simum (assembly GCF_057802395.1). NCBI lineage: Eukaryota > Metazoa > Chordata > Mammalia > Perissodactyla > Rhinocerotidae > Ceratotherium > Ceratotherium simum. Next base: position 31,119,678 of record NC_141929.1, on the reverse strand, counting down.
TGTAAATAATTTTAAGGTAAAATATTGAAAAATCAATGACTGTTTCCTGCAATCTGTCACAAACAAATCAATCATAATCTGTACTGCCAGAGAGTATGATTTGAAGGAGATGGGAGCAGATGTAATTCTTGGCTGGAATCTCTCATTTCAAAATCAGTTCACATAATGGTGTCATCATTTAAACACTTAACAGTCAGTGCAACTGTCACTGCAACATCTAGTTGGACAAAACCACAAGGAGGGGGAGGAGGAAATGCCATCACTATTATGTTAACAAACATTTAATTTCAATGGTTGCTGCATTAGTAAATTTCAGCTGAAAACAGTTTTACCTGCCCTCTTTCACGGTCCTAAATTAATCACAGCCGCTTTTCTATGTACTAACGCTTAATAAATTAGCCCATGACTCAAAATTTTACTCTCTAAAGCACATACATCTTTTATTTTACAAGTCCATTATAGAGAATAAAATTTGGAACTAATAAGACATTTGGATTGTAGAATATCTGTAATTCTATCTATAGAACGAAGACAAAAAACAGTATCACAGATGTGAAGACTATACTTTTAAAGTAGGTTTAAAGGTCTCAGTTACCCAGATATTAAATTTTATACTTTCTTTCTATTAACACATATTATATTTCAACTTTGTAAGATTGTAGCATGTTTTAAGATGACCAGCAAGATCTACTCAATTCAAAAATACCCTTGTATTCCATAAACAAGCTATACCATAGACTGATATTTTAAAAGCTGGAGTAATAACCCGAGTATATGAAGTGTAAAAGTTGGTGAAGGTCAGAATATTGAATTGTTCTGCAAATGTAAATGGCTTTCCGAGTAATCACTTTGATATCATCCTTTTTTCTAGGCTACACTTTAATGGCTTCCTCAGATGCTTATAACCTCTACCTAGGCATTAATAAAAGAATTTGAGATTGGTATATTTCCCCTTCTGGTTGTGTTAACCAAAAATATTATCTAATTTAAAGATTAAAGAGCCTTTTTCCTGAAGGTTTTTGTTTTTAAATGTATACTAGCCCTTTTAATGGAAGAAACTGATTTTAGCTACCACGTTGCTTACCATTTCCTAATTGTATCATTAGACACCATGAAGCCCTTTATTGTTCTATTAGTATCACTCCATAGACATGGTTCAGGGAGGAGATATTTTTGTTGACTAGAAAAGTATATCACTTTTCTTAAAAAGGAAAAAAAAATAGATGTAGATACCGGTGCACAATTTAAGCCTGTATAAACATCCTTAGACATAGTAATTGGTCTTTTATAAAAGGGTTTTACTCTGTTTTTAATTTAACCCGCATATGCAATGTGGCAACATAGCATGAGAAGACAAAAGCTTTCCTTCTTGATACAAATTGAACGTAATTTTTGTTCTTTAAGAATCTTAGATTCTTTAACACCGACATGAGGTTTTTGAAAATGAAAGAGCACGTGGGTAAATTATCAAAGATATCGTCCAGAAGAAAACAGTCTTCCATGTGAATCCCTGCAACAGCTGCAAAGTAAGCAGCAAGCCAAGCTAGCGAGAGGAAAGGAAAGTACCCGCAGCCCAGGATTACACAAAAAATGGAGAGGCACCTAAAGCTGTGAACTAGGAAGAGAACCCATGAGTGTGCGCTCCCGGCCTCCAGCGCACGAGAGCAGCCCAGGCTGGGCCCAGCTAACTCCTTGGCAGAGCTCTGGAACCAGTTGTCAACCACCAAGTCTCCCACTCAGAGTCTGGCTGCGGCTGCCAGTAAATCGCCCTGCAGAGAGCGCAATCCCCCAGAGAAGGCACAAAGCCTGGGAGGTAAATGAGGACGGCTAAGCAACGTGCCGAATGCACGCACACCCACCACAGGCTAACACGAAATCTCCTAGACCTGTGCAGGCCACCATCACAGATCTAATTCTCAGAAAGAAGCTATTTTAAGGGTGCTGAGTATGCCTAGATGAGATTTCTCAGCTCTCCCAACACAGCCCACAGCCCTAGGAGAAGCAGCTCAAAACCTCAGCACAGGAAAACCAGATCGTTTTCATACTTCAAATTTAAAGAAATTGCTGTCTACCAGATAAAGCTCTTATGTGTAATAAAGGCTCAGGATTACAGAGGAAAGTATTCTTTTAAAAGAGATAATATTACCTCCCTATCTTCAGAATCTCCTCCTTCCAACAGCCAGTACAGTAGCTCCATTATGAACTGTAGATTCTTAAAAAGAAAAACAGCAATAGTTAGCTTCGTCTTTCCTACCACTTCCTTCTTTCATGGAATTACAATTTAATTACCAATACTTCAATTGATTTTATTCCTGAATGATACATTTCTCAAAAAGCAGACTCGAGCTATTTCCACTAGAAAACATTTAGTAAAACCTTCTCAATTAATCAACCATAATCCATTACTGTTGAAAGGACATGGTTCCTTCATATTCTCAAAAGAGTAAGGAACTCCCACACACACCTATTTTATTTAAAAGGAGAATTAGTTTTAATATATTTGAATACCATTAATATACAGGAAATATGAATCAACAATAAATTTTGGCAGACAACAGATACAAAATTCTACCAATTTGTATACATGTTTAGATTTTTTCCTATATTTATCCTCAGAAGGAAAGGAAAAAATACCAATCCTCTTGTCTTTTAAATTCAACAACTTTACATGTGGTTAAAGAAAAAAAAAACTAACCTTAAAGGCAAACAAAGAGAAATCAGATTGCTCACTGCTTAATATTTTCTTTATATTTATGCTGTATATTTTCTAACTTGCTGTAATCCCTCAGCTCTTGGTCATACATGAAACCTCTTCTCCATAAGACCAACCAGTGATAAGAGAACATAACTGTGTTATTTAAAAACAATTGTACATTACTCCATATTACGTTAGAAATCACTTGAATGCCTTTGAAAGTATTCACAGAGAAGCTGTTGTTCTACTGCAGGCTGTACTAACTAGAGGTGCCTTCTGTAAAATTACTTTTACTTTTTTTTGGTCATACAATCATCTTTTTTACTTAACAAAGTGTTCTCTATCACTGTACCCAGTTCCTTGCTCTCTTCACTAGACAAGGCAAATATTCTGAAAAGTGATGTTTTTCTCATAGCTTTTCTCATCTCACCCTATTTTGATGAGAAGTGACAAGTTTTAGACACACCTGTACACTCTTCGTCATTAAAAGAGTTTGGTACCTATGACTGAAGCTGATATTCCCCCTAAATGTATTCTTAAAAGAACTGGGTAATGAAAATAATCAAAAACTGTAATTTGGTATAAACAGATTATTTCCTTTAAATAACAATTCTATTTTTATAAAATATCATATAACCTGAGTCTTGATTTTTATGAAAAGCACTGAGTTTATAAATTTCACTTCCCAATGATATCATTAAAAATAAATTATCCAGTGTTATTTCCATGAACCAAAAATTTTTCTATTTACTGAACCTTCGTTTAATGCATTAGTAAAATTTTAATAATCCAAGGCCTCAAGTGACATTCTCTACATTCTGTACTTAGTCCCTATTACCAATATAAATACTTTGGTAAAACCAACACTGATGCTATTTTGGGTTTGCTCCACACATAAGCACACCATGTGGAGACACTCACTTGTAGATGAGCCTGGAGATATGCAAGGACAAATTTCAGCCAACACTTAGAGGAACCCCACACTTCAGAAGTGAACTTAGCCGAAAACCTCCAAATGTATTATGGAAGCATCATACTTATCACCTGCACAGAAAATGGAAATGATTCTGTTTAAGAAAACACAGACGACTAGTTAAATACTTTGGGGATATTAGATATGAATATCTAATCTAATTTTCTCCAAGGTATCACTCCATATTACGGCAAATAAACAAATAAAGGCTGTATCAAGGTGTGGAATATCATTAGCCCGAGAAAAGGCTAGAAAAGTGGATTATATAAATGACAACTGCAGGAGAAAATTATATTCCCTTCTCCCGAACAAATGTTAAGTGCATCCTTACTAATAAAGACTTAAACTCAAACTACATTAGAATATACTGGTTTTCAATTTTGAAGCATCTAAGTTAATTTGCCAAGCTAAACTGGTGCTTAGGTGTACTCTAGCTGTAAAAATACTGCAGATTTATGCAGAAATAAGTCACAAGTATCACACTGCAGAGTAACGCTGTGAAAGGAAACCAGAGTCATTACTGAAGGAGAAAAAATAATTCCAATGTTTTATATCTTCTTGAAGCCACATCAGCTGCTATTCTATGAAGAACAATTATTCTCTATAAAACAGCTAACTGATACCAAAAAGATGTTAAAAATACAGGAGCCAACAATGGAGAAGCTGAAGGAAATATAGAAAGATATTGAGATATTAGTATACAAAACAGGCTGTGCTATTTCAGAGTTACAACAGTATTCCAAAATATGATACTGTTTTCATACTCCATTTTAAAGAACATGTTTAATTCACTCAGGATTATACGATTTCATTTACTTGCACATTATCAACAGAAGAACACATAATTTTTTCCTAAGATTTGTATAATGCAAAAATATATTAATAATTATTCGGTGTTATTCATTAAAACAAGATGATAGGTAATTAGTTCATCTTCGTATTTCATTTCTTCTAACGCCGCACATCAATTTGAAAATACTACATGGATAACAGCATAGGGATGCTGATCTTCAATGCCAGAAAAAAATGTTGATGGGGGAGTTGGGGGATAAGTAAAGCAATTATCTCAAAATTAATGCTCGTGTTTTAGTTCCAGCAAACAAATTTAAATAAGTCGTTCTTTGATTTTAGTTTGCCCTGTAATTCTAGCCAGCTAATTATCCTTGGAGTCACGACTGAACTGTGCCTCTACACCTGGCTTCTCTGATCATATGCCTATGGCCTCCTCCACTTTCCATTTCCTCCTTCCACAATGAGTTTTAATATTAAAGAAAAACATTCACACATCTTACATACACACTGATGGACAGCCAGCTTCCAGGAAACCACGAGCTACAAAGAGAGGGGGGAAATCTTAATGCAATACTTATGTTAAAGGGTATTAGGTCCTGGGTAAGCCAAGGGTAATATAACCAACCGCATCCGTCTTGCTATTGTTTTTGCATTCAGAGATTTGAAGTAATGGACAGTAATATTATTTTAGTGGTCACCCAGGTTATGATTCAGATCCTCATACTAAAAAAGGGGCTAAATGCACTATCTTCACTGGCTCGTCAATTCAAATTTATGGAACAATATTTTGGAAGAAATAAAAGAGTTTTCTTCCATTGCTGGAAATAAAAACAAGGCATTCCATAAACAAGGTAGCTAAGTACTTGACGGTATGAAAAAAGAAATTGTTTTAGATCATTAAAACATTCCAGGAGACTGTTTTCCAAAAAAACGAAGTGCCATAAATTTCTCATATATTTACCTTTTTATTATATCCCTGTTTCTGCACATTAAGCATGCCTTCCTCTTAGATTTATTTTGAACACTAACAAACGTTTGCTTAATAATATACTGCTCTATTTCTGCTTTTCTTTCTAAATTAGTAACCATTATTCCACAAAGATAGAGCACAAAGAAAGCCGACAAAGGCATTGTCAAAAAGCCACAAGTAGTATAGTACATGCCAGAACACTTAACATTAAACTATCATTTCTCTCTAAAACTCCCGTTGCCAAAGTGCTTACAAAATCTGGAAGCTCAAAGACAGGTTTCAAGTGTAATTAAATTCTCCAAAAGCAAAACTGTACAAAAATATGCCGCCCTTCTTATGTCACCATTTTATAGACAACATTTTCTCAGGATCTTAATTAAGATAACGATGCACACCTGTGTCAACATTCTCTGGCAAGACAGCCTTATCAATCATAATCCTTTAAGTACACTCCAAAACAGCAAAGCGATATGACAGAAGCAATCTGTTGCCTTTCCTAGTGTGGTGTTGTGTCTCTCCCACAAGAATGATGAGATCTTTAAAATACAGCAGACCTACTTTTATGAGTCTTTAAAGTTTTAACTGTAAACAGTTATTACACTAAATAAACAGGAATAACCTCTTTTGCACTCGATTTAAACAATGACAACCGTACAGCCAAAACTCGAAGAGCAAGCTCTACTGCCATGTCTTGGCAATACAATTATGGATCTTATTTGAAAAGCTTTAAATTTTAAGAGTTGTGCATAACTGGATCCGTGCAGACATGACAAACCAATAAACCCTTAGCAAGTTTTAAAATGGGGATTGTTTAGAGTCCTACGTTGAAAACAACCAGGGCATACGTATTGCTAGTCTAAGTCAAAATGTTCACAAAGATACAAATGCAATAGTAAGCCAAAAAAAAAAAAAACAAAAACCAAAAAACAGAAAAACAACAACAAAAAAAACGAATCATCTTGGTAACCTGGAAGAAGAGAGAAGAGAGCTCGCACCTCTGCTGGGGGAGACAGCAGCTTCGGTGCAAAGAGCCCTGTGAAACTACTGCTCACAAGTAAGCAGGTTCCCACACGGGAAAGCTGATGAATAAAGGGGGTAAAAAGGGGGGAAGAGGGCAACATATCGTCACCACTACCAAGACAAAAAGTTAAAACCTCGTGTTTACCAGCAGAAACGTGAAAACGGAGACAGCCCGCCAGATGCTATCTGAATGCCGGCTGCCTGCTAATGATCAGCCCTTCCCTTGCACGTATTCACACAAGTCTATCTCAGACGCCCGGCGGCCGTGGCCAGCCGAGCAGCAGAGCCATCAATGTGCAAATAAAGCAGGAAATAGAGACATCCTTAAGAAATGAGTCTTAAGTTTGACGCAGAGCGGAGGTGACAACCACAGCAACACAGCCGTAAATGCTACATGCTTCGATATCTCGCAGGGGTCTCTCCACTCCCCGACACCCAAAGGAAGACAGTCCAAGCAAAGGGGTGGGGGAGAGGGGAGGGGGCAGAGCCCAGCGGCCCGGAGCGGCAGGATGATGTAACGAGGACGTCGGCGTGACAGACTCCGAGTCTCGGTGGCACGAACCTCCATGGCTCCGTTTCAGCCACCAGCATCCTGGAGCAGAGCCGAGAGGGTGAAGCCGCCGCGCGTGGCCGGAGGGGACACGCCCACGCGCGCCCGCCCGGGGACCGCGACGCCAGGAGAGGCCCACGCGGCGCCCGGCGGCGTCCGTGCGGTCCCCGGGGGGACGCGCACGCGGCTCGAGGGGCGGGGACCCGGCGGGACGGGGACGCGGGCTCACCTTCCGCGGCGCGGGCGCGCGGGCCGCGGACGCTCCCTCGTGGCTGGCGCGGGGCCCCGGCGGGCGGCGCGCGCGGGCCGCTCCCGACCGTTACCGCGAGGGGCTGCGGCGGCGGGCGGAGCCGGGGGCGGCGCTGCGGCGCGGACGGGCCGCGAGAGGCGGGAGGAAGGAGCCGGGCGGGGACGCTTCGCGGCGCTCCCGCCACCGCCGGGCCCAGGCCGAGCCGGCAGGGCGGCCGCCACCGGCCGGCTCCGCGCCCCCTCCGGCCCGGGCCGTCCGGGCCGCGCCGCCTCGCCTCGCTCTCGGCCGGCTCGCACCCACCTCCGCCCGGCCCTGCCCGCCGCGGCTGCCGCGGGCTTCCCGTCTCCATGACAATAGCGCGCCGACGCCCCGCCCCGCCCCGCCCCCTCGGCGCGTCGACTCGGGGGCAAGGGCCTGACGTCACTGGGGGCGGGGCCACCCGAGGCCAGCGTCCAATTAGAGGTGAAGGCACAGAGGCATAGGGCGGGGCGGACCAAGAGGTTCCCGGCGAATGCCCGCTTGAGGGGCGAAGCCCGGGGGAGCTGGAGGCGGGGAGGCGTCAGCGCGCGTGCGTGAAGTCGCGCTGCCCAGTGAGTGCAAGGGTGCTGGCTGGGTTAGCGTGCGGACGCTGGGGCTCGGGAGGCAGAGTGTATCCCGCCGGTCAAAGTCATTGCGAGAAACTTTGGGTAGAGTCATGCTTCGGCGTGCGTGCGACCCCGTCACGAAAGGCCACAAAGTCCCTGATACACTGAGCTCCAGCGGAGTGCCCAACACTGTGCCAACCTCTGTCCTGGTTCACCAGCGCCCCTGTCTGTCCCAGAATTCGAGTGCGTCTGCGGCTGGTGGCGGGGCGGGGTGGAGAGGCGCGCGGAGGGTCTGTTTTGCATTCTAACTGCGTGGCCGTCGTGGGCAAGGGCTCTGCCTGTGGCTCCGTTGTGTGTGTTTGCCTTGCCAGCGCCTCGCTGAGCAAACAGTGGTTGGGTTGGGCACTGCTCGGCGAAGTGTTTGCAGTGGAGCGTGGGCGGGTGCGAGAGTGAGTGCGGAGGGGAAGGGGACCCGCACCCTCCACCACCACCGCCACCGGCCTGGCCGGGTGAGCTACGGATGGAAAGCCCCGAGAAAGAGGCAGTGAGGCATGGTGGGGGCGGGAGAAGGGTAGTGGGGTCCAGAGACCTACCCCGGCGTAGCTGCTGCTTCATCTGGCAGCTCTTGCCCACTACCTCTCCTCTAAAGAAAGGCTACCCCCGTAGCCCCGGGCCCCCAGTGTCTTCTCCCTCGCCGTCTGGCGAGTGGTTGGTGGAAGAGAGGCCAGGCCGGCGACGTGCAAATGTCCAAGGCTTTTCACTCGCCCACCTGCTGCTGCTGGCCGAGAGGGACAGTCATCCTGGACTCCCTGCGCTCTGGACGCGGGCATCCATCCGGCTCTCCCAGGGACTTTCATTCCGGGTCTCTAACTCGCTCTGGGGCTCTCTGGCTTGTGGGGAGAAGCCAGGGGCGGGTGGACGGCGATCCGCCTCGGAGCCCAGCCTCCTGGCGAACAAGAAATCCGCTAACTGCGTGATTGACTGTGGCGAGGAGAGAGCAGCGCGTCCGCTGGCGCGCAGTCCGCGGCCTCGATCCCTTTGTGCTTCAGAGCGGCCGGACCAGCGACCAGGGCCCGCCGTGCGTCGCAACTGCGGCTCCACCCCGACTTAGCACGGGAGGAAAGTTGGAAGAGATCGGGGCGCCTGGGATATGATTGTCATCCTGGAGCCGGCGCTCGAGAGTCTGAAAGGGGGGGGAGGGAGAGAGGGGGAGAGGGAGAGGGAGGGGGAGAGGGAGAAGGAGAGGGGGTGAGAGAGAGAGAGAGAGACCCGGGAGAGGAGGGGGGAGAAAAAGAGGAGGGGGGACAGGAGGGCTGCGGAGGAGAGGCGGGCGCGAGGGAGGGGCGAGGGGGAGCGCCAGCGAGCGGGAGAGGGAGCCGGGGAGGAAGAGGGAGAGGGCGAGGCGCGCCTGCCGGCCGGGTTGGCTGCGGCCGCCCAGAGGCTCCTGCCAGTCCTCCCACCGACTACACCCCGGGAAGGAGGAGCTTCAGGCGCGCACAAGGCGTCAGAATCCTCAATTTCCAACTTAGCATCTTGGCAGGACCTTTGCGAAGCCAAAAGCAGAGCCCCCCAGTGCAAAGAGCGAGGGGGAAAAAGAGAAAGCAGCAAGGGAGGGGGGAAACCCTGCCGGGGCGAGCGAGGCGCGCAGAGCAGCGGGCTCGGCGGTAGCAGCCGGAGGCGCGCGGGAAGCTAGCGAGGAGGCGCCGTGGGCCGGAGCCCGGAGCCGGGGCCCGAGGAGCGGCGGCCCGGGGCAGCCGGAGGCCAGGTGCCCGCCCGCTCGCCCTCGCAGGGCGCCGCCCGGCTCGTTGGCGGCCGCGGCGCGGCGCGCCCCATGCCCGTGTGTGGCCATGTCCTACCCGCAGGGCTACTTGTACCAGCCGTCCGCCTCGCTGGCGCTCTACTCCTGCCCGGCGTACAGCACCAGCGTCATCTCGGGGCCCCGCACGGATGAGCTCGGCCGCTCGTCGTCGGGCTCCGCGTTCTCGCCCTATGCCGGCTCCACCGCCTTCACGGCGCCCTCGCCGGGCTACAACTCGCACCTCCAGTACGGCGCCGACCCCGCGGCGGCCGCCGCCGCCGCCTTCTCTTCGTACGTGGTGAGTGAGCGGGAGCCGCGGCGGGCGAGGGCAGCGGGGGCCGCGCGGGGCGGGCGAGGGCTGTGGGCACACGGGCCTCGGCGCCACCGCGGACCGCCCCCGCCAAGCTTCGCGGCCCCTGCAAACTTGGGCGATCGTCTCGCTCGCCTTCGCCCGGGCCCGGGATCGGGAGTTGCTCGGAGAGGAGAGCCGCGTCTTGCTCGGATCGCTGAGCGGGCGGAAAGGGTTTTTTGGGGAGAGGTCGCTGCAATTAAAGAGCAGCATTTGGTTCAAACGTGGGCTCCAGGCAGCCCTGCAAATCTTATTTCACTTTATTTTTTTGGTTTTGCCATTTCGGAAAAGTAGTTCAAAAGAAGTAGACCCGAAATTTGAGCAGAAGCGTGCTAAGTCTATGTAAATGTGTTTGGCCTCGCCTTTAATTAGTCCTCCAAAATGTTGCAAATCCGTAATCCTATCTTCGCAATCCGATTTGCAGGTATTAAATTTCTGAAAAGTCGGCTGCGGTGCATCCGGGATTTTTCGGCCGGGTGCACTTTCTGGGAAAGCGCCGTGGCTTCGGTTTGGGGTAACACTTATGGAGGGGTGGGAGTGCCGGGACAAGGCTTAGCTTTCCGTTTGCCTTTCTCTGTGGGGGAAAACATGCCTTGACTTCCCTTGCTCTCCCCCCTTGCGCCCAACGTGCAGCCACTCGCGCGCGGACGCAGAGTCGCCGCCGCTGCCCAGGCCTTTCTCTGGCCGGATCCGCGCACCGGGGGCGGACGTGCCCGTGCAGACGGGGCCCTACAGGGTACCGCCGAGGCCAGGACGGCTTCAAGCGCCCCCGAAGGACCAGATTTCAGGAGTTGGCGCCCCCGCTGCCTTCTGAGGAGAAGGAGGGTCTGCCTTTGGGTCTGAGCCTGCCAGCCCTACCTCGGGGAAAGCCAGAGTTCGGGCCTCGCAGCCCGCAGACCCCCGGGCGCAGGGAAAGTGTGCTTCAGTCGTCCAGGTGACACTGGGGACCACGGCCCACTCTCACCTACTCTTTGCCTGTTGCCTGCAGGGCTCTCCCTACGACCATACACCGGGCATGGCAGGCTCCTTGGGGTACCACCCATACGCGGCCCCCCTGGGCTCATACCCGTACGGGGACCCCGCGTACCGGAAGAATGCCACTCGAGACGCCACCGCTACGCTCAAGGCCTGGCTCAACGAGCACCGCAAGAACCCCTACCCCACCAAGGGCGAGAAGATCATGCTGGCCATCATCACCAAGATGACCCTCACCCAGGTGTCCACCTGGTTCGCCAACGCACGCCGGCGCCTCAAGAAGGAGAACAAGATGACGTGGACGCCGCGGAACCGCAGCGAGGACGAGGAAGAGGAGGAGAACATTGATCTGGAGAAGAACGACGAGGATGAGCCCCAGAAGCCTGAGGACAAGGGCGACCCCGAGGGTGCCGACGCAGGTTGGTGGACGCAGGAAAGGGTGTGTTGAGCGGGAGTAAGAAGGAAAGGGGGGCCTGGAGAGGGGGCGCACAGGGCCTGGAGGTTGGGGGCTGGGGTCTTTGCCTTAGCGCGCGGGGACCCGGGCCCCGCCGCGCTGCCGCCGCGCCTCTGACGGCCTGGGTTTCGCCCGTAGGAGGAGCGGAGCAGAAGGCGGCTTCGGGCTGCGAACGGCTGCAGGGGCCGCCCACCCCCGCCGGCAAGGAGACCGAGGGCAGCCTCAGCGACTCGGAGTTTAAGGAGCCGCCATCCGAGGGCCGCCTCGACGCGCTGCCCGGGCCCCCCCGCGCCGGCGGGCCCTCCCCGGCCGGGCCAGCGGCTGCGCGGCTGGCCGAGGACCCGGCCCCTCACTACCCCCCGGGCGCTCCGGCTCCGGGCCCGCACCCAGCCGCGGGCGAGCTGCCCCCCGGTCCCGGCGGGCCCTCGGTCATACACTCGCCGCCGCCGCCGCCGCCGCAGGCGGTGCTTGCCAAGCCCAAACTGTGGTCTCTGGCAGAGATCGCCACATCCTCGGACAAGGTCAAGGACGGGGGCGGCGGGAGCGAGGGCTCGCCGTGCCCGCCGTGCCCGGGGTCCGTAGCCGGGCAAGCCCTAGGAGGCAGCCGCTCGTCGCCCGCCCCGGCGCCACCGCGCTCGCCCTCGGCGCAGTGTCCCTTTCCAGGCGGGACCGTGCTGTCCCGGCCTCTCTACTACACGGCGCCCTTCTATCCCGGCTACACGAACTATGGCTCCTTCGGACACCTTCACGGCCACCCGGGGCCTGGGCCAGGCCCCACAGCCGGTCCGGGCTCTCATTTCAATGGATTAAACCAGACCGTGTTGAACCGAGCGGACGCTTTGGCTAAAGACCCGAAAATGTTGCGGAGCCAGTCCCAGCTAGACCTGTGCAAAGACTCTCCCTATGAATTGAAGAAAGGTATGTCCGACATTTAACGCGGGCTGCGTCGGTCCAGGACTTTCCTAATTTATTAAAAAACATGGCCTTGGCAGTTATTTTTCCATCACCAAGAGAGAAAAACAAAACTACCCCTCCTATTAAAAAGTTTATAGTTCATGGAGATGAATGACATAAAAATGTAAACATCTCCACACACACAAAAATGTCTTAACGGACCGAAAAGAAAAATTAAAAAAATAATTTGTATTAAATCTTATTCTGTATATTTAATGTAGCATTTTTGTATTTAAATTGATAATTCAATATCTTTGAAGTAAATTATGAAATTAAGACACCTGTACAGGCATTTGATGTTTTTTTGTAATATAAATATATACATTTGTGTTTCCCCCAAAACTGTTTCATAGTTTAAAAATACAAGTTTAATTTAATTTTTTACACCTATTGATTTTTCTGGGTATGAACTAAAGTATTATTACAGAAAGGAAACAGGTTATACTCTTAGATTTAAAAAATGAAAGAAACTGCAGCCGCCTTTGTAAAATGCAAAATATTTAATTAAAAGAGATTTTAACATAATCAGAGCCACTTATTACTTTTTAGAAGCCTCAATAAACTGTCCATCGCCTTGGACAAAAGGTGCGAACTGCAACTTCTTTTCGAAGTGGGGAATGAAAGGTTCCATAGAACCTCAGTGTGCCAGGGGGAGGCCATAATTAGGCTGCAAGCCCCGGGGAACTTGGCCCTGCCCGGAATGCAGATTTGGATCACTGATGCGGGCTGCTTGGGGGAGATTGGACCCTGGAGGAGGAGAGAGACCCAAGTGTGTGCCCAGAAGGGAGAAAAGATGGCAAAGCCAGCTAGAGACACGCACCACCCGAGCTCCATCGCTTAACCTAATTACTTCCAATCAGTGTCGTGTTTTATGCAAAGCAATCAGCTGGTGAACTTTGCTAATGAGTTCGATTTTATGCCGGATTTAGCCCTTATTACTATTTCAAAGGTGCTGTGGGCTAATGCGAGCGGGATGCGTTAGGGGATGCCAAGGAGAAGGCTTTCCCAAGTCACTGTCTTTACCCCTTCAAAATTGGACGTTGATCTCATGGGATTTGATTAAATTAGGAAATGCTCCATCCGCGACGGTGCGGGTGGTAGGCGGCCCCATAGAGCCCGGCACAGCCGCGGGTCTGGGGCTGCGGGACCGGCAAGGGGACGGTTCCCCCCTTTCACAGGTAGGTGTCACACTTGTCCTGAATTACAAGGCTGCACTTTGCAGAGTCTGAGATTGGAGAGAGCGAGGGCGGAAGTGGGGGTGGGAGCGCCCTAGGCGCTTGGGGGGAGCAAAGGGAGCCCCGAACCGACCTGGAGAACCCCCCACGCCCCTCCCCCCCCGGGCCCCCTTTTGGACAAGTGGCCGTCAGAAGTTCGAGGACGTTTGCTTAGATAATGAGGCCGTTGTGGACTCTATCAGGCTTGTCGTCGCTTTAGCACTTTTCCCGTCTCGGATTCAAGAGTCCGAGTAGCTACAAAAGTATTTTTGAGGTTTTATGTTCTCGTTTTAATCCTGCATATTTCATCTCAAAATGAAAAGTCGAGATGCGTCTCAATCCCACGTGAGGAAGAGACATCTCCCTGCGCCGGAGGCCCGCCAGCACTGTCGGCGCTCGCGTCTCCATTTTGCGCTCGAGACGTGGAACCGCGGACGCGTTTTACTTCGTGGGAAATTTTCGGTGGTCGGGGGAGGGGAGGGTTTCCAGCAAAAACATATTCCAGCGAGGGGAATTAATTTGCTCTATTAAACCCGGGCGTGAGTGTGGAGAGAGTGTGTTTGCACATAACACCAGTTTAATTAGGCTAAATCAAAATGCACATATTTGCATTTCTTCTCAAGATTACTTTAACCCTACTTGGTTTTTTAAACACATCCAAACTTGCACATGCAAACTTGCACTTTTGCTATTTGTTTTTTTCAACCCTGCAACGGGGCTCCTTTAGCTTATTCGAATTTAGACAAGTTTGAAAGCTGCATTGTCCAGATGTTTTTGCGAACAGCAGTCGACTTTAGAGTTTAAATTAGTGAGAAAATTCACGCAGGGAAAATGATTTCAAAGCTGGAAGTGTGAATGATTAAATATTCATGAGACGATCGTATTTTATTTTGTCCCTTTAATTATAAATGATTTTTTTAAACAATTGAATTCCAGAGATGACTCGCCCAACCCCCCGCGCCCCAGCCCCCTCCATCCACCCCCTGACAGCCGGATTCACAATCAGCTTTCTCCCCCCTGTTGAATATGCAGCCCCGGGAGTCACCTTCTCTTCTAAAAAAGTCAGAAGAATAGGCCAGTCTGCTTCTCTTAAGAGAGAGTTTAAGGACGACATCAACTCTGTGGGGTTTTGGAAGCACTGGCTCTAAACCCTGCCCAACGATTTTAAAAAGAAAATTACAGGCCTCCTTGTGTTCCCCGGAATATGCAAATAGCGCGGCGCGGGCCTCCCAAGTCTGATCGCCGAGGCTCGGGGCTGGGAGCTGAATGCCCGCGGGGCTGCCTGGGAACGGGAACGCGCCCCGGGGAGCCCGCGGCCTTTCTCCCCAACGAGGGGCAGCGCAAGGAGCCTCCCGGCCAGGGATCGAACCCGCCAGGGGCTGGAAGGCTGGTGCCAGAGTCGCTGCCCCCTGCTCGCATCCCTCCTACCCTTGGCCCCTGCAGGGTCTATGGTTTTCTTTGCGTACTTCATCTTGAGTACAAGCCCCCAATTAAGTTTGAGGCTTTCTCCTTTGTAGAGCTGGGTTTCAGTGGCCAGTGGCTTTTCTGGTGTCTAGAGCCTTTCCACTTTGGGGGAGGCCTGCCGGGCAGATCCGGGTTCGGGCATTCAGGAAATGTCTCCCGCCTTTAATCTTAGAAGTAGTTGCGTGTCTTTACAGCCCCAAATCCCGCCTCGAGCCTCCGCTTGGCCGCGTCTTAGGCCATCTCGAAGACGATGGGTCCTAGAGGCGTTGTGGTAGGGGTTCTTCGCAGGCTTGGACTGGGGCGCGGAAGTTCCGCGGGCGGCAGCGCCTGAGACACCTCGGTTTGGCGGCTGTGCGGGCGTTTGCCACCTGCACTTGGCTGCGCTGGTTCCGGCCCTCA
The DNA here is from genome assembly GCF_057802395.1 of Ceratotherium simum simum. Classification (NCBI taxonomy): domain Eukaryota; kingdom Metazoa; phylum Chordata; class Mammalia; order Perissodactyla; family Rhinocerotidae; genus Ceratotherium; species Ceratotherium simum. The sequence goes on along the minus strand of NC_141929.1, from coordinate 31,104,237 downwards.
AGGAGCGCCTAGTTTGGCACTTAGGGACTAGGAGGCGCTGAATCCCTGGCAACGGGGACGGCAGAATCACTGAGTGGGGTCTATGGGGTCAGCCCCCTGAGGCAGCGCTAAACCGGGAACGGGCTGGATCCCTTTCCTTACCCCTCTGCGCGGGGCCGAATCAGTTCATGAAATTTGGGGGTGAGGAGCCCGGTTAATTCCCGAGGGCGCATACGCGGACATTGAGGAGAGGCTGCGGAAGGGGGCCTTTCCGCTTCCCACTCTTCGGCTCGAGGTACCAGGGCCCGAAATATTGTTCCCCCGCCTGGGTGCGGGGCCTGCATCGAGGCCTCCTGGTTTGCACGCCCCTCGGGGCCTCTCATTCCGCGTGATGTGCGCAGCTCTCGGAGCCTGGAAGGTTCGGGGGTAGAGTCGTGTGTGCAGTTTCAGAACGGGCCGTGCCTCCCCGCCCACCTGTCCCCCACAACTAGCCGCCATCTCGGGCGGAGGCACGGAATAGCGCTTTGCAAAGCGCCCAGAGAGAAAGGAATGTGATTGCGCTCCCGAGAGGGAGCCGGACGCGAGTCAGTTTAGGAAGGGCGCCGCCTACTGGTCCCCAGGCGCCACGCGGTTCACACAGAGCAGGAGTTGGGCGAGACCGGCTATGCCCCCCACCCACAGCCGGGCCTTAGCTCTGAACCCCAAGCAGGTCGAACTTAAACTGCGCCGTCATCGCTGCGGCCTGGGACCAGGACCCAGTTAGTGTTGGGAATCTAGAGAGCAGGGCCTGCGACTAGAACAGTTTTAACCCTACGGATTCCCGCCACGGCTTGGGCACAGCCTAGAAAACCAGGCGCAGGCAATTGAGAACTATGCCGACGACAGAAACAGCCTGCCGGTGGGGGCCGCAGCCGTGCGCAGCCCGCGCAGCGCGCCGGTGCCCCCGCTCCGCTTCAGGTGCACGCACCTCCGATTCCGCTGGCCTTGCCACGCCAGGGCTCTGGACCCCGCGCAGTTTGAATTTGCGGTGTGGCATATCCGGGCTCGACCGCGCCCCGGCGCCCCCAGAGACCGTTTCTTTCTTTTGGCCTGTGCGTTGGACATCTATAGGAAAAGGAAAAATAAACAAAACTACCCTCCAATTCTTCTAACCCTCCTATTTCGAAAGCACCTTTAGTGAGGTCGGCGTGCCCAAGCAGCAGGTCCTCACCTGGGCGTCCCCCTTCACCCCCCAGAAGCGCTAACGGGTGGTATCAACTGGTCTCCCCCTGGTGCAGGGATATTGGGGGAGAGAGGGAGCGCGCCCTTGGCCTGGCTTTTCGCATTTCTGGCCACTCGGCCACTGAATAGGAGGAAATTCGGCCTGACTGGGACCTTGCCGCCTGCCCTCCCCTCAAACTGGCCAAAGCTGCGGGGCTGTCCCCAGGCCCACTCCGCGGGTCTCCCTTTGTGACCAGGCCAGAACTGGTCTTTTTTTCGTTTTCGCGCTAACTGCGACTTGGGTCCTGGGCACAAGGCGGGGCCCAGGTTGTGGCCTAACAGATGATCGCCTCAGGGGCGGGGATGCTGCTCTGGCTGCAACCCCTGAGCTGGCCGGCCCCTCTTAGCCATTGGAAGGTCTCTGGCCTTCTGTCCGCCGCAGGCCCCAGCCCTGGGTCCCCAAGGCCGCCCGTCCCGCCGCGCTCGTTTCCGGTGCCCGGACGAGCCCGGCGCGCCCGGACGCCACTTTTCCCGGTGAAATCTGCTTTTATTTGCTCCGAGCAAACCCCGGGCTCTCAGCGCTCCCGCCTGATGGATGCAAATGTAAATGTGCACTTATTTAATTGGATCAGGCCCCAAGATAAAAGAGATAAACGGCTCCCCGTGTGCTAACATTTTCCGAGGCATGCAGCGCCGCGTGGAGGGCAAGCTAATGCAGGAGCTGCACGTCGCCCGGCTCGAGCTCACCGCGGCCATAGCGCGCTGGCCCGTCGGCTCGCTTTGGGCCGCGGCTCCTCGTCGACCTCCTTTGCAGGGGCCCTGCCGGCCGGGTAGGGTCCCCGTAGAGCCTTCCTGTGCACCAGGACCGGGAAGTGAGAAGACGCGGCGTCGGCTTAGCGCTTGCAATTACCCCACCCCTCGCCACAACTTTCTCCGGCTTGTTCCCCTCTCCTTTCTTATTCAACTCTATGCTGGAGCCATACCGGCCGGCCCCTTTCGAGAGAAAAGCCTTTCTTGCTCCCCTCCCCAGGCGTCGTCTTTTACTCCAGGTGGCGGTTTCAGAAAGACGCGAGGGCCACGAAAAAGACTAGGCGCATCCACCTGGGCCACCAGGGCCCGGTGAAGCCGCCTTTTTGACGGAAGGGCCCTCTTCTCTGCTCCCAGATGGCCGTCTTTTGGAGCCTGGGATTTCTTTCAGAATCCACAAGAAGCCATGGATTATCCCCTCCCTCCAGTAATGTACGCACGCAATACACAGCCCTTCAATAATTTCAAGGGGTCGCGAGACCCCGACATCCAGACAGTAGGAGGAATAAAATGCTGCCGGGCGCTTCCCTCCCCGGGGCTGGAGTTCTGAACTTCAGCGCCAGCGCATCCTTCTCCGCCGTCCTCAAGATCGTTCCCCAATTTTGAGCCTCGGTTTTTCCCGCAAAGTTTCCCTTCTGTTCGGAAGGGCTGGGGAGGAAGTCAGGGTGGGCGAGGACAAGAGGCCACAGGAGACAGAATGCGGAGGATGGGTACTAAGAAGCCAGGGAATGGGGGCGCCCCAGGTGGAGACCCTCGCCAGGTAGTTCCCGGAGACTAGGCTGGGCAGGGCTGGGAGGGCTGGAGCGGGTGAGGCTGGGCCGGGTGAGGCCCTGCTGGGCAGGGCGGCCCGGCCGCGCCCCATCCCCAACGCGCTGATGGATTGGCTTGTCAGGAGAGCTCTGTGCGCGGAGCCCATCAGAAAGCACTTACCTCGCTAAACTGAAATTACTGTCTTTTCAGGGGCTAATTTGTGTAACTCCCATGGAGGGGCTTGGAGGGGGTTTGATGAGGCATAAAATGATGATTAATGAATTTATTGGCCGCTGCTCATCAAACACGGGCTGAAGAGCTCCGGGCTGCCCCGTGGCCTGGCGGTGGCGCTCAACACAGCTGGGGTTCAGCCTCCGAGGAGGGGGGTTCAGCGCCTGCAAGGGTTTCCCCAGCGCGGGCCTGTCCCTGGGCGCTTTCCTTGACCTGAGCTGCTTTCTGCTGACGGCCCGGACTCGGGGCGCAGGCTCCAGCCACGCCGCCATCGCCCCCTGCGGGCCAGCTGCTCAGGCCTGGGGGGAGGGCCGGGATCCTCCGGCTGTGAGCCCTGAGGGGGGCGGCAGCCTCTCCGGACTCGAGTGTGACCAGAGCACCCCAGGCAGCGTGGAGTTGGAGACCTGGGACGTTGTGGCTTACTGGTGGGTGCCTGGGCCTTGGTGGCTCGGTCCTACCTCTGCGACTTACTAAGCTGTGTGTCTTGGACAGATCAAATAACCTCCGCGAACCTCAGGGGCCTCATCTCCAACACGGGGCCTGTACCACCCCTAGCGGGTGGCACACAGTTGCCCTTCAGTATAGTTATTAGGGTCCTGCTCTCTTAAGGCTTCACTTCACTGGAGACACTAGCAGAGGCCTGGGGGGAAGGGGGAAGGGCCGGAGACAGAGGCTTCCGGTTCTGACGTGGGGGGATCCCACCAGAATGGCTGATGTTCCTTAGTACTGTCACCCCACCACACACACACCAGCAGTGCATCACTCCCCGGGCTTGATGGGAGGGCACTGGGGAGCCTGGAAAGGCAGTTAGGAAAGTGACCTGATCAGAGCTGGGCTTTAGGGAGCTGAGTGCACCTGCCTTGGGGTAGAATCGAAATTCAGGTTAGCCGGCAGGACAGTTCAGCACTCCTCCTACTCATAACCCCCCTATGTCTGCCGGCTCTGTCTTTTGGAATCTGTCCACAAGGGACTTTCGGTTACTTCCCCTGGTCTCAATCAAGAACTTGCAGCCCTTGAACTTATACATTCAGCTGGGACTCTTTACCCCACCCCCCACCCCGCACCACCCCCCACTGCCACACCCAGATCTCCCAACAGTCTGTTCTACGTTTGCCCCCCCACCCCCCAGACATCCTGCCCTGCTGAAGGGACCTTGGCATCGGCCTCTCCAGTGGAATGCTGAGGCTGGCCTCCGTGTTAGTGCAGGTCCGCTTAAGCTGTTCCCTTCCCTTCCTCCAACACATTCTGATCCAGCACCTCTGATATCCCAGATGCATTCTTCTCTGTGCTGATGATGCAACAACAAACAGCACAAAGTGCCTGCCCTCCCGGAGCTTACACTTTAGAGGCGGAGACAGGAAGAAAACAAACCAACGTCATAATGGCTCATCCCCATATCCAGGTCATGAGTGTTAGGGAAAATGTTAAGTAGGGTAAGGACGTGGACGGGAGTGTGCTTTTCCACGGGAAGCGTGCTCCCTTCCGGTAGGGAGGTGGCATTTGAGCAGAGACCTGAAAGAAGGTAGGGCATAGGCCTTGCAGATATCTGGGGAGAGCAAGTTCTGGACAGAAGGAATAGGAAGTGCAAAGGTCCTGAGGTGGGAGCAGGTTTGAGCAACAGCAGGGAGACCTTTATGGGAGAGGATGAGGCCAAGGTAAAGCCAGGTTATATGGAGCCTTATAGGTCCTGGTGAGATCTTTGAGTTTTATAATGAGAGAGCGAGGGAGGGATTTGCGGGGAGTGACAGGATCTAATTTATGTTTTAAAGGCATCCCCAGGTGTGAGGAGCTAAGACTCCGGGAGGGCATAAGTAGAAACAGGGACCAGCAAGGAGGCTGATGGAGAATCCAGGGGAGGTCATGCTGCCTTGGACCCAGCTGGTAGCCAGAGAGATGGGGAGAAGTGGTCAGGTCTGGGCTACATTTTGAAGGTAGAGTCAAGAGGCTTTGCTAATGGATTGGATGTGGGAGATGAGAGGAGGGGAGTTCTGGATGCTACAAGGATTCAGGCCTGAGCACCCAGGGGCCTGGGAGGGGGTGTGCCATTCACTGAGGGGTCAAACAGCAAGGGAGGATCAGGGTTTTTTTTTTTTTTTTTTTTTTTTTCAGAGACGGGGAAAGTTAGATACTCTTTGACCTGATGCCCAAGCCCTTTGGCCCAAAGGAGTCGCTCTAGTGGACATGCTGGGCTTCTCGTTGCCAAGGACACAGTGTCCAGCACAAACCCTAAGGAGACAGATGCTCCCTCCTGAAACCGGAGATCTCAGAGTTCTCTGGCCGCCATATCTCTCCTTTTATTTCTGTTTTCATTTGTTTTTTTTAACCAGTGGAGAAACTGAGGTTCCGAAAGTGAAAATGACTTACCCAGGTTCATATAGTGAGTTTCTAGGCAGAACCGAATCAGAAACCCAGGTCTCCTAATTCCTGGGCTGTATTCTTCTCTGCCAAGCTAAATTCTCTGGGATATCTGTATTTTAACAGAGAACTCCTGGAAACAAAATGCCTTAACAGAGAGGAATGAATTTATAATGGTGGACTCTCAGACTCTGTGACAGGCTGTCAAGGGAGATATTTTTAGGCTGGGCCGGGAAACATCTTAGCCCTCCTTGGATGCTGCTGGAAGACGGCTGCCTCCTCAGGACTCCGTGCGTGAAGTACAGATGAGGGGAAAGTTCGGAACGTGCCTTCCCTCCCAGACACTCAGCAGCAGGGAGGAACCGGGACGGCTGCCCCTGCCAGGGAGTGGGTTTTTCCCCCCTAAATAATTGCTATCTGAAAAGATTTCTCATTTCTCCCTGGACGTGACTGTCTGCCCGCCCACAATTATCTCACATAATACACGCAAAAGTTAATATTCCTCTGCCCATCATTTCACAGAGCAACTCCTATCAAACAAAGATTTGGGTTGGGGGCAGGGCCCCGAATCATGGGGCTTTCATGCGTTTATTGTGAATTTCTTTTTTTTGATGTCTCAGCCTGACTGCTTTCTTCTCAACCCTTTTCTTGACTCTCTGTGTTGTATACGTGGTCGTCAACTTGGGGATTTTTTCCTGTAAAACTATCAGTGGCTTTGTCCCCAAGGGAACCCACGGGCCCTTAGGAACAGCATCTCGACATCTTTCAAGCAGAGCGATACATCTGTTAGCCCCGGATTCCGAATCCCCTCACAGTTCCAGAACAGCCCAGACACCTTCCCAGCTAACAAGGTTTGACATCAGACTTACCACACAGTTGTCATTTCTGAGACGTTTTTTTTAGAGCCAAACCGCAAGGTTTTTTTGTTTGTTTGTTTGTTAGTTTTGTGTGCCTTCTATTTGTATCCAGCATCTAAATCCAAACCCTGTGGTCATAGGTGGCTCTTTTTCCAAATAGTTATACGTGCAAAGATGTTCATTGGTAGCTGAGGACCGATTTTCTTGGATCACATAAAAGAGTGCATTAGTGGCAACTTGGAGAAAAGGGCTCGTCTGGAACAACAACCACATCTTCGCTTTTATGAAGAGTGTGGTAGAAAAATCGTTGGCCGGGTTTATTTTGGTTGGTGGAGTTGTTTTTCTCTCCAGATTTCTTTTTTTGTTTCTTTTTTTTTGGTTGTTTCTTTTTAATTTTCCCTTTTCATCTGGTAAACGCCTGACAGGTCCTAGAACATGCAGGAGGAATGTCAGAGAAGGATCCACAGGACTCGAGACTGCAAGGAATGAGCCGTTCCTTTGCTGACTGCTCCTCAAAACGTACTCATTCGGGCCCCACCCTCCAGATCCTTGTCATAGCCTCCGACTCTTGAAATTACTGTTTACAGAATCATTTCTTTTGAATTTTGTCACCACTTACTTATTTTGAAAGGAATATTTATACTGCTATTGTAACTGAAAAACTCCTATCACTTGCCATCAACAGAAAACAATTATGAAAAACAAATTAATTACAGAAAGTTCCTTGCCCCTGGGCTTTGAAGGCAACTGGCATCTCTCAGGGTCTCTGTGCCCCTAAGGGTTTCCCCAAACGGAATCCTTCTGCTTTGCAGGCTGCCTTCAAAGTTATGTGGGCCACATGAGAATCTCTTCACCTCCACCTAAAATCGTCTTATGTTCCTCCGGAGATGTGCTTACCACACTTTGGAAAATAGCAACTGCTCATTTTACAGGTAGGGAAACTGAAACCTCGAGAGGTAAAGCAACTTGCTCAAGATCACGTGGCTAGCTGGTGACAGAGCCAGAGGGGGCTGTCTCCCTGTCCCCACCCTGCCCCTGCGCACCCCTTTCTTAATAAAGCCCTTGCACCCTAATCCTCATCTCAGGGCATGCTTCAGGAGAGGGAGAGGCAGGAGCCACATGGGAGGATCTTCACAAACCTGCTGAGCTGTTCTTTCCATCCCACTGGTTCTATAGGGCTGGACCCTTTCGTCCTGACTGTGGGGTACTCTTTGGGGTAAGAGGCCAAGTCCCGCACCCAATATGCTCTTTGACACCATGAAGGACTCGCCCTTCTCCTTTCCTTCTGCAGGGGAGGAGGAGGGGCTGGAGCCTCCAGCTCTGAGCAGAGTGTGGGGAGGGGGTTGGTGGGCTTGAGAGGGTGGATGCCATCTCCCTTTGAGAGGTTCCAGTCGTCTTTCCCCCTCTCCAGGTGCTTACAAGTGGGAGGTTCCCATCCCACTGCCTCCTTCCTGAAGCCAACCACAGTGACACGCGGTGACTCTGTTTAGTGCCGACAAGTTGGGGGCTGTTGGGTTCCTGGCGGTAATGTCACTCAAAGTCAACCCCCCCCAACCTTGTCCCTTTCCACTCTCTTTTCTCCCCCAGTGGGAACCTTCAGCATAGCTTGCTTATCAGGTAGGCCATCCCCCCACCCTGGCCCTGCAAGGCCTGCCGTGACCCTCAGTGGTGCTGCAGTACCCCTGGCTTAGCCTCCAGCCCCAGCTCTCACCTCTGCTCTAGGCCAAATCTCCGACTGCCTGAATGTGTATCTCCAGCCAGAAGAACCACAAATTCAAAATGTTCAAACTGAAGTCACCCCCCCACACCACCTCTACAATTCCTACCCTTACCCCAACCCCAGATCCGCTTCTCTTGACTTCCTTCATCCAGTCACCCAGTGGAAGGACTTTAGAAACATGCCAACACCTCTCTTTTCTGCATGCCTCACATGTGTTCGCTCCCCAAGTCCCATAAATCCTTCTGGGGAATCTCGTCCCATCTCGTCCAAAGCGCCTCCCCTCCACTGCGCTCGTCCAACTTTTGTCACCTGTTGCATGGACGATCACATCCCCTCCTGGCGGTCTCCCTGCCCCAGTCATCTTCGTAGCACCCACATAGAGCCCAAAGCCTGGCGTGTCCTGGGTATTCCATACATGCTGGTGGAAATGAAAACAAACAGATGGATCTCAAGCCAATGTACTTGTTTGCATTTTCCCATAGAAATATGAATTTTGAAACAACTCTGGGGTCAGACAGATGTGAGTTCAAATCCTGGCTACACTGTGTTATCTTGGGTGTATTAGTGAGCCAGATTAAGTGACTGAGAAATCTAAACCTCTGTGGTTTAGGACCTGTGGTGATTGAGAAGGTGGGCTCTAATGCCAGACTGCCTGGATTCCATTCCCATCTGTGCCATTTGCCAGCTGTGCAACCCTGGGAAAGTTCCTTAACCTTTCTGAAACTCAGTGTCCTCATCTATAAAACAGGGATAATAACAGTATCTACCTCAGAGGCAAGGATTAAATGAGATAACGTAAGCAAAGCCCACCAAAGCACACGGTCGACTCTCCATAGATGTAAGTTCTTACCACTATTACTCGATAAATATGATGTCATATTATTGAAAATGACTTCATCTGAGAATTTCTAAAATTGTGTAGTGTGTTTTCCCCAGCTCTTAACTACCTCACATCTTTTTGCTGATCAGCGATAGTTAAGATGTCTAGAGTTAAAAAAAAAAAAAAGCTTATTTTAAGAATCACTCCTTGGAACATTATTTCATTACTTAAACTTTCTGCTGACTCATCTGTTCCTTGGTAACTGAGTCTTTCTTTACCAATAACTTTAATTACATCAATCACTCATTCCAAAAACCGCTGAGTAATGAAAACTCCTAGAGGTGACACCACGGACTTCTGTCACACAAGCAGGGGCTTGTGGAGGGAGCACAGGTCTTTCTTTCCTTTTCTTTCTTTTTTTATAACAGTTAGTACTTCAAACAGGGAAAATATGTTTAGCTTTCATGATTTGCTATCTGTCCATCTACCTCTCTATCAAATTTACAATTTGCAATCTTCATAGCGGGAGGCTTGACAATTTGTAACTTCTTGAATAGAATGGAATTTGTTTCATCTTATGACATTTCTTAGTCATAAGGCCCATGTCTCCATCTTGAGGATAAAATAAATGACGTTTGAGGATTCCAACACCAGTTCCTTTGCTGAAAGCTGCTAATTGTGTAATTCAAGGGTTAACATATCACCTAAACAATTATTTTGTTATCAATAATAACAGCTACCTTATCAAGCTCTTAGAATATGCCAGTTACTGTGCTAAAAGTTTTCCACACAGGATCTCGGTGGAGCCTCATCAGACCTATGGAGTAGGTACTATTCTTATCCCCATTTTACAGGTGAAGAAACTAAGGCACTGAAAGGTTTATTTGCCTAAGTAGGTGTCACAGTGAGATATGGACCTGGGAATATCTGACTGTCATTTCTGTGTCTAGACGGAGCCAGGAGGGAGCTGCTGGTTGTTCTTTGCTGCTTTAGGCATTAGCTGTTTGTCCAGCTACTCATGGCTCAATTCTGCTGTGAGTAGAATAAGGTACCTGCTATTTGCTAAGCTTGAAATGCTATTTGATGCTTCAGGGAAGCTGTGACCCTCAATTTGGTGAGAGGAGTAGGACGTGGGGGGCGGGGGGGGGCATGCATCTCACAAAGCCCTGCCCCAAATTACATGTTCTTCCTTCCTCCCCTCCCCTCCACACTCTGGTCCTCTCCCTCCTGGACTGTGACATCAGCCTCCTAATAGGTCTGTCTGTCTCCCAGCACTCCCCCTATCTTTCCATCTACATACTCTCATCTTATTGGCCTGGAGACAATAGCCAGGGGAGCTATGGAAGGTTGAAGAGCAGGAGATTGACAAAATCAAGGGGCGGTTTCTAAAAGGTTAAAGTCCCAATTCCTCTCCATGTCCTTCAAAGCTCTTCATCAGTCTGACCCCACTCTCCTATGTGGCCTCGTCTCCCAAGACCCTTCATGGGTATCTTGTGCTGTAGTCACACCAGCTAAACAGTCACTCCCCACGCTCTTTTCCCAGGCTGCTTCCTCTGCCTCAGAGCCATCCGTCCCAGTCACCTGTCTACATTCACTCGCCCTTCAGAGATTGCACTCAAGCACTTCTAGAGGCTTCTAGGGCTTTCTAGATGGCTCCAGCCCACACTGCTTCCTCTCCATGTGGGGCTGCTGCTGAGGAAGAGGCAGCAGAGTGCACAAGCTCTGGGGTCAGAGAAAGCTGGGTTTGCATCCCGTCTCTGCCCCGTACCAGCTGTGTGACCTTGGGCAAGTGGCCTGACCTCTCAGCCTCGGTTCCACCACAGGAAGGATGAAACATCTGTGTCCTGGGAACCTGGTTCAGACAAGTGTGAGCACGTCTGTGGAGTGCTTTAGAAAGTCATTCATTCCAGCATTGCCTACAAAGCCAGTATGTTCGTTGGTCACAGACTGAGGGCCCGTGTGTGGGACTGGAAACAAGATAATTCCAAAAAGCACGCATTTTTCTGAGCTCTGAACTGGCCTTCCATCCTTGCACATATGGTCTGGTTCTGAGCGCTCATGGTCTGTTTGTCTTGAGCCAGTACCATACTGTTTGTCTTACTACGGCTTTGCAGAGTGTCTTAAAATCTGGTAGGGCAGTCCTTACTTTTGAGTTTTTTAAATAAAACTATTTGACTTAGCTATTCAGGGGTGTTTATTCTTCCACATAAATTTGAAGATGAGTTGTTCAAGTGTTTAAATAATTTATCTTTATACCCTTTCCCTCAATACTGTGCCAGGCAGAGTCTCAGCTTCAGCCTAACAGGGGTGAGAGCACCAGGTAATTCTCTGAGGACACAGGTTGAGGAAGTCGTACAGTGCATGCCCGAGTCCTATCAGGATCTGTCTTGGGTACCCCGCTAGTCAGTCCTGAGCTGAACCTGAGGGCCCAGGTGTCTCCCCTTGGATGGAGGGGCGGAGCAAAGGCCCCTGTAGCTCCAGGGCAGCTGAGGGAGGAGTCTGCTCCCTGCTGCTGGCCGGCAGTACTCACCTGCGCCCGGTGCTCCCTGCAGAGTGTGGAGCTGGCTGTGTGGGGATGTGGGACTTCCAGTGCACCCACACCCAGTGAGGGAGCTTCCTCACCTTCATCAGGGCTTCCTTAACACCCCTGGCCCAGTCCTGAGTCCTGACCGTCCCTATTGCATGACAAGTACAGGGGCTTCAGGGTGCATTGTGACGAAGAGTGCTGGCTCGGGAGCGAGGCTGCCTGGGTTCCAGCCCTCCATGCTCCCCTCCCATGAGCCTCCCCTTAGCAAGTGGCACCACCATCTAGGGAGCTGGGACTCATTCTCAGCTTTTCCATCTGATCCAGATTGTCACCCCAGGTCACCAAATCTGGGTGCAGATTTGGTGGATTCAATGTCCTTGATTTTTTCCTTGAATCTCTACTTTCTTTCCTCCCTACCACCGTCACTGTAATCCAGGCCACTGTCATCTCTCAGCTCCTCAAGGCCTGCCAGCTCTAGTCCTGCTCCCTGCAGTTAGCCGATTTTCCCTACTGAAGATAGACTTCATATGAAGATAGACTGCGTTCCCTCCCTAAAATATTTCATGGCTCTCTATTGCCTTCATACATGGTCCAAACTCCTATGATGCTCCTTCCAACTTTATGCTCTAGACCTGTAAAGCTCTTTACCATTTCTATGCACTGTTTTGCCTCTGGGCCTTTGTACATGCTGTTGTAGCTTGCCCGTGTTCTCACTCTCTACCCTCATGTTTCTACAGTCAACCCCTACATAGTACAAAGTCAGTGCTTACAGCTCCCTTCTCCCTCAGTGCTCTGCCCCTTTCTGTGCTACAGGTATAAAGGAAGAGATAAGCAAACTTTACCAGCTGTGTGACCTTGGGTACTTAATTCACCTCTGAGGTTCAGTCTATCCATCTGTAAAATGGGACACAATATAGCAATAAGAGTCCATTCCAGGTGGACACATTAAAAGTCAGTGTACGATTCACTGCCTCCTAGGATTGTGGAGAGGATTAAAGGAGACCATTGCTGGCAAATTTCACAGACCAGTGGAGGAATAAACAGCGGCATAAGGCCCAGCCCTAGCCTTAAGGAAATTTCACTGAGATCAGACTCATACTACCATGGCTGACAGCTCCTTGTGAGCCTTTCCTTCTTTCTTTTTACCTGAAGGAACTCCAACTTTGTTTGGGGTGTCAACGTGCCCAGCCCTAAGGGGTGAACCATTTATGTCCAGGTCCAGTTGCGATAATTCCATTCTCCTTTGCCAGATATTCACTTTCCCAGCCTCCCTTGCAGCTAGGTGGTCATGTGACCAATTCTAGCCAATGAGACATGAGGAGACATCTAATCTTTCTGAACCTCAATCTCTTCTTCTGTAAAATGAGGAGGTGGGATCAAAGAAGAGTGATGTTTAATCCCTCTGCTTTTTTTTTCTTCATAAAAGCAAAGAATCTCCCTTTTTTGGTCCCAAAGAAATCTTACATGGAATCCTAATATATCTAACAAACAAAGAACAATTGCTTTAATTGAAAGGGAGACTGGAGAGTGCAGGAATCCCATCCTAGTCTTTGCAGGCAGCCACTGAAGCACATCTACAAAACTCCACTGGGATGGAACATCTCTACATCCAGTAGTGGACATGTGTTATTTTATTTGTGTATATTTTTAGATACTTATTCTGCTCCAGCATCCTGAATTTCCCTTGGGAACCACCTCTCCTCTCCCCTGGGTCCATATGCTTTTGATGAAGTTAACTCAATTCTGATTCTAGACATATGATTTACAGCTGCCCGACAGTCCATCCCCCAGATACAGTGACTGGTTCAGGAATGTGCACATGACTCAATTTGGTCCAGTGAGATGGAGGCTATAATTGTTATTAAATTTGAAGAGAGGGAGAGGCTTCCTTTCCCATTGAACTTGAACCCTGGACTATGAACCCTGAGAACGAAGTCCACATGGAAGGGAACAGAGCTGAGTGATGGAAAGAGACCAGATCTTAGAGACTCTGAGCCCTTGGATTAAGAATTGCCTGAAGACAGACAGACTTACCTACAGATTTTTGGGTTTGTAATCAATCAATTCCCTTTTATTTAAGTAGTTTGAGTTTCACCTTCTATTTTTGCAACCCAAAGAGTCCCAACTAGTACAACTCCTTTCCAGATCCAGAATCCTGGGATCCTCTGAAAGGTAGGTGTGAAGGCTGTTCACAAATGTTCGTTTTTCTCCTCCTGGGCCTGTAGTAGGATTGTACCTCACTACTCATTCTGCGTGAGGCGTGGCATATGATTCTGTTGGCAAAGGAAGTAATATGTGTCACTTCCGGGTGGGCTCTTTAAAGGTCCGTGCATGATTCACTTTGCCTCTCTTTCCTTCCCATAATGATGTTGCAGATGGTGGAGGCACGATCAGCCTGGGTCCCAGACTGAGGACAACATGGAGCAGAGACCCCTGCTGACCCTCGATGGATATGTACTGTGAGCAAGAAATAAACCTTTGTTGTTTTAAGCCACTGAGATTTTGGGTCATTTGTTATAACAGCATAACTTAGCCTCTCCTGAATAATATACTCAGAATTAATCTCCTTTTCCTCATCCTTCTGCCCCTTCCTTCTCTCTCCTCTCTCTCTCTCTCATTGCTGCTCTGCCCAGCAGTCTTATATAACTCTATTTCTTAACTTATCTTCTGTCAACAGACTGTTAAAAGGCTTCCATGATTGTTCATTTACAGCCTTACCAGTGATATCCAAGTGGACATGGGCAGGAGACAACCAGCCTGCCCTGACAAAGCCGTGCCCCTGGCATCACCACCAGTGCCAATCAATCACAGCTGTCAGTCACTCATCCTCCCCAGCACTGCCCTCAGCAGGCCAACTTCCTAATCATATTACTGGACTCACAGGGCTCTGAGTTCTGCAATAAAACCTTCACCGGGAATTCCCATTCATTATCTTATGAAAATTAACAAGACCCTGGAGTCTGTGCTATGGTATTCATAACATAATGCTCTGCCAAGATTAAAAAAATATCAACAATTAAAAACACTATATACATTGGCCTTCATGGTTAATAAGCAATTTCTAGAGCTGATCAGTTAGTTAAGCCAACGCAGAAGATTCTGCACCTGGGGTGGAGGTTTGGCAAGGATTAAATTCTTTGGAAAGCGGAAAAGTAGAAGTAAAACATCCCTGAAGCTTGAGCATGATCATCATCATTAACATACATGATGCTTGTATAGCTCAGGAGTCTCAAACTTACCTGCCGAGAGGGACCACATAGCCCATGTAAATGGGCAAAGCAGGCATATGGGAGTGGTGAGGCCTGCAGAAAACTTCACAGGGATACCTTTTCTACATTCTGCTCTAACTAATTGTCACCATGCAGGAATACAGGCCTAGTGTTGTCAGTTCTCTCAATTTTTTTTTCAGGGAAAGTTGAAATCCATATAAATCATGAACTACATCACATTCTTCCTAAAATAGAGTAACGTCCGAACTTAGCTGGCAACCACAGGTAGAACGTTTGATAGTATATAACACATGGTCAACCTTATTCTCTCTTCCCATTCTGTATTATCTCCATTTTACAGATTGGGAAACTGAGGCTCAGAAAGATGAAGTGACTCACCCAAAAGGACATAGCCAGACTCTGAAATTCAATTCCATACCTTCTGACTCCAACACAACTACTTTCTCTTCCTCCTATATCACCACTGTCTGCTCACAGCTCATGTAAGTGGCAGAGAGGCTAACTGTCCATGGGAGATTCATGCTCCCACCTCCGTAGCACAAGTTGACAGTGGGAAGCAGCTACAACCCAGGACTACATTTCCCAGCCTCTCCTCCAGGTGAAGTCATGTGACTAGTTCTTGCCAATGGAACACGATCAGAAGTGATATGTGTTATTTCCAGGCACTAGCAGTTAAGAAGTGGGTGTGCCTGCCCTCCCCTCTCTTTCTCCTTCCACAGCTTGCTTCAGATGAACACAGAAATCTTGGAAACCATCATTGAAGAGGAAAGGACCACAGCTGGAATCAGTCTGGGTTCCTGAATCATCCTTTGGAGGAAAGCCAGCTCCAATCAGGAGCATGCATTTTGGACTTGACATCAGGGATAAACAAACTTCCATTGTATTTGAGCCATTATATGTTTTGGGTTTTATTTGTTACAGCAACTAGCGTTATCGTAACCATACACATATGCATGGATTTTTAAAAATCTTTCCTTTTTTCCCCTTTCCATATCAGCAGGAGGAGTTTGCAACGGTCAGGGTCATGCGCTTGAATCCAAGAGGTCTCAGGTGAGAAAATGACTTAAGTCAAGTTTGGTTTCTGGGAATGGGGGTGTGGGGGGCCTGAGTGTCACTGCATCTTGCCCCCCCACCCCCTAACTTGGCTTTGAAGAGGGACTTGCTCGTGTTACAGCTGGAGGTGAACGCATTATCATTGAACTCTCCTGGAGGAAGACGAAAGACAAAACAAGCATTTGGCCTGTCTGGGCCACACACCCTCAACCAAGATAGGAGTCAACATGTTTGGGAACATCAAAGACAGTGTGATATCTTAAGCATAAGGAGATTAACATTTACAAAGGTTTGCCCCTCGGCCTGTTTCCAGGAATCCAGCCGACAGAGCCAGAAGGGACAATTAACATCACCATCACATTGGGGTCTTCTGGCATCTCATATTAGAAGATTTTCTTTTGAGCTTTCTGCAAGATTCAGGATGGAGGAGGCAAAGTCTGGTCTCATATTTGAGCAAGAACCCTCCATACACAAAGGAGATGTTAAAATGCCCTGGGAAATGATAGCATAGATATAAAGTCCTGGGGAGAATTCTGCCCCCACAAGTACAAAGCCACTGGCACGCAGAGAGAGAGAGAGCCTTTACCCATCTTCTTATGCTCAGAAATAGTGAGTGCCCTCCTATGCAGGGCTGAGACAGCCTGCGTGAAGGGAGGGAGGAGGGGTGAGGCCCTGGTTTGTCTCTTTGAAGCAAGAGGCCAAGAATATCTCAACACACTCCAAGCACCAGCAACAGTAGGCAATGGATGGGGACCAAAATCCCTTACAGCTGTTGGAAACCCTACCCTATTCAGAGATAATTGGCAATTAGTTAAACAACTCCTGTTTAAAACACTCCTCCTCCCCACCCTCAAAGACAGCTGTGTTTAAAAAGAGGAGGGGAGAAACTTCTCAAGAAATGTGGAAACCTAATCTTCAAGTCAATAAAACAAAACAGGGCTCTGGGAGGAAACAAGTTAGAGAATTTAAAATTATGCATGGGCAATGGAACATCTTTTGAAGATCCACTGCTCTGTTTTCCTCTTGTAGTAGCACCTGGTGGTCCAGAACACAAACTTGGGGGTCAGAAAGGCCTAGGTCTGAGTACCCGCTCTGCCATTTACCAGCTGTGTGAATTGGCAAGTTTCTTCAACTCGCTAAGCCTCAGTTTTCTCATCTGAGAAATGGGGATGATAGTAATTGTATTGTGAAGATTACATGAGATGGTGCATGGAGCCTGGCACCTAAGCACTCAGAAACGTTAGCTCTTGGGCATGCTGTTTATTCAAACCCAAATTCCTTAGCCTAGCATTCAAGGTCCTCTATAATTTGTCTCCAATCTACTCTTCCGAACTCTACCCTCCTCCATGTCCCCTGTTAATTAGCAATCAGAAGGAACTGGTCCCCAGGCCTTAGCTTCCTAATCTGTGAAATGAGATAGATGAACTGGATTCTCTCTAAAGACCCTATCAATCCTTTCTTCCCATCTCCGCGTGTCAATCTTACCAAGTCTTCAAGGTCAGTCTCAAGTGCCACCATGAAGCCTTCCCTGGGAAGGAATTGATTTCTTCCTGTAAAGCTCATACCAGAGTTGCAAACTGGTGGCCCTTTTGATTGACCTGCACTATATTTTTTAATATCAGAGAATATCGCAAACAAATTTGGATTTCTAGATTCTCTCAAAAAAGACAGAAGACCTGGCAATCCCGGCCCCACATTCCTGGACAAAAACAGTTGTCTGGAGATGGGTCACTGCTGCCCCCTGCAGGTGGGGCAGGTTGTCTGGATTTCTCCACCTCTGATACTTCCCTGATCGACTGTGCCTGCCCGAGCCCTGGGGGCAGCTGAAATCTGCCCCCTTTAGCCTCCTCTTTCTATTTTTTTCTTGTAGGGGCTAATTTTTGCTTTCTGTCTTATGTTGGAATTATTGATGTTTATAGGCATCTTCTCCTCTGCTACAGACTGTGAGATCCTTGCGGGGGCAGGGGTAAGGGGGACTGTCTTTATTCATCTGTGAAGCTGACAGGCTCTAGCCCAGTGTCTGGCTTCAGAGAGGGAATGAACAGGGCCCCCGCATACATAGGAATGGCACCCCCTGGAGTTGTGCAAACCAGCCCTGTGAGGGAGTGAGCTAGTGGGTAAGTGAAAGGATGAATGAATGATGAAGACGTGCACTTATATAGCACCTACTATGTGCCTACCAGGCACTGTGCCAAGTACTTTTCACATACTAACCTATTCACACAATGAATGAATATCAAATGGATGGGTCCCTGTGCCTGGTTCTCCACTCAGGGCTGGAGACCCCTCCTCTCTGGGAGAGATGAACAGGTATTCCCAGCTCTGGGCCTGGTCAGTTTGGGGGCTCTGTTCAAGTGCTAGGTCTTGGTCTTAACAAGATCCACTCGCATCAGTGGAATGGGGTTAGGGGAGACCGTGATTGTTCCCAACCTGCGAACATTGTTCATTGTCCAAAGAGTTGCCCTAGGCCTCAGTGGAACCCTGAGACCAGCAGACAGAGGTCACTATAGCTGCTATCTTCTTGGTTTCCCCTCCAGTGTCACCCAGAGCATCTGCTACAGTCTTCTCCCTTGGGGTAAGAGTAAAGCACTTTGTGTTTGCACAAATATTTGCACCAATCTATTTCACAAGTATAATGTTTTAGAGTTTCAAAATAATTTCTCATTCATTATCTATTTTGACCTTGAAGAATTACCCCATTTCTCTCTCTCCTCCCCACCTCCCTTATGAGGTATGTAAAACATGCATTACCTTATACCCATTTTACAGATGAGGAAACTGAGGTCAACATGGATGAGAGGACTTGCTCTAGGTCATACCACATGGCAGAGATTATAACTTGGACTTCTGGCTCATATCTTTTTCTATGTTTCATTGCAAAAATTTACTAGGTGGAGAAAACACATCAATCCATTGCCTCCATGGTCATCAACAGAGAGGAGGCCGTGGAGGTTGTTCAGATGGGGAGTGGGGGAGAGAAGGTGCAGGGCGGAGAGGCCTGGCTGGAGTGTAGCTGGGGAAGACCCTGAGGGCAGGGCAGGGGAGGGGAGAGTGAGAGCAGGGGGACACAAGAGTGCAAGGGCCAGGGGAACAGAGTCTAAGAGAATCGAAGAGGAAGAGAGCAGGAAGGGGCCTTGAGACCCTCAAGAGGAGCAGGGCAGAGTGACCAGGAGCACAGCCTCTGGAGCTGGATGGGCCTGAGTTCAAATCTCCCTCCCTTCTAGCTGTGTGATCTTGGGCGACTGACTTAACTTCTCTGGCCTCAGTTTGCACCTGTAAATAGGGCCTGTGATTGTCCCCAGGCTGTTGTGAAGATGAACTGAGACAGTACAGGGTAAGTGTTCAGTAACTGGTAGCTTTTGTAAGTATCAGCTACTTTGCTCTCCCGGCTGTCCCTCTGAGGGAAGGGGACAGGCTTGTCTCTAGCCTCACGGTAAATGAGAGACAGAGACGGGGCCTCCAGCCTTCCAGCACACTGCTCTTCTAACGCATCACTTGGCAGCCTGGGGGGGCGGGGGGGGTGGTCTGGAGGCTCCTGAGGGGGAAAAGCCTACTCCCCAGCAAACAGATGCTGTGCCCACTGTCTTCACTACCCCCGGCTTGCCCCAGTCTTGGAAAAATTCCCTGTTGTCCTAAACGCCAGGGTAATAGACCCAGCAGGAGATGACATTTTATGCGGCCTTCAGTCTCTCCTTTCTCCCCCAGAAATATGTTCCTTCGTCCTAGACTGGGAGCGTAGGATCTGATGCACCCTCGCTCCACTGAGAAGGTCCCAAGACCCCAGGAAGCAGCTTGGCCCTCCCTGGCCCCAACTCCCACCCACTCCCTGTCCTCCATTCATAGCCAGCAGCCACTGCCTCCCTCTGCCCCCATCACAGCCCAGCTTCCTAAGCCTGCTGCCTGACCCACGTCCTCACTAAAGTTCAACTGCACCCCTGCCTCTGAGGCTGAGAAGAGTCAACCATCGCAGAGCCATCGACAAATGCAATAGAAATTAGACAGAGCAAGAGGGAGAGCAAGGCGGATACATAATTTATGGTATGGCGGAGTGTGAGTGACAGGCAGCAGCAGGAGGCCTCAGCACCTTATCGATCCTTTCAAAAAACCCGAGAAAGGGCCCCGTGCTGAGGACCGGGGGAGGCATAGAAGGTGCAGGAGCAGGCAAGGCCATTAAGGACGCACTGCAACCCGGCCGGCCACCGGGGTGGGCGGGGGGCTCCGGCAGGTGGGGCGCACACGTGTCTTCCAATCGATGACACCATGTCAAAACATAAAATGCGTGCTTTGGCTCTTAAGCCAAATGTGCGTGAGATTTTTTAAAAGCATTGATTCAGGATGGATCAATGGAAATCGAGGCAGACTTTTTTCCCTGTGCAAAAAGGGGGTAATACTTTGCGGAGAGGCACCCGGCAGGGGTGACAAGAGTAGATGTTCCATGAGGAGTGTCCTCTCCTCCGCTGGCCGCCAGAGAGCTTTGGGAGGAAGGTGAAGGTGGAAAGTCAAGGTGTTTGCCTCAGCTTGCCCTCCCGCCGTGGAGACGCCCTAGGAGATGGGGGTGAGGGCTTGCTGGTCTGCACCCCTAGGTGGGGAGCTGCATTCCGTTCACCCAGCACTCACTCTGTCATCATCCAAGGATGATTCCACTCCTCCAATTCCTAAGCAAGTCCGGCACATCCAGGATCCCTCTAGTCTCACAATCTCCACTGCTCCCACCTGGCGCATCTCTCACCTGCACCATTGCCTCTATGCCTACTTACTCCACAGCAGCCGGACAGCTCCCATCCCACCTAGAGTAAAATGGGGTCCTGCACGATCTGACTGCCCGTCCTCTCGTCCTGACCTCACCTCCTCCCACTCTTTCCTTTGCTCGCAGACCCGCCTCAGAGACGCCTTCCCTGACTGTGCAACCTTGTCATGCCTCCTGCCCACTCCCCCACCCTGCCCCACCCCACCACCCTGGTACATTTTTTTTTTTCGTAGCACTTAACACTATTGATGGTGTTGTTGTTTGTGGGTTGGTTGGTTCGTTCATTGTCTGTAATTTCTTATAGAATGTAAATTACATGAGGGCAGGGACCTCATTTGTCTTGTTCATGGCTGTATTCCCAGAGTTTAGAACAGAGTTTGGCACAGAGTAGGTGCTTAGTAAATATTTGTTGAAATAAGCGAGAGAGGGAGGGAGGGAAGGAGGGAGGGAGGACAAAAGGGAGGGAGGAAAAGAGAGAGGGAGGATGGTTGGAGCCACACTCAAGCAGGAAACAGCAACGCACTGTGAAGCTACCATCAGCACTGTTGCTACAAAATACAAAAACAAACAATAAAACCCACCAGTTATGATCTGCGAAGACTTTCAAGGGGGCTGGTCGTCTATAACCAGGCCTTCCAACCAGAAGCTCTGAATTTAGGTTTTAGAGTCATCGAGGAAAGCCTGTTATCAGAAGTTGTTCTTTTGGGGGGACAAGCTTATCTTTCTGCCTGAGTCAAATGAAACTCAAGCAGCATCATAAGCCTTGTTCCCCTGGCCCAGCTCTATTGGGGTGGGGGCATAATTAGGGGTGAACCTGTCTTTCTCTGGGGTCCAAGAGGGTAGCAGAGGCTCCTGTCCTAAAGCTGTGGGGCAAAGGGCTGCAGATTTTGCTGCAGTCTCGGGGGAATCCTGGGCTCGCTGTCATCCTGGATGCTGGCATCTGGCTTCCCACTTGGGGATGGAGGCTGGAGGCCGCTTTTGTTTCCTCTGGTGCCCTTCCCAGAGCCACATGTCATTTTTCACTGTTGTGAGCCCTCACCCAGCCAGGATGGTCAGACATGAGGATGAAACGAATCTTCACCACCTGTCAGAGAGAGAGAGAGAGAGAGACTGAGAGGTAAATCCACCAGCAGGCCTGGGACCTGGTCCCCCTCCCTTCCCCCACCACCCCGGCCCCATCTTGGAATGAAAAGGGGTCAGAGTCATTTTATTTGGCTAGTGTTCACGAACACAATTATTTAATTATTTCCCTGAATCATTTTCCAAGACGCCAGTCTCATTCTATTTGTTATTTATAGGATAACTTAATTACCAACTTCGATGGGGGAGGGAAACAGGGAAGGACAAGGGGTATAGGGGGAGGGGAGATTAAAAAGTGCTGGCTCTAAATTATTCTCTCTCCTTTTCCTTTTTTCCAATTGCTTCAACATGTCTCCCCGAGTTTCCCCTTCCTGGTCAACCCCTCTCTCTCTCCCTCCCTCTCCCCTCCTCTCAGTCTGCTGCCCTTTCTGTTTTAATAGTCTCCCTCTCATCTTCCCCCCCCTCCCCGCCTTGGCCCCCAGCCTGGCTCCCAGACAAACTGGACCCCTAATAATTTCTGACAGTGAGATCACCCCTGTGCGGAGGAAGAGCTCAACTTCCCCATCAGCAACATCTTTTACCGGGCACGTCCTATGAGTTTCCGTTAGTGAGACCCCAGCCCCTGGGGAGCCTCCAACATGAGCGTCTCATTCTCAGGTCCTCGGTGTCCCAGCTGGGGGTGTACCCTGAGCCCTGAGCTGGGCTACACCAGGGAGCACTCAGCTAGTTATCTGGTACTGTTCAGAGTCGGGGAGGCCAGTGTTTCCCAGATACCTTCCCCCGCCGTACCTAGATGCTGTTTTTGCCCAGTGTTCAGGGCCCCTCAGGCCTAAGGAGGGCCCTTGTCCAGGAGACAAGGCAGAAAAGCAGAAGGGCTCTGCAGCTGGGCTGTACCACTTAGCAGCTGTGCGATCTTGGGCAAACCACCTACCCTGTCTGGGCCTCGGTCTCCTTATCTGTATAACGGGGGGTAAGTCGTACCTCCTGCATAGCGTGCATGGAAAGATGTGTTAATACTTGCAAAACACCTAGAACAGTGGCTAACACATTACGAGTACACATTCAATGTTAATTATCCTCAGCATCTGCCATCTCATGTCTCCATCCTGGGGATATGGATGTGAGGTATGGGAGGTGCTGTCTGGCCTGGACCCAAATAGAACAAGCCTGTTAGCTTGCCGCTAACAAGGCTTACACTTTGGGAAAATCACTTTTCCCCCTTGAATCTCAGTTTTACGATCTCTACAATGCGGGTATTGATAGCATTCCTGTTACAGCAGTGTTGGGAGGCGGAAATGAGCTGATGTACACTAAGAGCAAAGATTCTAAAGCCAGGCCTCGTGAGTTCAAATCCTGGCTCTACCACTTAGTAGCTGTGTGACCTTGGACAAGTTACTTAACCTCTCTGTGCCTCAGATACTTCTGCCTATAATCCATTTCCCCCACCACCTCCTGGGGTTATTGGGAGGATGAAATGAGTTAATTCATGTGAAACGCTTAGCACAGTGTCTGGCACAGGGTAACACTTGGCAAGTGTTTGTTATTACTGATTCGTCCCCGGAAAATGTTTCTCCCTGCCTTCTCTCTCTGAAGGATTTCTTCCCCTCTCTTCACTCTCTTCCCGTGAGGTGGCTTGGGGCAGAAGTGCCTAGTTTTTAACCAAAATCCAAATCGTTCTGACAGACTCAGACTAGCAAGTCTTCCCCCTGGGGGCAGAAGCGGGAGCTGAGCTGTCAGGAGGGGAATTCATGTCCATGAGAAACTGGAGAAGGTGACAAGGAACCGAACTGCTACAGCCAGGCCTCGGGCGCTGGTCCTGGCTGGGCCAGCCACTCCCCGTGTGACCTTGGACAAACCCCTTAACTCGTTTTGGCCTCAGTTTTCTCATCTGTCAAATGGAGTGACTGCTTGCCCACTTCCCACGTTATCACAAAACTCAATTGAGAGAAGCAGGAAGAACATGTTCTGAGACTGGGAACAGTGCTGCAGAGCCCCAGGCTGCGGCTCCATTGGGTTCTATTGGTGTCGAGAAACAGAGCCTCACTCAAGGGGTCTCATGTCATGGAGGGTGCACGGGCAGGAGCCGGGGAAAGAAGGACTTCCAGCCTCTAGAAGGATGGGAATCAAAGGGCGGCTCTGGCCCTAAGTCAGGGGTGCGTGGAGGCCCTGGGGTCTCTCACCCTTGAAGTCTTGGGGGGCTCTGTATATTCAGCCCTCCAGGAAGAACCTGTTCCTCCACTCTCACATCTGCTGTCTCAGAGTTTTTGCTCCCTTCAAACGTCAACTTGCACGTAGCCTTGCTGGGTCTCTTGGCCCTCTCTCAGCACTGTGGTCACAAACGCACTTGCGTCCGGGTCCAGGCAACTAACATGATGGGGCCAGTGTACCAGGTGGCAAAGTAGACAGTATCTGTGCCGTCTGAAAGGTGGCTGGTCATTCTCCTGCTTGCCCTCAGACCCATGGCTCTCCCTTTTCCTGCTGTGTGCTGCATTGCAGGGGTGGACCGGTTAAACTACATTTCCCATGCTCCCTTAGCAACTGGCTTCCAGCTAGGTTCAGCCAATAGGAGGTGGTGGTTGGAGACTGGGGGGCGGGAAGAAGGAAGAAGCCTGGGTATTTTTCCCCTCTCACTGTTGTGGGTGGTGTCTCCAGCAGCAGCTGTATCTCCTCTGTGACTCCTCCTTCCACGGGCTGACCCCTCTCTCCACTGTCCCAGCTGTTGCAGGGCAGGCCCTCCATGATCCCAGCCTCTGCCAGTGGTCATCCTTCCTGAGCTCTGCTAACATCACCTCCTCCCTTTGTCTCTCCTGTCCCAGTAGCTAATCTCAGCATTGCCTCACCATCTCCTAGTTTCTTTTAGCTCTTCTAACACCTGTGTAGCTAACCACCTGCATTAAATTCCCTCTGTTGAATTCCCGAAGTGGCTTTTGTTTCCCTGGATGCACTCTGAGGGACAGTCACAGGGGTAGCAGCTGCTAAGTGCCAGCCATGTGTCACCCAACAGGCATGTGGGCTCAGCACTGACCAGTCCTCTGATCTTTCAAGCAAAGCCAGAAATCTGGATTTTTATGTAATGTCTGATTTTTACATGTTAGCAACTAATTCAAGGTTTAAGCTTTTATTCTGAAGACTGGATAAAACAAGCTCGCAGGTCCCGGTCTGCAGCTCTGCTCTTTGTCATGACTCAGTGTTTCTGCCACTGCTTCCTTCTCTTGGTATTTCCTGGTCAGATCCTAAGGAAGGGAACAGGATGGGTCAGCTCACGTCTTTAGGCCGGGTCACTGATTACTCAATGAATTCACTGCTTTTGGGTCAGGGGCGCTCCTTGGTCAAGTAGCTGAGGTTGGGGGGTGGTCATGTGGGAAAAACCAAGTGCATTAAGGAATATGAGGTTGGATATCTGAATGGGTACAAGAGTCAGTTTGGCAAAGTGGCTTGACTCCCAATCCATTGCTCTTTCCACTTTACCACTTGGGCTTCCTCTAGCTATTCAGCACTTTTATGTTTCTGTTTTTGTTCAGCATCAAGGGCAGTACTATAACTTAGGTCTCCAGAGTTGGATGAGTGTATTCGGGTCTCAGGGCTTCAGCTTATATTTCTGAAAGATGAGAGGCTTAGACCTTCTTTCTGAGGATCATTCTAGGCCTGATGGTCTATGATTCTACAGCTGCTCTTTCTGTGACATCCATCCACCTATTCACCCATCTATCCATCCATCCATCATCCATCCATCCATCCATCCACCCATCCATCTACTCAACAAATATTCATCGATCATCTACTATGCACCAGGCACTATAGTTGGTGCTGGATAAAGTAGTAAATAAGACAGACCAGGACTGCCCTAATAGAACTACATTCTAGTAAGGGAAGAGAGACAATAAATAAGCAAATAAATGCATATATCAGATAATTTTAGATAGTGATAAGCGCTATAAGAAAAATATAACAGAAAAGATGGATAGGGCCAAGGGTGGAGGGATGCTTTAGATTGGCTGGTCAGGGAAACCTGTGTGCGAGGTGACATTTGAGCTCAGACCTGAAAGAGGATCTGGGGGGAGAATGTTCTAGATAGAGAATGTTCTAGATAGAGGGTTCAGCAAGTCTGAAGGTACTGAGAGTGGAGGGAGGAGCACACAGAAGGTGAGAGTGGCTAGAGAACACAAGGGGGAGAATGTTAGGAGATGGGGTTGGAGACAGAACATGGTCTAGATTTTCCAAAGCCTTGGGGGCCATGGAAAGAACCTGAGGGTTGAATCTGAGTGCAATAGGAAGCCATTTCTGACCAGTGAGGAGCCCCCTTGCCTGTCATCCAGCTGTGGCCACCGCTGGGGCTGTATATCAGGAAGTGGCTGTGTCAGGAAGGAGGGAGGCCCAGGGCATCCTGCCCTTGAATGCTGGCCGGAGCCGGACTGGCTCAGGCCAGTCTAGGGCTGAGGAGTCGTGTGTGGGGTCCACAGGGCTCTAGACATCCAACTCAGCCTGCAGGAGGCTCTGAAACCTCCCCTTCTAGCAGCCCAGTACTTCAGGGTTGGTGGTGGGGAGAAGGCTCATGAACTCAGGCAATTCTCTCCGGTGGTTAAGGGTCAGCTAGGCCTGGTCTAAATCCTGCTCTGCTACTTGCTAGCTGATGACCTTGTGCAAGGTTCTTCTCTCCTTGAGCCCCCAGTTTTCCCATCTGTGAAAAGGACACAATCACAGAGCCCTCCTATGGCCATCGAAAGGATTAACTGAGATGACACACAGAAAACCTGAGTGCATAGAGCTCCATACATTTAGCTATTTTTCAACATTACAGTGTTGTCACGAGCAGGACTCCTGGAGTGTGGGTGCTGATGGAAAGAGGTGGGAGGGGGGCTCCTGTGCCATTTTGTCTCAGCCCAGTGCTCTATTAGAGGCAGAACAGCTGTCTGAAACAGGTGTCTCTGCCCCAGCTTCACATGTGGCCTCAGGCTCCCTGTCTGTGACATGAGGGGAGTGGACTCAATGCCCCTCTTGGCCCTTCCCCTCTGACATTCTGAGGCTCAACTGTGACCACACCCAGAGGTGGGACTGAGTTTTCCCTGAATCATGGCAAAGTTGATCAGCTCTTGAGGCCCACGATTGGGCAGAGGGTCATCTGTTGGCCTGGGGTGACACAGCGCAAGCTTCCTAAACTCCCGGTCAGCTAAGCCTAAATGTCTTTGATTCCCAACTGCGAAGAAACTAGCCAAGAGCAAATCATAGATTCCATTGCTTAGGAAGCAGTTGTCACCAATCAATCCAGTGTCCATCCACCCACCAAATAACCAGACTTCTGGCACATGCTGTGTTCCCAGCACGGCGCCAAATCACTTACTGACAACTCTGAAACAGACATATTCATTCTATAGATGAGGAAACCGTAGGTCTGAGAGGTTAGATGGATTGCCCAAGGTCACATAGCTAGTATGTGTCTGGATCTCAGCTCTGTCCTCTTCTCAATACCTTCACTGCCTCCCCCAGTCGAACCACCGTGACCTCTCACCTGCAAGACATGAACAGGCTTTCCACTGGCCTCCCTCCAATCCATTATCCATGGAGAAGCCACAGTGGTCTTTAAAAAATAGAAATTTCACACCTAGTATGTATCAGGCACTGTTCTAGGTGCTGGGGATACAGCGGTGCAAGCTATACTCATGTCACTCCGGCTTCCTTTTGCTCATAGGATAAAAATGAAAATACTAAGTGTGGTGGTGGGGATGGGACAATGGGAGTGGTCTGCCCTAGGGGCGGGCAATAAGGCATCCATCGTCTGTAGAGAGTGTAAAAACAATAATGAAACCAACTAATACTCTGTCTTTTTTTTTTTTATTATTGCCATACACCTGCAATTCTAGCCAATGTTTATATAAATAATAAAACACTCCTCCCCACCTTGACCTGTACATGGGTGGCCCTATAATTTCTCGCCCACACTGGGGCATCGGGACACGGATGTAACCCGAGACCTGTAAGATCCTATGGGATCTGGCCCCCACCTGCCTCTCTAACCTAATTTCTTGACACTTTCTACCTCATTTAGACTAAATGGCCCATTCTTGGCTCCACAAATGTTCCAAGCTTCTTTGTACCTTGGGGCTCTGCCCAGAATCTGATGGATGGGACTTGGGCACGGGGTCGGGCACTGCAGCCAGAGGGAAGGTCCTATGTGAGGGCTTTATGGTTCTTCCCTTGGTTCTCAGCCAGGATCTTCAGGCCACGGAAACGCCTTAGA
Source organism: Ceratotherium simum simum (assembly GCF_057802395.1). Lineage (NCBI taxonomy): Eukaryota > Metazoa > Chordata > Mammalia > Perissodactyla > Rhinocerotidae > Ceratotherium > Ceratotherium simum. Next base: position 31,076,646 of record NC_141929.1, on the reverse strand, counting down.
GTCTTGGCATTAATCCTCAGAGGCCCTCCTTACAATTAAGCCTAGAGCAGGAAGAGGTCTCCCACGTGGTTCTCTCCCTTTGCGTCTCTTCGTACAATGGTGATTGTTCTGTTATTTGTGTGGTTACTACGTTATGCCCCTCTCCCCAACATCCTCTAAGTTCCATGGTGCCAGAGGCCGTGTCTGCTTTGCTCATGTTTGTACCCTCCTCACCTGACACAGTGCCCGGCACCCACTGAGTATTGGTTGAGTGGAAGGATGGATGCACAACGGAGCTAAGATCCAAACTAGCCCACATCCTTCCACCATCCTCATCCCAAGACTGCCAGCCTGGTTGGAAAAGCTGATCATATCCAGACCAGAGATGCTTCTCAGCAAAGTCAAGGCCAAGACCAGTGGGAATGGATCAAGTCAAAGCAAAGGATCCAGATGCGCAAATTCCCTTCCAGGAGGCAGATGTGACCCAGCGATTCCATGCCAGGCGTAACCGTCGCATCTGATTCCTCATTTCCATTAAAGGCATTGTAGCAGGTGCAAAATCCAGAGATTATCCCAAGAATTAAGATATGAAAAGCATGTTAGATCACTAAACTCCAATTAGGGAAATGAAATTGTGCACACTCTCCTCCTGACGCAATATGGGGAACCTGCATTAGCTCTGGGCTCCGGTTCTAATAAAATTAGAGAATAACACTTTAATTGAATTGTGCTTAAAAGGATCACGCTGACAAACGTGATTGTATCTGGTTGGGATGCACACCTTCTCCGGCAATCGTTAAATCCAATGAAATGCCAGTCTCAGGATCTCAACAGTTTTCTGAAACAATCCGTGAACCGTGCTGTATCTTGGAGTATCTAATCAATTTAGAGCTGCCTCATTAGGACTTGGCTGCTAACGGATACTTAAAAATCAAAGCAAATTACTGCACTCCGTGGATAACTAGCTAATCATATCGATACAACATGGCTGGATTGTGTTGCAACAATTCATTTCCTGTTTAAGAAGCCACCGTCACCCATAATTTAGGGATTGAGATTCGTAAGCCTGACGCAGACAGCTCCCATGTCAAGGATTTTCCTGAGCTCAGCAGCGAGGGGTGCCTGCTGCCCCAGCTAGTGAGGGTGAACCAAAGCCAGCCACTTGACTCCTTTTTTCTGCACCCTACCTACTCCCCAGGCTCACTCCTGAATAATGAGCCCAAGACCACTATTGTACAAAGGAGAAATGAGAAGCTCAGAGACAGACAGCATCCTTCCTAAGATCACTCAGCAATTAGCGGCAGAGCCAGGATTTGGTCCTTGTTGACATCACATCAAATTTTCTAATATTTTAATAACAATTTCAAACAGTAATTATTCCTTCATTGATAGTTTACTTGGGTCCTATTTTAATATTCTTACTGATAATGAACATCACCATCATCATCATCTTCATTATAATAAGGACAGCCTATACTTACATAGAACTTAATTCAAATTTAATTCGTTTGATTGTGTCAACAACCCTAGAAGTACGTTCTATGATTATTGTGATAGGCATTAATGCTGGTCGCCAACAATTTCCGGCTCGCCCTCTCCAGGACGCCTGGTAGAACTACACTTCCTGGTCCCCCGAGGCCGGATGGATCAGGAGACTCACTCTGACCAAGGAGTGTGAGCAGAAGGGACATGTGTTATTTATAGGTCCAAGCATGATTGCTGGCTCAAGATCTCCATCATTCTCCCCTCCAGCTCGTCAACCAGCAACACGTGCGTTGGTTGCTTTTCTGAATACAATGAACAGAAACTCCGAGCCCCCCCACAACGGACTTGTCTCGTGGGTGAGAAATAACCTGTGTTGCTGGCAACCCCTGAGCTTCAGGGGTTGTCTGTTCCTGCAGGATAACCCAGCTTGTCCTGACAGGGAGAATTATCACCCCCATCTTACAGATGAGGAGACTAAAGCACATCGAGATGAGGTGGCTGATGCCAGGCCCTGTTCAGGCACCACCAGTAGATTTCTCTCCCGTGCAGAAGTCTCCTTGGCTCCTGTTTTGGCTGCTTCCCAGCCTCTCACGGCACTCTGTGGCAACTCCCTGATACCAGGTTCTGGGCCTGCAGGCTCACGGTGAGTGCTGGGTGCCGAGAACTGCTTTTCAGGGACCCGTGTCAGGCCTGTCCAGACCACTCACCCTGTCACTCAGCTCATGCCCGGCCAGATATACTTTTCTATTTATTCGCTGAGGAAGATGAGCCCTGAGCTAACATCTGTACCTGTCTTCCTCTACTTTATTTGTGGGTCGCTGCCACAGCATGGCTGATGAATAGTGTAGGTCTGTGACCAGGATCCGAACTCACGAACCCAGGCCGCCAAAGTAGAACGTGCCGAACTTAACCACTACTCCACAGGGCTGGCCCCAGATATACTTTATAATATGCTCCTTTGTAGGCGTCTGAACCACTGACATTCTCTGGGGAAGTCCCTTTGGTTGAGATAAAGGTTGGTAAGCAGGTGCTTCATGAGAGCCATGCTTTACCAAAAGGACCAGCTCTTTGAGGGAGAAATTCCAAGCACCGTGAAGGTCTGGGTAGGGACCACTGGACAGAGACCTCTCTGCACTGTCCCCTCTCCTCCCCTACCCCTGGCTGACTAAGCCGGCGTCTGTGGATGTGAGCTGTGGGTGAGGCAGACTCTGCAGTTATGTTCTCCTCAGCCTGCCTCCCCGCTGGCCTTGCAGGAGGAGGTAGAGGGTTGGGGCTGGAGGGGCAGAGCCTGAGCCCCCAGCCCTAGAAGAGGGCGAGGAGAAGAAAGTTTGCAGAAATTGTACACAGCTTCAGGAAATGTCTACCCTGTGCGAGCCATATCTGAGCCGGTTAAGACGGTAATTGCAGCCCTTCCCCGACGTGGAGAGAGGGCAGGGCGGCAGGGCCTGCTATTATCGTGTTCTCTCAGGTATATAGCAGCTTGTTTACAGGAGGGCTGGGGGCTGCGGGGCGATTGTCTGGTGGCTCTGGGGGCAAAGACTGCTCCTCCCACTCCCTACTCGCCCTCAGGGCCATGGCCCCGATCCTGGTGACCAGCCCTGGGGGGTCCCTTGCCAGGATGCTCAGAGTGGCAGCTACCGGGGTGCAGATATTTAACTGTGTTCCATTATCAGCTCCCATTCATGCCTCACATCCTCCCCACCTGCCACAGGCCCAGAGAAGGCCCGCACTGCCCCAGCTGGGCTGCTTCCTTGGAAGGCACTTGAGGTCTGAAGGCAAGAAATCTGGGTCCTGGTCTGGACGCCATTCCTCACCCACTGTGGGACCGTGACGCGTTCCCTCCCCTATCACATCCTCAGCCTTTCTATTTTAAAATAAGAGTCCCACTAGATTAGCGCTTACCAAATTTAGATTATGTACCCAATCCTCTTTGGGGGGCAATTCTTGCGGATGCTGAGGTTTGACACAGATTGTTTTTGTTTTAATATCACTTCAATATTTATACGTATATTGCAAACAACAGAAAACAATGGTGGCTAACATAAACAGAAAACGTATTAATGGAAGGATGTAGAATGGCTAACAGACTCTCGCTGAAGACCAGGGAACAAGGATGGAGGCCCCATAACATCAAATCAAATGGCAGAACTCGTCCTACAGAGCCTGGCGTGGGGCCACTGCTGGCATAGATGCCAGAGCTGTCTCTGCAGACACCACCCATGCTTCACCCCAGGTGTAGCAGCTCCCACAGCCGCCAACCCGCCCTGAACGGGTTCCACGTAGAGTCTCTGCTTGTTTCCATGACAAGTTTCTGATCAACGTCTGGTGAGAGGGCATCTGATTGGTGGACTCAGGTCATGTGGCTGTTCTCCAGCTGCCAGGGAGGCTGGGAGAGCAAATGGCTGGCATTTTCAGCTTCTCCATTTGGAAGTGGACCCTGATTCATAAGATGGGATTCTACTGTCATAGGAAAAGGGTTAAAATGCTGGGTGACAAAAAGATCAGCAAGTGTCCTCTGCAAATTATAAATATAAAACTAGCTTATAGCCCTTATGCAGCTATATAATGCAAACATATTGACAAATTCAATATAAACCTTGTTAAGGGAGTAGTAACATTCAAATTTTAAAATATTAATATTCAAATTTTAAAATTAAAATGTTTAAGATGAAGAATAATACTATTTTACTGAAACCAAATCATCGGTTGAAATAAGAATATGGAGCTGATGGTTACACCAATCCTCTTTTGAGTTCCAGAAACATTCTGTAACACATTTGTCAATTGGCGCTAATTTGACGCTAATGCGTCTTTTCACTAATGCATGACGTTTGTCTCTGTTCTTTCTCCTTAGCCCTCAATGATCACAGTTGTATTTCTTTCTTTTTTAAATTATTTTATTGAGATCATATTGGCTTGTAACATTGTGTAAATTTCAGGTGTACTTTATTATGTATCAGTTTCTGTATAGACTGCATTGTGTTCATCACCAGTAGTCTAGTTTTTATCCGTCACCATACCACAGTTATATTTCTTGATACCAATGTGATTGTAAATACAAAATTAGATATGACATTAGGATGTGTGACAATTCTCAGTTATAAGGTGGTCATCCCAGTGGCGAGAATATTCTGAGAATAGAAATGAATGTGAAAACTCGTTACAGTCTCCGGAGTCTTCCATGTTCTAAGGGATTCTCTCATATGCTCCTTGTCAGATTTTGGTATGGTGGATTCGTCCTGCTTGACAAAATGTCCAGTTCTCTCCACTTCTAGACACACACAGGAATTGTGCTTCCTTCTTCCCTTAAAGTTAGATGTGACTTTGCGACTTGCCCAGACCAATGAGTACATCACTTCTGGGTGGAAGCATTTCAGAATTACTTTACAATTCTCCACTTCCCTTTCAGCCTGTCCTGATGGTCAGTGATATTCCAGATGGTGCCTCTGTCAGCCTGTGTGAATAAGGATGACATGGAGCAGAGCTCTGTGCCAACGTGTGATGGACATGTAGTATGAGGGAGCAAATAAATCATCTTGCTCTAAACCACTGAAATTTTGAAGTTGTTTGTTACGCAGCATGACCTAGCCTGTCCTGACTGATACGCTTACTAAGACAGGGATTATAGCTGCTGTTATCTCCTTGATACACAACAAAGGACTCCGGCACAGAGAGTTTGAGAACCTTGCTCAAAGTCAGACAGCTAGAACAATTCAGATACAGGACTGAAATTCCAGTGCAACTCATTCCAAATCCCATGCTCTTCCCAGCAACTCACACAGCTGAGAAGACAGAGTCTCTATAACCAGTAAGAAAGGCCGATAGAAACATGGCACATCTCGGTGGCTGGAGTACAGATTTTTAGAGCCACCTATAAGAGACTCTTCTGAGTGCCAAGCACATTTCCACTTCAGAGTTTTCCAACTTTAACAGTGAGGCATTCTGAATATTTAAATTTAAAAAGTCGTCGTTCTCAAATTCCCCCCAACAGCCAGGGAGGTCGACAAGATGACAGATGCCTTTGGAGCTGTTGAGCTTCCATTCCGAGAAGCGCTCTCAGCCTGCAAACCTGTTCACGAGAGTGATGTGTGTCCCCATGTCTGAGGACGGCCCTGCAGTTTTCAAGAGAGGGACTCAACTTTCTGCTTTGAGGCCTCCACCCATCTTCACTCAAGAAGCAAGCATCTTGGCCAGAGGCAGATAATGTGCCTCGCAAGACAGGCAGCTCAGGAAAACACCTGATGTGTTTTCAGGGTGTAGAGCGAGCTACACGGTCCCTCCCACAGGATGGTACCAGGCGGTGCGAACGGAAGGAGGCAGAGGTGGCATATTTTAACTGGTATTTTCTCCAAATGAAGCAGCATTCATTGGGGGTTCAGAGCTCAATCTGGTCTCACACTTTGAGGACCAAGTGCTTCCTGCAGGTTCCTGAGCATTTCCAGCTTGGGGCTTCCTGTCAAGCCATCTGGGCTGAGATCAAGTGTATTAGTGTGTGTGTGTATATACATATATATGCCTGTGTGTGTGTGTGTATGGGCTGAAATCAGGTGTATTAGTGTGTGTATGTGTGTGTGTATGTGTATACACATATACATGCCTATGTATCTGTGTGTGTGTGTATATATATATACACATATATAGACAGAGAGAGAGAGAAAGAGAGAGAGAGATTTATTTTAAGGAATTGGCTCACATGACTGTGGGGGCTGGTAAGTTCCAGACCTGTAGGGCAAGCTGGCAGGCTGGAGATTTAGGCGAAAGTTGACCCTGCAGTCTTGAGTCCAAAGGCTGGAAGTTCAGACACAATTTCTGTGTTACCATCTGGAGGTAGAATTCCTTCTTCGAGAAACCTCAGTCTTTGTTCTCATGGTCTTCCACTGATTGGGTGAGGCCCATCCACATTATGGAGAATAACCTGCTTTACTTAAAGTCAGCTGATAGTAAATGCTAATCACATGTGACAAAATGTCTTTACAGCAACATCTAGACTAGTGTTTGACCAAACAACCGGTCACTGTAGTCTAGCCAAACTGACACATAAAATTAACCATCACACCAGGACTCATCTCAGGAACGTGCCCTGGGGAGAGGCATGTTCGTGAATGGTGAAGCCAGCTGAGGTCTCGTGGGCCATGACCATACAGAAGATTTCCACTTCCAATGTCTCCAAGCTCCTGGGTCCGACTCCCGCTTGGGGATCCTCCGACCAGTAACAACATTTGATAAGAGTAGTAACAATGATAGCAGATAGTGTTTATTCTATACTTTACATGCAGGCCCTCCTTTACCTGTTAGGACGATCCTGTGAAATACAGACTACTGTTATTCCATTTTACAGAACTGGAAACCGAGGCCTAGGGAGATGAAGTTTATAGCCGTGAGGACTGGAACCCAGATTTCTCCCACCCTCTCTTCTGCTTTCCCTCATGAGCATCCCTACGGTTCACCACGGAGGGATGTTGCCATTTTATTTTCTTCATTGTGGAGCCAGAAACACCAGTGCCCTGGGCCTGAGGATGCTCACTGTATGCTGCCCATCACCCTAGGGTACCAGAAGCAGTTGGTCCCAGGGCCCCAGACAACCAGGCTCATTTTAGCTCTTATCTGGGAATAAGGCACCGACATGTTTGCATCTGCCAGAGTTGTTATCACTTCCCTTTTCTCTTTTATGCATCCTCTTACTCATTTGACGGCATTGGTTCAGTATCCACTCGGTTCTAGGTGCTAAGGACATAGTAATGGATAATAATGTTGATCATGGTGGTGGGAGTGATGATGATGATGATGATGATGATGATGTTAGTCATGGTGTTGATGATACAGCACCCCAGATCGGGTCTGGTCAGGGCAGGTCAGCACCTCTCTTGTCCCAGGTATTATGCTTCTATACAAGCATCCTGTGCTCACATTCAGGGGAACAGATGTCCCGCTCATTGATAATTTCACGGCTGTGCCAGCCCTTGAACATCTACGACCGCAAACATGCACCATCAGCCGCCACCACACACAGGCCCTTCCATGTCTGTGCACTTCAGAGGAAGTGGGGGGTCCTCGGCCATGGCAGGGGGAGATCAGCGCATTCGGTCTTGCTCTCTCACGCCTCAAGTTCTCATCTGCCTGCTGTGGGGACATGACTCTCACTCGGCTGCTGATAACCAGTGGTGACTACAAGTGTAGAGCCCACAAAAGAAAAGAGGCAGAGACAGTGGCTACTTCTTCTGGCCATGCTACCTCTGCAGTCTCTGCTGGACCCAAGGCTCGGGGCCACAGTGTAAAAATCTGGAGTGCCTTAATGAAGGGTCAGCCACTTCTCAGAAAGGACAAGGTGGCAGAAATAAAGATTGGGGATGATGATGACTGGCTTGGTCATGGCTTTGTTCCATGAAGGTCCTTGCAAACACAGACCTTCCCTGGGATGGTTCCCTATTCTCCTTCCACCCCCCATCACCGTGCATGATCTTTCTCCTCTGGATTCCTTGCTTTGCTTTTTTTTACATTTCCACATCTCTCCATACGCAGGCATTTTCATGCTCTTCAAAATGGCGAGCACAAGCTGTCCTGGAGACATTGCTTCCTATAGGACAAAGAGAAAGGGGTCCCACCACGGCTCAGTTCCCGTGTCCCTAACACTCCCTTTGAGGGCTCTCTCAGCTCAGCCATTTCAAGCCCTCAAAGGGAACAAGGGATGAGCCCAAGTCCCATGGATGAGGGTGAAGGTGGGCACTCCAATTCCACTTCAGTCTCCCATCCAGAAGACAAGCACCGACGTGCTTTCTAGGTCACCTGCAAAGCCAGCACATTCCATCACAGTCATCTTTGGAGTGGGTTCAGTTTACTCCCCTGGGGAGGAGGGACCGTTTGTCCTATGAGGGTGACTTTGCTGCTGCCCACCGGGAGCTATTGCCACCTCCACCCCTATGCTTATTGTGCTAAGTAGCATTCATTTCTCTCTTTCTGTTCCTGCTTATAAAGAATGTCACATCAACCGTGAAGAGGTCTGTCTGTACAACCTGGGAGGAAAGGACCAATTCCTAGTAGATGCTTTTGATTTTAAGTCTCTCCCTGGAAAGAAGGATCGCCTCCTGCCATATACATTTTGTTCTTTGATTCTCCTGCCTGTCCTGTGATGGATGTATCATAATCCCCACTTTGTGCATTTGAGGAATCCAGGGTTCAGAGAAGTGAAGTCACTTTTCCAAGATCACACAGCAAGTAAGCAAGATTTCAAATCCAGACAGGCGAAGACTGCATAGGTAAGGTAATGCCAGCTGCTACAACAGATAAACCTCAGAATCTCAGTGCTTTAACGAAGAAAAAGGTTTAATTTCTCACTTGCGTCCAGTATCTCTGATTGGAAGGTTCTCCTGCAATCCAGGGACTCAGACACCTTCCCTCTCACGGTGTCATCCTTTGTAGCACTTGACTCCCAATGTCACCCTGGGGTCCTTTCTAGTCCAGCTAACAGGAAAGGGAAGGAGCTGAGAGGATCACATGGGGGTAGGGAAGTTCTGGGCACCACTAGCCTCCAGGCCAGGCCCATTCTCTTCCAGACGGAGCAGCTTTGGAATCTTCTCCATACAGCCCTCTAGGAAGTCGCTACCACTTAACCGAAGTTGATACCTACGGTGAAACTTGTCTACCACCTTGATTTGAGCAGCTCAAACAACACACATTTTTTTGCTACTTGCCTTTGGAGGTGGGGAGGTGGGTGGAGGGAGGGCACCATCACCGCATCAGGAAAAATTGTGCAAGGCTTTGAAACGGGCAAAAAAAAAAAATTGCTGTGTGTCCTGTCTAGCTCATCCTTCTGGATTATCTCCACATTTCTTAGTCTGTGAGCTGTTTTACATTTCTGAAGGTTGTAGAAACTAATAATAATTCAAACGATCCTTGTCCGAGGGAATGCAAATGAATTTTGTTTGGTCGGAGTGCAATTGATTAATGTGGGGTGGATAGATTATTTTTGCATCTATTTGTAAATTCATTTTAGCTTTCTCTGTTGCTTATATGTGTAGGTTCTTTGAATTCTCCTTTGAACAGCTGTAGTATCTTACCAGTTGCCTCATTAATTAATGAGTTAAATAAAATCTTTGACACGTGTTCGTTTTATAGTTGTGTGAGTCATGATTTTACCATGTATATATACATATAATCCTTTAACAACTAGAAATCCGCAGAGGAAGAAGGAAAACCCTATGATACGTTGAACTCATCTGTTTCTCAGGAGCCTCACTCTTCCTGGAAGAGAGACAGGGCAAGGATTTTTCATTCTCTTTTGCAGCTAAGGAAACTGAGACCCAGAGAGGGGCTCTCAGCTACCAGAGGTCACACAGCTAGAAATGGGGAGAGCCGAGAATTCAGACCCAGATGTGCTTGATCCTAAAAGCTGTGTTCTTAACCGCTCTGCCTTGTTTCTCATCCTTGAGGCACATAGGATATTAACAGGGTGAATATTAACCCCTTCCTCATTTGGTAAATGATGACACTGAGGCTCAGAGAAGCTAAATGACTGAGAGGTAAATTTGGGTTCAGAACCCAATACTGGACCTTTATTTCCTGGGTCATCTTTATATAATCCAAGCGAGTGTACTCTTCTAGCCAGGATGTTCCTTGAACATCTGTTCAAGCTTTTTGTTTTGTTAAAAAAAAAAAAAAAAGAGACAGTGAAGATTACTAGGTGGTTTTGGTTCCTAAAATGCTCTCTGAACCTTTATTCATAGAAGCGTAAGTGAGGGAGGAAGCTGGGCCAAGGCGGGCAGCATCTGCCTTGTGGGGTTCAGGCCTGGGCCCCGGAAAGGGCCGGGAGCTGCGGAGCTGGCACAGGGGGCTCCTCTGGGGCTGTCGGAAGGTCATGGCCTGGAGAGGCTCCTGCTCAGAGGGCTCTGCCCAGGTCTCACCAGGGCAGAGCAGGGTCAGAATTGGGAGGCGTCTGGAAGTGTGGAAGACTCACTGGCTTTGGGGTTAGGCAGGCCTGGGTTTGAATCCTGCCTCTGCCACTTATCACACGTGTGACTTTGAACATTTCAATGTGTGACGTCTCTTTGGGCTTCAGTTTCTTCATCGGTAGGATGGAGATAATAACCCGAACTTCACAAGGGCCCCAGGCCAACATGCTTTCCACTCCGCCAAGCCCTGTGCCTGTGGGCTGCCTCTGCCCAGAGTGGGTGCCGGTTCTCAATTGGCACCCATCATACGAGCCTGCAGTGGCCTGGACAGCCATTAATGGCCGGCATGGAGGGTGGGGAGGCCTAGGAACTGTCTCACCTTTTGCTCCCACTTCTTTCCTCTCTCTGGTAATACACTTCCTTCCCTTCTGCAAGATGGCTGCTACCTGTCACAGCTGGCAAGTCAAGTGCCATTGGCGGCTGCTCGCAAAGGGGGAGCAGGTCCAGAGGAGGGAGCCAGGCTTAGCACCCAGGCACTCCTGCTCCCTGAGCCTGCGCTGGGCCCCTCCCTGATACGGTGGTCAGGTTGTGGCCCAACCATTGTACGTATTTCCGTGTCCCCAAGAAAATCCACCCCGGAGAAGCCCAAGGTCTGCCCGGCCATGGGAGCCGGCTCTGCAGGGTGTTGCGTCCCCGCCAGGCCCTGTTTGCGTCTCCTGCAGCCCGGGTCCTGCGGGAATCCTCTGTAAACTCTACCTCTGTCAATGTCGTCCTTCAGGAAAATTGGCTCCTTTGACACCGTTTTAGACAAACCATAATGTGTGCGGAGCTGAAAGAGGTTCTATTTACAAGTCTGCAGGAAATAGCCCTGGGCAGAGGATGGTAATTGTAGGGTGAAGGTTCACCAGGGGCTCACAGGAGAGAGAGGACCGCCCTGGGGAGACGGGGCCGGTGCTGGGCAAGAGGGAGCCCAGGGGCCGCTGGGGAGAAGGACAGGCGAAGGGTGCCAGGTCCTTCCTTGCCTCTCCTCCAAGCCTGCTGTCCGCTCCGCCCCTTCTGCTCCACACCCTCTCCCAGAATGCTCTTCCCCAGGTGTTTCAGTGGCGCGTTCTCTAACTTCCTTCAAGTCCTGGTTCAAATCTGACCTTCCTTGATCACCATTCCCAGCCCCCTACACAATCTCACACATGCACACACACACATGCACACACAGACACATATACACGCACGCACATAGGCACACATGTAGACATACACATACACGTACACACACAGGCACACATCTGCAGATACACAATACACATAAACGTATACACATATAAACACATATACACGTACATACACACATACACAGATACACAATACACATAAACATACACACACACACACACACACACACTATGCTTTATTCTTCTTCACGGCACCCATTGCCTTCGATTGCCTGGATTGATTTCTAGGTGCACTGTCTGTCCATTCCTTCTACCATGTAAGTTCCACGAGGACATGGGGATTTGGTTTGCTCCCCTTTGATTCCTGGTGCCTACGTGTAGATGGTGCTTACTTAAAAGATATTTGAGGAATGAACAGAGGAACAAATGAGTGAATGAGTGAATGACCAGAGCCCCACATCAAGGGCCCCTCCAGTCCCCTCCCCTGATGTGTCCCGGCCCCCCAGGCGGAGGTGGGCCCGCTCAGTAGACCCTGACCTTCAAGCTGAGTAAAGCCCAGACTCTGTTCAGTTGCAGGGCCCATCTGGTGGAAGCTACAGTGAGTCACTCAGAGAGCTGTTTACAAGGTGGTCAGAGCCAAAGATCCGATGCCCGAGAAGTCGGGTGATGTGTCTGAGGTCACCCAAGATCAGAGTGTGACTGAGCCAGGGTTCAGAAGAGACCTCCTGCTCCCGGTCCCCATGGGTCCACTCGCTCAGCAGATGAGAAATCAGGGAGCAGACAGAGGTCACAGTGGACTGGGGGCCTCACTCTAGCCGTCCGGAGGAGGTGGCCTAGGCTCATGGGATTTAGATGTTTGGCAAGGGGAACAGGTGAGGGGCTGCTGGGGTCTTCTTGCAGCAAAGGAAAGGCTGGAGGGGTCTGGGGAGGTGACGTCATCATGCAGATTTCTCCTAAATCCTATCCTCAACAGGACGCACTCTGACTGGGCTGGCCTTTGCTCCACTGACGGCTGCTTCTGGACATCCCAGACATCTGTCCCCCACCCACCAACTACGTGACCTTGGCAGGTCCGTTAACCCCCTGGAACCTCGCAATGGCTGGTGGCCATGACTCACATTAGCCAAAACCTGAGGACTCCTGGGTGGGTTTGAGCCCTCAGCAGCCTGTCCCCAGGAGGGAACAAGGACCAGGCTCTAGTCACCCAGGAAGGGAGGCTGGGCCCAGAGAAAGTAGAGGCTGGTCACCTCAGTCTGGCCTCAGTATTTTTAGCGTCTTCCCTCCTTTCTTCCCTCCCACAAGCCACTAGCCCACTCCTTGCCCAAATAACAGTCACCGAAATAGCCCTGGCAGTGGACGGAGGGGTACTGGGAAGTTCCCCTCCCTCCCTCCTGCGAGTCGGTCAGGCGTGAGCTGAAGTCCCAGGCTGGGTGAGGCCCAAGCGGAGGCTGTTAATTGTACCTTAGCTCCGAATAAAAAAATAGCTCTCCGCTGGTTCTGAGGAGCCAGGTGCTGGCCTCTCCCTGGCCCCTGGGCTTGCTAGGGACAGACGCCTCGGGGTCTGGAGGAGGACTGTCTCCCAGAAGGCAGCAGCAAGGTGGGCAAAGTGACCGGAGAGAATGTCGTGCTCAGAGCTCCCTATCACACTCATCATACAGGTTGGGGTCCAGGAGCAGGGAGGGTACGTGTGCTCGGCCCTCACCTCCTCAGGGAGCCCTTTGCTGACCACCCTGCTAACACAGGGCCCTGTCGCTAGCCCCTCACCTGCTCTGCTTTTCTTCATAGACCGCTCACTGCCTGGCGTGATATCATGCATCTGCTTGCATACGTATTTCCCGCCTCCCACATTAGAAGGCAGCTTCCCAAGGCAGGACGTGGGTCTGTCTGTGCCCACCGTGTCCTCTGCACCTAGACCAATGCCTGCAACTCAATAAATTCAACACTGGCAAATAATTGGGTGAAGAAGAAAATCACTATGCACAGCAGATCTGGCCGGTTCTTGATGCCAAGTGGTGAAAAGCTAGAAAAAGAGGGAGAAGCGAGACGCAAGGTCCCCACCAGCACCAAATTCCCCCCACCAGCCCCCCACACCAGTAAGAACTGTCCTTCCTGTGCGCCCAGCTGTCTACAGATTTCAGAACCCGCCCTCTCTCCTCGCCACAGCCCTGGGCAGCAGAGATGGTCCCTGTTAACAACAATGAACTAAGCACTTTCTAACTGCTTTGTTTACGTAACTAACACAGGCAATTCTGGCAGAAATCCTCAGAAGTCAGACCCATCATTATCTCCATTTTATAGCTGATGAAACTGGGGTCCTGAGAAATAAAGCAACTTGGCTCAAATTGCATGACCCCTAAGTCTCAGTGCCGGGATGTGAGCCCAGGCTGGGATTTGAACCCAGGGAGCCTGGACCCAGAGGCCCTGCCCTAGACTCTGCACGTAGAGCCTGCAGTCTAGTGAGAACCCTGCTGTTCAGAGAGGTCACGACCTTCCCGCAGCCAGCCTGGACTCTCGTTGCCCTGCCTCCGTCAGTAACAGCACCGGCGGTGTCTGCACATGGCGTCAACAGCTTCTAAAGGGCTTCATGTGTGTCACCTCAGTCCCTCTTCATGGCAACCCTGAGAGGTTGTATTAACACTCCTTCCATGCCCATTTTTCAGAGGCGGCAGCAGATGCCCAAGAGGTCACTTTGGGTGGAATCTCCTGACGTCTTTTGCTTTCACAGTGTGCCACCCTCTCGGCTTCCCTTTCTCCCCAGCTGTGACTCGGGCCCAGACTAATGCGAGTGCAGCTGCTGGGCGCCTTGGCCCAGGAGGCAGCCCTGGCAGGAGCCCTCCCGCCACTGGGTGGCTGTTAAATGCCTTCTCGACTTTTAATGAGCTTTATCACCCTGCCTCCTGCTGAGTTGCCTTGATGGCAGCACCATTAAGGCAAATCATCAAGATGAACAAATAAAGGTATAAGGAGCTGGACGCTGGAGAATTCCGTTCAAGAGCACAGACTGTGGTGGGATGTGAACTGGAGTCACTCCCCCGAGGGCTCCCCCAGGGGTCAAGGGACCTGGATTCTGGGGTCTTCTCCACCGACTTCTTTGTGCCTCCGATGCCTTATCTTGCGTGGAGACAAGCATCTGTGCTTTTGGGTTCTTTTGCAGGGGTCTGGCTAGGGTCCCAAGAGATGGGACACAGGGTTTGAAGGTTGTGCCTGCAGGGTGGGCAGCCCCCCACCGCTCACCCAGCACAAATTTCTAAGTTTTCAAGGTCATCTTTCAATGTCCATCTGCCGCTCTCTAGGGTTTCCTGAGGCTTCTATCTAGGGACCTATGTGGGCCAGCCTGCTCCAGCCCTGTCCACAGTCTGGATTTTTCTCTACCCTTTCATTTTTTTTTCTCATTCATGAATTCATTCATTCCCTGCTCGAATGTTCCCTCCTCAGAGTCTTCCTTTTCTCCTTTATCTAGTGCTGCAGCCTCATCTCTCTCTCACCCCTTACTTGAGTCTGTCTTCCTTATAACGAGTAAGCACTTGACATTAATTACTTAATTTCTTCCCTCTCTGTCTCCTATAGGAGTGTCAGCTCCATGAGGGCGGGGACCTGGTTCCGTCTATTCACCTCAGTGGCCCCAGAACTTAGCCCAGCGCCTGGCACAGAGGAGGAGCTCAGGAAAGATTTGTTGAAGGTTAAATTCATTTGCCCAACACATGTGGGGGAAGGCCACCCCATCAGAAAGTCTCCCGGAGATTTCGTCTCTCAGGGTCTGCCCACAGACCCGGCTCCTCGCTGAGGGTTGTAAGACAGCCACGCGGACACCCCACAGGCCAGGTGTGGATGGGGAGGACTTAGCGGGAGACCTATTTTCACCTGGGGTTTCAGAGACCCTTCCATCTGCTCGAGGAGACCACACAGCCTCCTCAGGCTCTTACTCACCCGACTCCCACCCAGCTTAACGACACCGGACAGGCCCCCTCTGACGAGCATTACACACTGAGAGTCTGCCCAAGATTTTGTTTGGAGAAAGAGTTCCACCAAATAGAAAGCAAACTTTTGAAAAGAAAAACCTCTGCTGTGTGTGTGTGTGTGTGTGTGTGTGTGTGTGTTTGTTTTTGTTCTTTTTTTTTAATAGAGCAGCATATAATGTACCAGCACGGGAGTCAGGAAACCTCTTCCGTAAGGGGTCAGAGAGTAAGTGCGTTAGGGTTTGAGGCCACATCGTCTCTGGCAACCACTCAGCTTCTGTGTGTGGTAGCAGCCAGAGACAATGTGAAAACAGTTCAATTCTTTTTTACAGACACTTAAATTTCATGTAATTTTCACATGCCATGTCGTATTATTCTTCTCTTAATTTTTTTCAGCCATTTAAAAATATGAAAACTATTCTTGACTTGAAGGCTATAAAAAAACCAGGCAGGGGGAGGATTGGCCCATGGGCCCTGGTTTGTAACCAGAAGACCTGTAGTGATTAGAAGACCTGGGTTCAAGTCCTCCTTGATCGCCAACTCGCTGAGCAACGTTGAGCAGTTAGCTCTGTCGGTCTCTCTGGGGCTCAGTTCCCCTACCTGGAAAAGGAGGGCCTGGGCCGGATGGTCTCCAAAGCCCCATTCCACTGTAACACCTAATGGTGGAAATTTCAGAAGTTCTGCTGGGCAGTGGAAGGAGACACTTTCACCGGGAGTGGGAGAGGAAGCCCTTCTGGGGGCCCTGCAACCCCATCACCTGGGAAGAGGAGAGGGTGTCTCCTTGGCGACGTCTGGCTCCACTAGTGGTTGAGTGGGTCTTGGGGCCTTAGGGGTCCAATGACCTATGGACAAAGGGTTTTTGGCTGAAACATCAGAGCCATCATCCCCACCCCTTCCCAGCTCCCAGCTGGGGCCCCTCACCATTCATGCCCGCCCCCCATCCCGATGCCTTGCTTAACAAAGACAGAGACAGCAGTTGACACTGTAATGTTGAAAATTGCTTGTTTCAGAACATCCCAGTAAACAAGCCCGTCTTTGTTTTAATCCCAGCCTAGCTTACTGTAGTTAATTATAGGAATTTGTGGCTATTTATGTGAACCGAGGACAGGCGAAAACATTCATTTGTCGGCCGTGTAAGTGCTGGGTGGGAATGGGCTCGGAGTGCCGAGAGGACCTAGGTAGCATTTGTCCCGGGGGCTGTGCAAGGTAGTGAGGGGCCCAGGTGTGTAATTATCCCCTCTGCCCCCAAAGAGAGAGAAGGCCGCCATAGAAAGTGACACCTAATGACTGTTTTCGGGCCACAATAGGGAACGGGAAAGGCCCCGTGTTTAAGGTAATTGCCTGAGATGGGGGCCTCGCACCTGCCAGGTGAGCTGGGTTATTTCTGGGCCTGTCAGCCGCCTGCCCCGTGTGCCTGTCCCCGGTGCGTCTGGCGAGAAGGAAGCAGGGCCGAGGTTTCCCAGGGGCTTGGGGAGCTGGGAGAGGGCCATGGAAGCTCGAGGGCACGGGTGCCGCCCTTTCTCCCTCTTCTCCAGCCCCAGAGGAGCCACGGTTAGTGAGGAATGTTAACAAAGAGGAGACAGTGCTGGCTAAACAGAGGCCCCATGACAATCCCTGGCCCAAACAAAGCCCCCCGGGCCCCCACCGCACACCCGCACGAGAAAACAAGCCAGGCCTTTGTGCACACTCAGTAATTATCACTCGCAATTACTCGAGTCAGGGCCGCTGGGCTGTGCTGGGGCGGCGGTCACGGAGCGGAGTGCTTCAGAAAACTCTGGGCATCTGGGGGTACAGTACCTGCTGCTCAGGCCGATTCTCTAGGACACTGCCCACCAGAGGATCCCTGAGGGGCCCGGGTGCCCTGCTCCAGACTCCAGATCCTGGATCCTGCTATTGGGAGCCCCAGGAGGCTGAGCCCCCATGCTCCAACAAGCCCACAATGGTGGGCTCGGGCCTGCTCTCTATGCTAAACTCTCATCCCTTGACTCCCACCATTCATCTCTGAGCCCTCACACGTCCCTCTCTCTGAGTCCTGGCCCCCAACCTTCGCCTCACTCCTTTTCCTCTTCTCTTACCTCCTCCAGATCCAGATCCTGCCTCCTCCAGGAAACCTCCCGGGACTGCTCCACCCAATGCTTATCTCTCCCTGGTGGCCTTTCACAAGTTAGTGATTCACTATCCTACACCCGTGTCTAAGTGAGAGCACGTATATGTACGTATGTGTACACAAGAGTGCTGCTCTGCCAACTCAGTTATGAACTTAATAATAACAGTAATCCCAGTGATAATAATTATCCCCAACATTTACTGAGTGCTTACTATGTACCAGGCACAGCACTAAGAGTTTTCCAGGCATTTATCATTTAAGTCTTACAATAATCTTCAGAAGTAGGCATTGTTATTATTCCCGTTTTACATTTGAGAAAACTGTGGCACAGAGAGGTTAAGCAACTTGTCTGAGGCCACAGAGCAGCAAGTGGAGGCAGTGGTGAGCTGGAGCTGGTGTGTAATGGCTTGCGAGGGCTGATCACGCGCAATTTTCCCAACTCTGCGTTTAGTCACATCGGTACCTTGAAATTGGCCATGGTGGTAATATTTACACCACGGGAATCAGCAAATGCCACAGACAAGGGCTACTCCCCTTCCCCAGAAAGTCAGTTGTCAAACAGTTACCAGCACACCACGGGGCTGGACTCATGCTGTCCAACTACCAAGCTTGTGCCCCCTGCATTATGGGTGAGGGTGTTTTTGTATCGCCCCTGCTGACTCCCACACCACAGGGCAGTTCTGGGTGCATAAGAGGTGAACTTGTCTTCTGTCCACTCAGAGGAGCAGGGACTGATTTCCGGGCTATTAGATAGGGGAGAGGGAGTTTGGCTTTAACTTGGAGGGGGACAAGACATCACCCTCTCCCTTGGCCCCAGCTGCCCCTGGTGTACAGAGGTCCCTGTTATTTCTTTGTGAGCCCAGAGCCCTGGGCCACCAATGGTCCATGAGGATGAGCATCCTCCAGGCTTGACCCTGGCAGAGGCCTGCACCTCTGTCCAGCTGCCAGGCAAGAGCTGAGAACTGCAGACACAGATCAGTTAGAAACTAGCTGCATCTCTGTTTCAAAACACACAAGACAAGAAAAGCTGCAGATAATGTTAGAAAGGGTCAAAG
Organism: Ceratotherium simum simum; assembly: GCF_057802395.1. Taxonomy (NCBI): domain Eukaryota; kingdom Metazoa; phylum Chordata; class Mammalia; order Perissodactyla; family Rhinocerotidae; genus Ceratotherium; species Ceratotherium simum. The sequence continues at coordinate 31,058,010 of NC_141929.1, read as the reverse complement.
TTAGCCGTTTTCCGAGAGCCCCAGCAGGGCCGGGCTGGCCGGCTGTCTCGTGGAGTTATTTTGGGTTCCCTGCCTGGTGGCTTGGAGCAATGTGCTGGGCACCCATCGGCCAGAGAGGCCAAGAGGTCCCTGCCATCCAGGGCTGCCATTTTACACCAGGGTAATGATGGTTTCTGGGCGAGAGAGATCAATAGAGGATAAAAATAGACTCCCATCACATCTGGACGCCCGCTCTGTGTCCCTCGATGACTCAGAGCACCCCCTGTGGAGCTGGAGTGGAGACTACTGGACACAACAGGTCTGGCGAAGCACTGCAGGGATGGGCTGTCCCCCCCAGCCCCTCAAGGCCCCAGAGCCCCCAGACCCAAATGGGGAGACCACCGAGGAGAATTCAGTGTCGGGGAGGTTCTTATGGCACCCACATTCTCACCCAGTTTCCTCAGAGAAGGCCCCTCTCAGTTGTCCATAGCACAAGAGGGGTGAGGGACGTCGACCAGAGGGAGCCAGCAAGACTCGCAGACACTGGCTGTGCGGCTGCAAGAGACAAGAATGCAGAGACTCTTCTGCCCTTAGAGAACTCACGCTCTGGGTGAGGAGACAGCTAGGGCAGCAGATAACTGTCTCACAGAGAGATAGCCCTTCAGGGGCCTGTGGAGGCCTGTGGAGACAAACAGTAAATGATATTGTTATTTGAGTACCAGCCACTCTAGATGCATCATCTCACTTCAGCCTCATAGCAGCCCATGAAGTCACTATTACAATGATCCCACTTTACAGACAGCTAAACTGAGGCTCAGAGGGCCAGGGTAACATGCCCAGAGTCACCAGACAGTGCTCAGTGGTGCTGGCTCCCAAGCACTGGCCTCTCTGCCTCCATGAGCTGCAGTCTCCACCTTTCTGCCATAGACCAGGGCTTGGTGAACTTTCTCATAAAGGGCCAGATGGTGAGTCCTCTAACCCATGCAGGCCAGACGGTCTCAGTCGCAACCACTTACCTCTGCCGTTGCAGCGCGAAGGCAGCCTTGAACAATGGATGGATGTGTACGCTTGGCTCTGTCCCAATAAAACTTTATTTACAAAAGCAAGTGGCTGGCTGGATTCTCCCTCTGGCTATAATTTGCCAGCCCCTACTCTAGTGCCCTAAGATGTATTTTATTATGAGACCATCGTGAGGGAATTCAACTTCTGGAGCTCGCAAAGTTCTGGTAACTTTCACCACTTTCAGCATTGTCAGATCTGGACTTTTCTCTCTGTGCTTTGCGCTGGAGCAGCACTGTTTAATAGAAATACAAACAGAAGGCATACACATAACTTAATATCTTCTAGTAATTACGTTAGAAAGGAAAAAAACAGGTAAAATTAATTTTAATAATATATTTGATTTAACACAGTCTATCAAAACTATTATGATTTCAGCAGCTAGTCAATACAATGAGTTAGGAATATGATTTTTAACGTTCTTTTTTCACACTAAGTCTTCACAATCTGGTGTGTAGTTAATCCTCACAGTACATCTCAATCCACACTTCCTTCTTTGCAGTGCTCAGTAGCCACACATGGCTGGCGGCTGTCTTACTGGACGGTGCAGCTCTTAAGTAAAACTAAGGTGTTTTTACTGGTTTAAGATGAAAATATAAGAACAACAGAAACAAGAGAGAAACTCTTGAGTGGCTCAGTGAAGTGGTCAAGGCTCTCCAGAGAGATCGAAACGACAGGATGAGAACCGAGAGGGAGAGAGAGGGAGATTTACCATGAGGCGTTGGCTTACACAGTTATGGGGGCTGACAAGTCCCAGGATCTGTAGTTGGCAAGGCGGAAACCCCAGACAACCGATGGCAGTTCCAGCAAGAAAGCCGACAAGCCAGGGACCCAAGAAGAGCTGATGTTTCAGTTCAAGTTCAAAGGCAGGAAAAAAAACTGATGTCCCAGCCGGTAGGCAGGGGGAGTTGCCCCTCACTTGCAAGAGTGTCAGCATCTTTGTTCTATTCAGGACTAGATGAGGCCCACGCGCACTGGGGAAGGCAATCTGCTTGACTCAGTCCACTGATTCACATGTTAATCTCATCCAGAAACACCCACACAGACACACCCAGAATAACGCTGGACCAAATATCTGGGCATCTTGTGACCCAGTCAAGTTGACATATGAAATTAACCGTCACAGTCAGGGAATGCTTCCTGGAGGAAGAGTCATCCGAATGGATACCTGAAAGCAGAGAAGTTTGCCTCACAGAGAGATGGGGATTGGGGCTCCATGCAGAGAGAACAGCATGTGCAAAGGCCCAGAGGTGCCAGAGCATGGAGGTGTTCAGCCACTGCAAGCAGTGCCAGTGACTGGATTTTGGACTGCAGGGTTGAGGTGGACAGGGCCTGGGCCCGGGTTGTGGTGAGCAGGGAGGTCTGTGGTGGATGCTATGATGGATGCAGGCTTTGCAAGTCTTGGGACGAAGTTTGAGCTTGATTCTGAAGGCAAAAGGAAGTCGTGACGGACAATAGCCTCTCCATAATCTCCATCAGATACCCCAGAGCCTCTGCGAACACAGGCACAATCTGACTAAAACCTGTGCCATGCAGCTTCTAGACAAGTCCTCCAACGCTGGCTGCCCGGAGTGCGGTTCTCAGACCAGCAGCCCCAGCAGGCCCCGGGAGCTTGATGGAATGTAGCAACCCGGGCCCCACCCCAGACCTGCTGCCCCCGAATCTGCTTTAAACGAGGTAGCCAGTGCACACACACGAGTTTGTGACCACTGACCTGAGTGACTTCAGTTTGGGTAGGAGGGGACCTTTCCGAACTCGCTGCTCTTTACCACCTTCCAAGTCCTGCCTCGTGCCAGCAGCCCCTTGCCCCCCTGCACCGTCCCTGTGCCCTCGAGCGCTCAGAAAACTCTTCTGGTTGCTGCCACAAACTAGGCAAATTAAAGAGATGCCCCCGACCCCATTTCCCGTTCCTTGGGTGTTTTAAATATTCCCTGTTTGGATCTCTTAGAGCTGCTTTAGATCTCTGCTTTTCTCTCCCAGGGCAAAAACGATAGTGCCCACGCTGCTGGGGCTGGTGTGTTTCACAGTAAGCGCTGAACAAGGGGAGACGGGGAGGCCACGGGCTGGACTTCAAAAGCACCCACCGTAGGCCCAGCCTGCTGGGAACAGGGCGCGGGGGAGGGAGGGGCATAATCATCTGGGGAACGGATTTTCATCACAGAGGGAAGCATCTGATAGGTTTCCATCCTTGGCAAGTTCTCAGGCTGCCTGACCCGCATTTGTCATGCTGTTCATTTCGTTCCTGTGCGAGGTGGGCCGTTAAGATGCCTTCTCCTCGAGTGCTTCTGGGCAGGGGAGACAGCCCGCTTTTGCTGCAGAATGCAGGAGACATCCACGTGTCACTGCTGTGAGACAAAAGAGTGGTTTTGAGCCCAGGCTAAGCGGCTTTCCAGCACAGCTCCGGCACTCGCTGAAGATACCCAGTTGATAGGTTTAGACTTTTTTTTCCCCTCCCCAGTAGATAGCCGCACAGTCGTCTCACAGCAGAAGGACGTCCTAGGACGATGCTTAAAGGATGAGTGGAGAGCGATTACACCAGCGGGTTTTCGGATTCCAGAAGCATTTTGGGGAATTGTATAAAATGTACCCCCGAAGGGTCTCATTGAACATAATTATCATTGATTGACTGGATTTTATTTCATTGACATCAAAATTATTTTAAACCAAAATTTTCCAACTTAAGATTTATCCTCCCTTGGGATAATATTCTGGGTAAAATGAAAGAGATTGCTCTTGTGATATTCTGCAGACAGATCTCCTGCCCCCAACCAGGGGGGTAAGTTTTAGCTGCACAAAAAGAGTAAGTCGTAGAATAATGATAATAATGCACATTTATTGAGTGCATATGATATAGCCCCAGGCTAAGCCCTTCATGTGTGTTAACCCACAGAATCCTCACAACAGCCTGTCGGACGGATCATTTATCATACTCATTTTACAGATGAGAAAAACGAGGCACAGGCAAGTTAAAGGATTTGTCCAAGGTTATGCAGCCTGGTAGGGACAAATCCAGGATGTAAATACAGTCTGATTCAGATGCCTCTGTTTTTTATCCCCATGTGGCCCTGCCTCTCAGTGATTTGTACAATCTTATTATATCCTCACAACCATCCTTGAAGAAGAAATTGTTATGACCCGCATTTTACAGATGGAGTAACTAAGATTCCAAGAGGTTATATGAGCTCGCGAAGGGCAGGATTAAGACATTAGCCCAGATCTTCTGGTTTCAAATCCTCCGCTCTTTCCATTTTCTCTGGGGTGGCAAACTCAGGGTCAGGCAGGAAACAAAATGAGTAAAGTGGGCTGCAGAGGGACGTGGGGGTCCCAGAGGGCGCACGCTCTCTCTCCAGGCACAGTGTAGGGCTGGTGCTGGGCTTAGAGCCGCCCCATCTTCTGATCGTCTAAGAGAAGCTGGAATTTCAGAATTTTCTGTGCAATTTCCCCATTTAGAAATGTTGACAGCTAACGACAGTTCTTAAAGAAACGTTCTATGTTCTGACAAATCAGTGTGTGGATTATGGACAACCATCCAGCAGCCTGGAACAGCCAGCGCCCATGCCGCCCCTGAAATGGCTTCCCACGTCGAGGAAACAGCCTTTTTCTCTTTGAATAAAGCCGGACCCTCAAAACTCAGGATGGAGTAGAAGTTTCTGCACTCAAGTATGCGCCCCACATTAAAGTTCTCTCTCCAAGGCCATTGTTGGCTCTTTGCCGTCAAGGCCCACGGCTCTTTCTGCCGTTCTAGCCCAGGTCACATGGGTTGTTAAAATATTAGAATATATTCAACCAGTTGGCGAATAGCTCCGGTCTCAAGCTGCTGACGACCTTCCTGCCCTGTGGCTCCAGGCCCCACTTGGGACCCTGGACTTCCCACAATTCCAGCAAGTCAAGGGGAAAGCCTGACCCAGCATGGGCCACCCAGAAACTGCTCCAGAAAGCCTGCTGGGGCCTGTGTGATGCACACATTAAATATTTGGAATGTCACCCCGATCCTGTTACTCAAGGACCATTTCTGTCAGCTGGCTCTTCCCTAAGGTATTTAAGGTCAGCCTTTTCCTGGTCCCCCCTGACTCATTTCCACCACCCACCAGTCTCCTATCTCCCCTTCCACCCAGACTGGGTCAGAGCAGGGGCCTGCACCTGCCCAGATCAGCCTGCCTTCACCACCTCCCACCTGCAGGAGAGGTAGGCAGTGGGATTTTCATCCTGCAGAGAGAATGTTCTCCAAGGCCTCCGTGCATTTGATGAGCTCTTTCTCCGGGCAGAAAGCAGGGGATCCCTAAGGCAAAGTGCTCATTTTCAGGCAAGTGGCAGGTGTGTGGGGATGTGGGAACCAGTTCCTTCAAATCCACAGAGCACAGGAGTGGGGGCAGAGGTCCTGATCAGGAGCAATCACCCCTCCATGCAATCAGGGAGGGGTACAAAGAGCTTCAACTCTGTCTCGTAAGCTGGGACTGTTCATTTCTATTCCTCTCCTTTTTGTGCATTTGAAATATTTTGTCCTCATGTGGACAAATTGGAAAAAATGATGTAGGTGGGAAAATCTCTCTGGGCACCTTCATCCCCTTAGGGAGAGACTCTGACGCTCACACTCCAGGGAACAGGGTTCAGGAAAATCAGTTTTGAAGCCACTTGTGACCTGGCGTGACACAGACCAAGGGGACTGGAGAAGGACGAGAGCTGTGGCAGGCGGCTGCTGCTAACCTTCTAGCTGGGCACTTCCCTGGAATCATGGAATCATAAGTGATTACTTATTCATGACGTCTGTTATCTATTGTCTATTTCTTCCTGCTTGAAGGTAGAATTACTGCTTTATCTCAAGTGCCTAGAACAGCGCCTGGCACATAATAGATGCTCAAGAAATATGTAAGTGAATGAATGACAATACATCCTTAGAGCTGTAAGAGGTTATCTCAACTATATGCCTCTTTGTGTAGAAGGAGAAATTGAGGCCCGGGGAGAGGAAGGGACCAGTCTCAGCTGGAGGGGCCGTGTAGGGTCTGTCCTTGGGGAATGTCGGCGAGGATTCTCTTTACAGTTCCTCTCCGCCTTGTCCGTCTACCCCACCGCTCAAGGTCTTGTGACATTGGCCATCCCATTGGCATCCTCCAGTGTTCTCTCTATTCTAGCTGGTTCCTCTGGGAGCCTGCTGCTTCCTGGGAGAGGGCACAGGGGGCTTTTCCGAGGGGCTGGTGGTGGTGTGTCTTCATCCAGTTACACAGGTGTGTTCGCTTTATGAAAATTCTTGGAGCTGTGCATTTTGATTTGTTTGTATTTCTGTTTGTATAGGATACTTCAATAAGAACATCACCTACACAGGACTAACATAAACACACACACAAGCACACACACAAACACAGAGCCATGGGCACCTGAGCTGCTTTGAGAGATGAGAGTAACAATATTGATAACACTCAACCCCTTTTGAGATTTGCTATGTATCAGGCACTTTTCTAAGCTCTTTACCACTAATTAACTCATTTCACCTGAACAACAACTATGAAGCAGGGAATTTTTAAAAAAAATTTCCACTTTATAGAAAAGGAACTGAGGCACCAGAGGTTAAGTGACTTTCCAAAGGTCACAAGTAAGAACATGCTAAGCTGAGGTTTGGACCCAGGCCCGCCGACCCCAGAGCCTGCCTGTGATGCAACGTTGCGTGCTATTTACCTAGGTCTAAAGAAAGGGAAACCATGGAAATTTTACATCCATTATCAACAATCAAGGAAGGCTTCCTGGAAGAGGGGAGACTCCACCCAGGTCCCAAGCAAGTAATGTGCTAAAGAAAGGAAAGAAGGAATGCAGCTCTTTGCACTCAGATTTGACAGCAGTTATCACTTACCATGGGTGTGCACGCAGGGCTGGGCACTTTCCTATAGGTTGTTTTAATTTTACCTGCAATGGGGAGTGTTTGTCCCAATTTCACAGATGGGGAAACTGAGGGAGGCCCAGGGCACTGACATGACTTGTCCAGGGTGACCTGACCGGCAAACAGCAGAGCTGAAATTCAAACATCTGTGTCCTGGGACCTGGGCAAGCTCCTAGTCCAAACTGCATCCTTCTCTGTGACATCTTTCTGCTCCTGTGACCAACACCGGTGGAATTTGTGTGACATTAGACAAGTGGCCAACTTTTGGGGGCCTGGGTCCTCCTCCACTACAGTGAGCATATTGGACCAGGTGACCTCCCAAGAAGATCCCTCCTCCAAGGAGCTGGCAGCCCCTCCCCTAACTGCCCTGTCCGAATGGCTTTGGACCTCACGGTCCCTTCCCTTCCAGCTCCCTCGGAGACTCAGGCTACAGTTCTTTCTGGATTAACCTTCCTCAGTCGGGCCACAAGCCCCTTCTTTGCATGTACAAACCCGTGCCTCCTGAGGCTGGGAAGGAGCTTCTTCTCCCAGAACCCACACCACCTTTAGCTGCCAAGACCCACCCCCCGGCCTCGACTTACCCACCCCAGGCTCCTGGGGAATAGAAACCCTTGACTGTGTTTCTTTAAACTGATCGTCAATTTCCCCTTTATGAAAATTAACGCCGGCTGGGAAATGCCTTGAAAAATACATCAAGGTGAGGCAAATGGGTTTTTGAGATCAACCCCGGGCACACACAGGGCTGGGGCGGCCTTGATTTGATTCCCTCTCCAAACCCGGGTCCGGGGGCCGAGGAATGGCAGGAGCTGAGCATCAGGCCGAAGATGTTCTCCTGCACCAAGTAATCACACCCCCTGTGGCTGCCCGGGGGGCTGGGGCGGGGGTCTCCTCCCTCCAGCCCCCCTCTCCTTCCACACCACTCTCCTCCAGGTATTTCGACTTAATTTTGTTTAGAAATTTGACAAGCAAGTGAAAGTGCAGCCTGATTATAGACTTTATTTAAAGGTTTGATTTAGGTTTCTCTCTGTTCTTATATCAAAGATAAAGTAGAAGTGGTGGTATCATGTTCAGGTAATGAGATTTTATATTAAAAAGAATAAATTAAGCTCATAAAACCGTAGGTGGAAGGGCCAGGCGGGGCTGACACACTCACAGAAGAAACCCATACATTTATGTAACGAGTATCCATCAGGAGTGGGAGTCCGGGTTTGGGCCTGGGCTTTTAAGTCAAGAGTGGTCTTTTTCCTGGTTCTTTTTGGAAATTAACGCCAGAGGTCCCCAGGGAGGAGATTCCAGGGTCCCAGGAGCCAGAAACAACTGTAGAATTCTTCTCTTTACTACTTATTGGCTGTGTGACTGTGGGCAAGTTGCTTGACTTCTCTGATCCTCCCTTTCCTCTCCTCTAAAAAGGAGATCATGTTAGTATCCACTCAGGGCCATGGTGGCGGTTGTATGAGGTGGTACAGGTAAACTATACGTAGTTAGCAGTCAATGAACGTCAACCACGGTAACTTTTTGAGTGTCAGTTTTCTTGTCCGACAGACGGGGATATTGCTATCAGAATGAGTAAAGGAAGGAAGAAAGCAAAGATCTCAGTAGAAACTGTAACTATTATATTTGGATAATAATTACTGCTCAGACACTCATTCCACCAGGGCCCTGGGAAGAGTTTCCCCCTCTTTGTCAATAGGGGCTGAATCCCCCGTCCGGATGCTCCGCAGGGCTGGAGGCTACTGAGAATAGTCAGCACTTGCCACCCCCCTTCCTCCCTCTCCCCACGGCACACCCCCTCCCCCTTCCTTCCTTGTGAGCGATAAGACAAAATACAAAGAGCGGGACTCACATAAAGACTCCGAAACTGAGCCGTCTGTGGTCATTTTAAAACAGATCCTTTTTGAAAAGCTGGGTGACATTTTTCTTTAGTGCCTGATTTTTTTTTAATGCCGGCTGCATTTTTTAAGCGCCAGGCCGGCTTGTAAGTAGCCAAGGCAGTACAGTAGCTGTGCCGACTGTACCATTTGATCATTAATTTATCACAGTTCTAGCAGTTTGTCTGACAGGTGATAGCGCTTTCATCTAATGAGCCCGCAGCCAGGGTTGGGGCGCAGAGCCGGGCTGGCCGGCCTCGGGGGGCAGGGCCGCACACGTGTTCACTGCCAGCCTGTTTTCATTGTGGGGACCTTCGAAGGCCCAGAAGATGGCTGGCCAATGGGGCTGGGGTCCTGCCACCGTGGGTAAGGCCAGGAAGAGCCCCCAGTGGGCCAAAGACAAGAAAGAGGAAACTCGGGTGAGACCCCGGCCTTGGCCAGTCAAGAGTCACGGCATCAGTCGGGACAAGCTGGGTTACGCTGCAGTAACAAACAGCTCCCCAGCTCCCAGTCTCAGAGGCTCCCAACGACAAAGCTGAGTTTTCACCCACGTGGCATGTCCACTGCAGGACGGGGGGATGACTGCTCAACACAGCCACCCCGGGAACCAGCACACGGCGGCTCCATCTCTCAGAGGCAGAGACGGAAGCATTGCAAACCATGAGCTGTCGCAACCCATCTGTTCAAAGGAACATGTCACTTTCTCTCGCATTTCATTGGCCAAAGCCACTCACATGGCCATGCACAAGTTCAGGTGGGCGAAGAAGTGTGATTCTACCACGTGCCCCTAAACAAGAAAGCCAAATATTTGTCGACAGTCCTGATGCCTCCTGTTATCATAAATTCTGCTCCTAAGACCGGCTCTGCCTCCTTAGTGCATCCTGGGTCCCTGGATCAATCCACTCTGCTCCCTGCTCTGCCACTACCTTCAACCAGGCTGCCGTCTTCTCTCCCTCCATTCCCTGTGCTCTCTCCCGATGCCATCCTTAGACCTGCTCTGGGCCCTGGGCCTCAGCGGGTTCTGTGCTTTGGAGTCACTTTCTTGAAAGTTCCTAAGTCTAAGTCTCCCTTGTAGGGCGTGGAGCTAGCTGGGGCCAGTGCTGCACTGGGCACCCTGAGTCCACACAGGGACTTGTGTGAGCACTGGTCCCTGCCTCTCTCCTCCTCTGTACTCTCCAGTCCTCTGTCCCCGCCCATCACACACACTGGGTAGACCACATGCCCCCAGGAGCTCCAGCACTCATACCTGTGGGGTCAGCCTGGGGCCCAGCCATAGTTCCAGGGGGGCCGTGTGGCGAGCGAACGACTCATGCTAGCCAGTGCTGTGTGTCCTTCACAGGATCTGGTGAATGCTGGCCCTGAATGGTGCTGACTCATTGATTTTGCATGACTCAGGTTATTTATACAGACAGAGGCCCAGGGCCCCACATACCCTAGGCTCCCTGAGCATATGCCCTGCTCCCTCCCTCCACTCTCACCCTCGTTAGATCCATGTCCCACCCAGTGCAAAGAAGACTTTAAAAATCCTCCTGTGAATTCTCATCATGTTGGGTAGACTTCTTATGATGGTCCACGAGGCCCTACACCACTGGTTCTCACCCTGGTCCTCTGCAGCATCACTTGGCGAGCTTTTGAAACATAATGTGGTCTGGGACCCACCCTAGACCAATGACATCAGAATCTCTAGGGATGGGCCAGAGTGTGGTATGGTTTGAAGAGCTCCTCGGTAATCCTAATGCAGAGCCCAGAGTGAGAATCTCTGACCTCCGTGATCTAGCCTCTCATCTCTCATCTCATATCTGTCTTTTCTTCATCTTATGCTTCCCCACTCTTCTTTTGTTTCCTCCAAAGTGTTCTCCCCCTGTCCCCAGGACATTTGCACTTGCTGTTCCCTCTGCTAGGAATATTGTCTCTCCTCGAATATTGTCGAGGCTTCTGTTTTCTTGCCATTCGGCTCTCAGCTCAAATGTCACTTTCACAAAGATGTTTTCTTGACCTTCCAAGGTAACGTCACCCCTCTCCACCCCCGACCCTATCATTTTCAGAGTTGCCCTTATCATCTCATCTTTTCTTGTTTATTTACTCAGTGTTGTTTATTATATATCGTGTGTTTTCCTTTACTAAAATATGCTTTGCGAGGGCAGCTACTTGGTTAGCTTTGTTCATCCCATATCCCCAACATCCTCAATGCCTGGTATCTTGCTCAATAAACAGTTATTGAGTGAATCAATGTAAAGACTAATATTTATAGAGCATTTTCTGAGGTTTGGTATCTTTGTTGATCATTTTCAGAATTTAATTCCAGGAAAAAGGTTGTCTCTCTTGAACAGCTGGTAAGAGTGGATTTTCTTTGGACAGGTAGTTGTCTGGATTGTGTAACTCCGGAATAATAAATTTAGCCCTGAGCTTCCTGGGATCCAAGGCAAAAAGGGTCAGATTAACCACAGAAACTATGTTGGTCTATGTGGCTGGTATATTTGCCTTTTCCTCCTGGTCTTTGATTTTCCATGTCTATTTTCACAGCATCTGATTACAAGCTGTCTCAAATCCTTTTTGGAAGCAGGCAGAGTATAAATAACTAGGAACACAAACAACGGATTCATGTGTGTCATGCCTATTTTACAGACGTGCAATACAAGTGCTGGGCAGGTGGGGTGGCTTGTCTGAGGTCGCATAGCCTGGGCGAGAACCCACAGTCCTTGCATTCCAGGCCAGTTCACTCTCCTCTGAACGACACCAGAGGGGTCATGCCCTGTGCTGTGTTTTGGCTCCTACAAGTCCTAACATAGTGTTGGGGATCTCATATTGTTAGTACTTTTCCAAGGAGACTGAAACCCAGAGAGATTAAGTACTGGCCCAGGGTCATCCAGCAAGTTAGGGACTGAGCCATGCCCCCAGAGCGAGTAGCTGGGAGCCTCTCGGTATTGATGAGCGGGTATTATCTCTGCCCCAGCAGTGGGGTTGATCGCCTCCTGATAACTCACTGTGCTCAGGGATGGGAAACCAGCTGCCACATTTGCACAGCTGGAAGAGGAAAATGGAGCCGTTCTCTAATTATTTGCTCAGTGGCCATAATCGCTTTCCATGGAAATTGTCACCGGATAGGTAAACGCCAAGCAGAGGGTGGGTGACAGTCTCTGGGCTCACTCAATGTACTGATCTGACAGATAGACATCTTATGCACAGACCCTTTATTGAAAGGAGTGGTTATGGGCCGAGAGCATCCCTCAGCTCCTCCCCTACAGAAGAGCGAGAGGGAACAAGACAATGAGAAGGAAGAGGAATTAGAAGCTGGGGACGTGGTTTTGTCAATCACATAAAAATAACTTCTGCCAATTATTGCACACCTGCTGTGTGCCCGCCACTGGACTCGACCGGCCAGATGTGTTTTCTTATTTAATTTTCCCTCTTCAGAAAGCATTATTGTTTCTACCTTACACGATGGGAAACTGAGGCTCAGAGAGCTTCAAGTGACTTGCTGGAGGCTACGTTGCCATAAGACAGACTTACGTGGTGCTTCTTGAATGCCAGGGAATATTCTAGTGCTTTCCATGTGCAAACTCACTCATGCCTCACAAGGATCCCATGGGATAGGGTCCATCATCAGCCCCACTTACAGGTGAAGACTGAGGTGTGGAGGGTGAAGTGACCTGCCCAAAGTCACACAGTGGCCACACCGGGTTTTGAACCCAGACCCTGGGAGGCTGCAGTCCCTGCTCTTAGGCCCTGCGCTGTGCGGAACCTTAACAAACGGCCGCCTCGGGGTTCAACTCCAGCCTTCCCAGCTCCAGTGCCCCGGCCACCCTGCTCCGTGTCCCGCGGGGAGGGCGCCCTGCCTCGCCTGAGGACTCGGTGGATAGTGGCTTAATCAGACTGGAGACCGATTTCTGGCCCGACCAGGTGGTTGCTGAAGTGAATGTGAAATGCGGCCCTGTGTGCGGTCCTCGTGCTGGGGACACTCACAGGGCCCGGGTGTCTGTCGGATGACCGAAACCTGAGGCGGTATTACCGTCAGACGGTGGTGGCCCCATCCTGAGCACTGGCTCTGGCGATTTGGTGGCACAGGGCTCAGGGAACGGGTAGGACGCCCCGGTGGTCTGCGCAGCGCAGACCCAGCTGGGCCTGGCGGCAAACCTGGACGTGTTGAGGCTAAACCTCAGGTCATCGTGTGAACAGCTGTATGGGTTTCTCAACGCTGGAAAACAGAGGCCGGCGATGGCAATACACCGACTCCTCTGAGAACTCCCCTCCTCTCCACTGCACGTGTGCTGAAGGCTGGGATGGCGCGGGAAGATGGATCGATGGTAGTTAGGAGGGTGGCCTTGGTCCATGTCACCTGAAGCCGCACTCTCCTCGCTGCCCGGATCGGATCTGGCAATCCCCCAAGGAGGGAGCGACCCCACACCCCTCTGCGCCCCACCTCCAAGACAGCCCCGTTGCTGAGGTGCAGTTGACTCGGTTGTGGATATGGAAGTGGAATTCCTTCTTTAAAATGTCCCCCGAATCCAGGCTTATTCATCTCAAATCACGTATGGAGCAACAGAGGCTGTGACAAAGACCTGCTTTCGTGAGCAACGAAGAATAATTCATAATCGTCTCTAATTGGCGCATAGCAGCAGCAATTTGCATGCAAAGCCCCTGGGAAGCTGGTTTGGTTCTGAAGGCCAAACCTGCCCCCTGCAGTCTTGTGTACAGGCTTCGCTCTGCACGTCCATTTGCAAATGCAGCCCTGGAGGACACCTCAGCAGCGTCCTCCCCGAGACCCACGCGGGCCTCTTTTATTGCTTCTTTCTGCAAATGTCCTTGACCCTGTGATCCTAAGTTGGCTGTAGTGCAAATGTGTACGGTTTACTGTCGCTTGACCACCACGGTCTCAACAACAGCTGTGTCCACTGCAGCCCAGGACACCGGGTGCTCTGGCTACACCAGTGGGTCTCGACTGGGGGCGATTCTGCACCGCCACCCCCGGGGGACACTTGCAATGTCTGGGGACATTTTTGGTTGTTACGCTGGGAGGAAGGTGCTATTGGCATCTAGAGGGGAGAGGCCAGGGATGCTGCTAGACATCCTACAATGCAGAGGGCAGTCCCCCCACCACAAAGAATTCTCTGGCCCCAAATTGCAACAGGGCCGAGGTGGAGAAACCCTGGGCTACAATGATCTGACAAAGTTCATCCTGTGCAATTTGTTTGCTGGTTGTTTAAACCCTTTTACTTTTTTTCGGGTCCTATCGTGTTTGAATTCCACCTGCAAGTTCCCCATAGTCTTCATACACTGACATCACCAACCAACGCTGCTGACAGCAACAAATGATTACCTTGGTCACTGGTTGAGTAAACCCAGACTTTAACCATAGTCTGCTAATTGTCCTTCCAAGTTCCGGACCCCAGCGACTCCAGGGGGTTCTAGCCTAAAAAGCAAGGTCTCTTAAGCTGTGTCTAGTCTGTTTGAACAGTCCCCTGGGAGAGCAGATTTTTAACCTGTTGCATGTACTTGGAGCTGGTAAAGTGCCTGTGTTTTTATCTTGATTAATTCAACATCACATGCTGGCAAGTATGTCTCAAAAAACTAGAAATAGAATTACCGTATGATCCAGCAATTCCACTTCTGGGTGTATACCCAAAGGAATTGAAAGCAGGGTCTCTAGGACATCTGTACACCCACGTTCATAGCAGCGTTATTCACAATAGGCAAAAGGTGGGAACAACCCAAGTGTCCAACGACGGCTGAATGGATAAACAGGACGTAGTATATACAACTTGGAATATTGTTCCCCCTTGAAAAGGAAGGAAGTTCTGACACATGCTACAATGCGGTGAACCTTGAGGACATTATGCTAAGTAAAATAAGCCAGTCACAAAAAGACAAATACTGCATGATTCCACTTATATGAGGTTGCTAGAGGAGTCAAATTCATAGAGACAGAAAGTGGACTGGCGGTTGTCAGGGGCTGGGGGAGGGGAGAATGGGGAGTTGTTGTTTAAAGGATGTGAAAAAGTTCTAAAGACTGGTTGCACAGCAATGTGAACGTACTTAAAATTATTGATCTGTACACTTAAAAATTGTTAAAATGGTAAATTTCGTGTTATGTATATTTTATTACAATTAAAAAAAACCAAAAGGTGCTGGTGGGGGCCGGCCTGGTGGTGTATCGGTTAAGTGTGTGCGCTCCGCCCGGGGTTCGCCGGTTTGGATCTCGGGCGTGCACCGATGTACCGCTTGTCAGGCCGTGCTGTGGTGGCGTCCCGTATAAAGTGGAGGAAGATGGGCATGGATGTTAGCCCAGAGGCAGTCTTCTTCAGCAAAAAGAGGAAGATTGGCAGATGTTAGCTCAGGGCCGATCTTTCTCAAAAAATAAAAAAAGATGCTGGCAAGTAGGAGCCGGGTACAGACAAGCAAGGACCCAGCAGACTAGCAGAAGAGCCTGGCGGGGGGCACAGGAAAGGGATCAGGGTTCCTGTGAGGGGAGCGGGGGTTCACCCACGGCTCACAGCATCTTGGAGCCGCCTCAGTGGAGTGCAGCCTGTTTCAGGGGCAATGTCCGCAATCCGCAGAGCCAGGTGGAGGCTGACGGTGCTTGAGCTGGGCAGGAGGAACAGGGGAGGTGGGAAGAGACTTGAACTCCCCTGAGAGCCCTTCCGACCCTCCCAGCCATCCCAGCGCGGGGTGTGCTTTCCCCTTATAATGTAAGCTCCAAGGGCGGAGACGTTGTCAGTCTCCCTCACGGTTCAGTCCCCAGAGACTGGAACAGTGTCTCCAACATCGTGGGTGCTGAATAAACGTCTGTGCGATGGATGAATGAATCCTCATCACTGCAGCCAAGTCATTATCCTAAACGTCATCACTGAGTATGTCAGCCTCCCGTTCCACAACTTTCCACGGCTCCTGGTCAGGAAGGAGTCTACATGCCTTTGTGCAGCGTGCAAGGCTTTAGCCTCCTGAGCGGTTAGGTACCAGCCTCATTTCATATCATATCCCCTTCCAGACTTCACCAAGTCCCACAAATGCCCTGGGCTTTCTCACTCATGTGACTTCTTTTTTTCCACAAAGTTTTTAGCATCTGTAAAAGGCTAGAAGTCTTCGCATCCTTCCAGGTACAGTGGATGCCAGGCAGAGGCGGGGTGCTATTCATGGGAACAAGACACGTTGCCCCAAACTTAGCTCAGCACCATCTGACTCGACACCACCTAACGTGATGGTGGGAGGCAGGGAGTGCGGTGGGAGTGGCTGGCTCTCAGCCTAGGAGCCGGCTGCCAGAGCCTAAGCTTTGCTGGGACCAACGGGACAGATTAGGGGGTGGGAGGGGACCAGCGGAGGGGATGCTGGTGGAAACCAGGATGACTGCAGCCTTCCGAGGACTGGCCCTCTTGCCCTCTGCCAGCGCCTTGGTGCACGGGCTCTGAGATGGGCATCATGGGGGGACAGCAGATGGCACCTGGGCTGAACCAGGCCCTCAGGGGCAGGGCCTAGCTTCGTCCACAGTGGGAACCCCCAGCAAGAGGCTGGGTCCGGGGGGCCGCAGTAAAAGACAGTGCGCTGCTAACGAGGGCGGCAGGGCTCAGCCGTCAGGAGAGCAGGCTCTGGAGTGCGTCACTTCCAACTTCAAGTCTGGGCTGCTCCATCCTCCGTGGTCTTGAACAGGTTCCTCAACCTGTCTGTGCCTCAGTTTCCCCATCTGTAAAATGGCGATGACAGTTGTACCCGCTGGACTGAGTTGACGTGAGGATTCAAGTGGACAATGCAAGGAAAGGTGTTCATCTAGCACAGGCCTGGACACGCAGAGTTCAACTCCCTCGAGATATTGGCTATGGTTATTAATGTCAATTTTCACTATTGATGTAATAATAACGAACATTTGCGTAGCATTTTAGATCTAACCAAGAACACGACCACCCATTAAATTAGGCAGTTGGGTGGGTTGGCACTATTCTCTCTGTTCTACGCAGGGAGGGGATGTGGGCCAGGCTGACATTCACGGAGCCAGACAGACGACGGATGCATATCATCTCTTTTCATCCTCTCAGCCACCCTGGCTGGGTGGTCTAAAGACACCCATTCTGCAGATATGAAAACTGAGGCTCGTGGAGGCTTTGGACTTGCCTCTAGCCAGTAAGTGGCCGAGTTGGGACAGAACCCCAGATCTGTCTGACTCAAGCTGGTGTCTTTGCTAAGGGTGTCGGAGGTGGGAGGAGTGGCCTGAGGAAGGGGCAGGATGGCCTTGTGTGTGGAGGAGAAGTGCACTCCCTGCCTCCCCTGCCGGCCCTCCTCTCAACACCGGGGCTGGCAGCTGAGGCAGGGAGGCCCCAGTGGGCTGCAGGGGAAAGGGGGCTGTGGCTCCTCTAGTAAGTGCGGGTCGCCTAGGCCCCCAGTCTTCCCAGGGAGCGGAGAGGCCAGGCCTTGGCGGCTCTTTGTGCCCTGGAGCCTCCTCTCCAGCCCCTAGGAGGGGACTTGATCTCAATTACAGAAAGTGGCTGGGTCAGCCATCACCTCCCATGATCCTAGCGCCTTGGACGACAGCTGATTAAAACTCAGACAGCCCTCGCTGGTCCCGGCCTTGAGTCTGGGAGCCGGGGCCCTCTCGGGCCTCAGCGCTGTGCCCAGATGGGACAGTCACCGCTTGTCAGCGTGGCACCGCAGACAGAGAGACCACTGGAATGGACCAGGGGCTTGATGACCACGAGCAGAGCCTGAAGGTTGTGGACACGTCCACAGAACTGGGGCAAAGGCCCCGGCACCCTTGTGTCAAGGGGTGGCCTGGCCTGGTAACACCCAATTCCCCGGGGTCTGAGAAGGACGGGGGTGTGGCAGTGGCAGGGAGCCTGGGGGAGCCCTGCCCTCCGCTCGGCCAGGCCGTCTTCTCTCTCGGGATTCTGAGGCCTGTTCTCTGTCCCCTCAGCTGCCAGCTCCCAAACGGCAAGGACAAGGCCCCACCCTCCTTGAACTCCCCCACTTCATCTGGAGTGACAACGGGGCTGACAATTCTCTGACCACTTGAAGAGTGAGTCTCGCCCTACCTAGTCCCTGTGTCTCGTCATCCTCCAGATAAGCTTTGCAGGTGGGAGCACTGCAGGGCTTGTGTGGAGGGGGATGGTCCCGAGGTGAAGAAGGGGGCGGCCTGTGTGTGCGAGGCCAGGGGACAGGGCGGGCTGAGTCCTCCAACAATGGCCCCGGCAGAGCTGGGCTCCTGCTGGCCCTGAGTGGCGCGTGTCGGTGGCTCTGCCCTGTGGCCCACCTTGCACTTTCATGGCCTCCTCCCCACTGACCCTCAGCAGGGCCCTAGGAGAATCTCCCCCATTTGACAGATGAGAAAACTGAGGCTCAGGAAGAGAAAGTGACTTGTCTAGAGCTACGTGGGTAGCTGGTGGTAGAGTGGCTCCTAGACCGTGAGGCTGTCCGAGTGCATCCAGAGATGGTCCCTTGGTCTCTGGCCTGGTCTCCTGGCTTCTGCACACACCCGAATGTGCCCTTGCTTGCAGCCCCTGTACCCTTGGCTACCTTTGGCTGAAGTTCATGCTCTCTCTGGCCTCAGGCCACAAGATGTACCAATTTCATGAGTGGGCATTAAATCAGGGTTGATTGTTTGGGTATTGACAAGAAAAGGTGGGTGGAGTCATTTGGGGAGTGAGTGTGCAGTGGGAGGGGAACACCAGGACTCCTCGCTAGCTCATACAGTGCCTTCGTGCCAATTAGTAGAGGCCCACCTTAGTCAGGGTAAATGCGGCTGCCATACCAGGCACTCAGCTGGGAGAATGGAGTAGAGGCTGAATTTCTTCTCCCATTAGCCTTGTTAGGAATGTTCTTGTGCAGTGAACAACCTGTACAACCGTGCACAGTGGTTCTGAGGAACGGTACACCAGAGCTGAGAAAGCTGAGCTTTGTCACCCACCCTATCCTTAGATCTCTACTGTCCCCACTCTACCATCCTTAGATCTGAGCCTGTCAAGTGTCCCTGGGATGGCAGCTTTGAAGCAGAGCAGGTTTTCTGGAGTTGCAGAGGCTAGAGGGGCTGAACGAAATCACCTCGACGCTCCTCAGGGCAGAGGCAGGGACACTGAGGCCCAGAGAGAGCTGCGATCTGCCCACAGCCACCCAGGGCTGTGCCCTGCAGTGTCACCCATCATGTGCGGGCCCAGCCATGCCCCAGCTCCCTCCCAAGGGAAGTTTGCATTAAGGACTAACAGGAGGGGCCCCTTCCCCCCCTGCCTTGCGAAGTCAGGTTTTGATTATGGTTTATCTCAAGGCTGCATTCCATTCAGAGCTTTTCGGAAGAAAGATTCCAATCCTTGGCCCAGCCTGGCCCTAAAAATAGGCACCAGCTGAGAGGTCCCTTTTCCCTCCCACCTACCTGGTGGCTGGGGCACTAACTCTCCACCCCCGCCTGCCTTTTGTGAACCTGGGCGAGCTACCCAACCTCCCGATGCCCAGGCGCTGCAGCTGTAGGAGGGAGCTAGTGAGGAGCCATCCCTCTCTGGGTGAGATGAGATCTTGGAGGTAAGCAAACACAGATGGCTGTGACCCAGAAAGTCCCACAGGAGGTGGCCGGTGTGGGGTGGGGACACGGAAGTGACTGTCACTTCTAAGGTGGTCTATCAATTTGTCTCAATGTTTTTATCATCTTCAGAAGATAAAACTGGACCAAGCACCATGGATTTACCAAAATGTTCTTGGATCTTGCCCTCCCCCAGGACGACTACCTAGAGTAGGCTAAGTCTTTGTTCTAAAACAGCATTGTTTAATAGAAATGTAATGTGAGCCGTGCACGTAATTTTATGTTCTCTAGTAGCCACATTTTTAAAAAGGAAAATGAAACAGGTGAAATTAATTTATTACTATAGTTTATTCAACTCAATATGTCCAAAATGTTATCATTTCAACATGTAATCAATATAAAATGTTAATGAGGTCATTTACATTCTTTTTTTCATGTTAAGTCTTCAAAATCCAATGTGTACATTATACATCTTAATTCAGACCAACTGCATTTCCAGTGCTCAATATAGCCACAAGTGGTTAGCAGCTACCACACAGGACAGCACGGTTCTGAACCATCTCCTTCCTTCTTGCTGGGTGACTTCGGGCAAATCACCCTCTTCTCTGGACCACCAGCACCCCATCAGTGTAATGAGAGCATCGGACTAGAGCAGGGAGAGCAAATCTTTGGCGTGTTCCCTGCCCCTCTCTCCCTCTGCTCTTGTGGCAGACATCAATAATGGATAGCCAATCACTCACACAGTCTTTCTCCCTCAGTCTGAACCCAGCCTCTGAATCTTCTTACCCCAACAGACATTAGCAAATGATTGCAGTCCTCAAACCAAACGAACCCTCTTTGCCACATTGAATCTTGATGCTCTCAATAGGCTTGCAGATTTCTGACATTCAAAGACCCGGAGTCTGGGTTTCTGCCACTCTGCCTCTTTCTCTGTCTATAAACCCACCTCCTGCCTCCTTTCCGGCTTTGTTTAATTCAGACCACAGATGCCTACCGCTCTGGTCTATTCCAACCTATTTCAGATGCTTTTCTTCCAGCTCACTCTTATCCCACCAGAGTCTTAGAGCCAGAGCTGTGTGCCAGGCTCAGGGAGGGTCGGGAATCAGGGGTATGAAGTCAGTTCTGAGTTGCCAGCCTGTGGTCAGGTGGGCATCTTTCTCCATCGGGCCAAGCCTTGTGCCGGGGCCGTCAGGCCATTGGGCGGGCACAGAACATGGATGTCCAATCAGAGAGGAAGTCCCAGGAGGACAGAAACTGGCCGGCACTCACAGAACCATCAGCTGTAACCTGTCCCACCTCAGTTACCCGGAATCAGGGGGCAACAGAGCCCATCCACGTATTTGAATTTTTAGATAATTAAGGTTGCCCTTTCTATATACAACTTTTTTTCTTTGAAATATTTTTCATAGGACAATTTGCTAAAATAAATCATGTATTCCCTATTTTCTTAGAGAACTCTGAACATGATTTAGCCTTTCCTGAAGGATGACTGAAATGTGAATATTCATTACTGTCCTGTGCATTAGCACATTGAGAATGTGTTCCAGACGCACTCAGGTGTGGAGGACTGTCTGTCCTTGCCCTGAAAGTCCAAGGGGCTCTGTTTTTTCAAGCCTCCCGTCTGCTTTTCAGTGTTTTTCTCTCCTTTTCCTGCCACGATGTGGTCTGTCGCTTCTGTTTCCTGATGCACACCCTGCTGAAACGCTGCCTCTCTCCCTATTCTAATTCATGTGCTGTCTTCAGGTTTGGAAACCACATCACCACGATTGTTAGAACTGTTTGTCAAGTTAGAGTAAGTGAGCTCTGAGCAGGATCTCATGGGACTCTTCTGTGAGTAAAAATGTACGGATAAGGCGACAATGTTTTAGCATTATATTTTGGGCAGGTGAGGTTTCCAAATAATTCAACTTAACTTACTCAGTACCATATAGTTTAACATTTAGTTGTTTCTAAGTATTTCATGTGCATTTTTAAATTATTTTTTATGTCTCAGATGATCATATTTCATCACTAAGGAGTGAGGACAAGCAGAATGAGTTTCTTTTTTTCTGCCTCATTAAAGAAACTAGGTGTTTTCCTTCCCTGCCACCCTCTGAGATTCCTGGTGGGGTCCCCCCTCGGAGGGGTTTGGCGACCCCTGATCAGCTCCTGTAATGACCCTTGCTTTTCCCATCTGTAAAATGGGGCTCTCTTGGTGCTGCTGACTTATAAACTGAGTGAGAAACACTTTGGAAACCGTCACTTCCTCTAAAGATGAAAGGGTGGGGAGCATAGATGGATTTCAATTGGGTGTCCACTCAGCTAAAATGTAGATTAAATTTTAATTGCACAGGAACACGTGACTACACGCAGATTCGCAAGGTACAGATTTCAGTCCCTTTGACCACTGCCCCCAGTCCTGTCCCTTCTCCATTCGGAGACAGTCTCTGGCATCATATTGCTATGAATTCTCTCAGAAATGTCCCCCTGTGTTTACATATGTGTATGTACCTGTGGAAATATGTGGTGGTGTTTTGTTTTAATTTGCTGTAAATCAACTCAAAGTACTCGTGCTTCTTTCCGCCCAACAACGTGTCTTCACGATTGTCCCTTGTGAAAACGTGTAGATCTACATTATCCTTTTTCATGGCTGCACGGTGTTCCACGTACGGCCACATTGTGCTTCAGTTAGACATTCCCCGTCTGATGGACATTTCGATTGTTTCTAGTTTTGCAGCTTTTATTAATCACGTTGTTGTGACCATCTCTGCACACAGCTCTCTAGACACAGTTGTGTTTTCTCCTGGGGTGTCCATGAAGAGGTGTAGTTTCTGGGTCGTAGGAGCTACATGCGTGAAATTTCAGTAGCCACTGCAGAATTGCCCTCCAAGAGAGCTGCCCCAGGGGTAGTGGCTGGAGGCAGCCATTTATCCTCCCCCTCGCCAGCCCCTGCTATCAGTCCCACACTGAGACCTGGGCAAGAGGGGTCCCTGCACTTCAGAGGGCCCGGCTCTGTCCACCCAGCAGCCAGGCCCCACCCCCTGGGGTGAGGAGTCTTTGGAGACAAGGGTCGAGGCATCTGTGGGGTAAAGGCAGGTGCCCACTCAGAGCTGGTGCCCCCATGTCTAGATGATGCTCTGGGTACCTGGGACATGTGAATTCTTGCCCAAATGGCCCTTCCAGTGTCTCTTGTTTGAGTCCATCCTTCCACAGGTGAGCACCTGGTGTGTTCATCCCTGGTCCCCAGCGTGGCCAAGGGGCAGCTGTCCTGTGGATGGAGGTGTGTGGACAGAGCTGGATGGGTGGGCTGGAGTGTGCTCACACAGCTGTGAGGAGCCCCCCACAGTGAGCTGTGGAGTCGGGAGAGGGATGTCAAGAAGCGGGCTTCCTGTCCTGGGCTCCACGAATGTTCTGGGCAGCCGTGATATCACCAACCTTTGCAATTTGGGTCCAACGTTTTCTAGCACGTTTAATCCTCCCAACTCATGTGCACACGTGCGTGTGTGTGTGTGTGCGTGTGTATGTTGGGGAGGGGGGCTCAGCTTTTCCTTTTTGCAGAGAGGTCAAGGAACGTACCCTCAGTACTCAACCAGAATGTAACCAACGTGTGACGGGCGCCCAGGCTGGTCTGCCTCCAATGCCCTGCCTTGTCCTCACCCCCAGGTCAGGCTCATCATCATTTTTTCTCCTCCATCCTAATTGCCAACCAACTTGATCCTCCCTTTAGAAAGGGCTCCTCTTCCTCCCCATCTCCAGGAAGGGGGAGCCCAAGGTCTGGGGTGGCGGCTGCCTCCTGGGACTCATTTCCAGCCAACACGGAGCACTTCAAACGGGCTCCTTCCCAGGAAGCGCGCCTTTCATGGAAATTAAACACACCGAGCAGGTGTCTCCCCCTCCCCGCCCTCTCAGGAGAGAGGGGAAGAGGCTGCAGGGAGCCGGAATAAACGGTGGAAATAAACCTCGGCGCCCGTTAGCGACAGCTCCCAGAATTGAAAGGGACACATAATCACTTCTAATCCACATCCAGGACAGAGAGCCAGACGTTGCTGACGGCAAAGAGCGTTGTGGGCAGGGAGAGGAGCACGCAGCCGCCAGTTCCCACTGGCAGAGCTAGGGCCTGCTTCCCAAACAACTCCAGACGCGTGTGGACGTCTTCTTCCTCCTTGTTGCTGTCATCATCGATGCTTCCATCCGTTGAGAGCTGGATCACGCCCCATGGATTAGCTTGGTTAAGCCTCCCAACAACTCTCTCAATGGGAGGAAATAATCATCCCATTTCTCAGATGAGGAAACTGAGGCTCAGAGAGGGGAATAATTGACCAAAGTTGCACAGTAATTTGGGGCAGAGATGAAATGCAAATTCAGCCCTCTCTGACTCTAAAGCCAGGGCCTTCCACCTCTGGGGACTGCTCATCTCCCCAGAGCACAATGTGCTGGAGGCTGAGCTCATGGGCAGAGGGACTCTTCAGGACCAGATGGTCCTGCACTCACCCTGAGGAGCCCCTTGGCCCAGCATGACTTGCCTAGGGAGGATGGGGCTGGGGGTCCCCCTGCACCCAAGGCTCTGGACCCCAACTCTCCTGCAGCCCGGTGGTGCTGGGCCAGACAGGGCAGGTAGGAAGTCCTGCAGAATCATGCTCACTGGGGCCTAGGGGACACACAGCTGTTACCTCTGACCTGTGACTTAAGGAACTGTGGGAAGGGGCTTCTGCTCTGAAACATCTTCCCTGTGGGCCCCTGAGGGGCCACCCTGCCTGGCGGTGCTATGGGGTTAAGCATTGCCCTTTCTGGCTCCTCTTTGAAAAAGCAATGAGTGTGGAGACACGTTTAGTCTCTGCCACCTTGGAGTGAGTTAATTTTCATTGACAGAAGCCTGAGGGCAGCACGGAAGCTCCTGGGCTCCTGGTAAAAATGAGAGTGTGTGCCAAGAAGAGGGGAAATGGGCCTTCTCTGCATCGCTCCACAGCCCTCCTGGGGACCCAGGGCTGGGCGGGCTCTGTGAGATTAGACCACAAGCAAGACCACCCAGACCCCTGATGAAGCCTGTTTCATGAGGATGTTAGGGACCAGCGGCTCAAGCGGCACTCATGATAGGTCTGGAAGGACAGAGGGCAGCTCAGGGAAATCAGGCTCAGAAAGGGGGAGTGGCTCACCCAAAGACACACAGCACATACAGAGTTGAATCAGGTCCACGTCTACGCACACCCCCAGCTGTGCACATTCCCCTGGCTGCCCCTGCCTCCACCAAGACTCTGTTGAGTCTCCCACCAGCTACCGAACCTAAGAGAGCCTGAGGGTGGGGAGGGGTGTCAGTTACAGGCCTCAGCCCCAGCAGCAAGCCCTGATCCTTACCGGTCAGGACAGTGATATCCCCATTTTGCCAATGAGACAACAGAGGCTCAGAGGAGCGACGAGATCCCCCCTGGCAGGGGCAGAGGCAATATTCGAACCCAGATCCCTCGGCCTCTGAATGTCATGTTCAGAGATTCCTCTCCAGCCAAGAGGCCTCAGGCCACAGGGTCACGCCCTCCCTTCCCCTGGGCACTGCCCCACTCTGGGCCCTTTTGAAGGTGGCTATAAGTGGCTGCTGTTGGCGTGTGGGCCTGTCTGGGTGGGTAAGCAAGTGGCTTTGGTGACGAACGGGATGTCGGCCCTTCCCCCGGGCTATGTTTAGAAAGGTGTCAGACTCAAACCGGCCCGTCTCGGCGGTCACCCAGGAGGTAAACATGAGTGTCTCTAAAACCCCTTCCCTGACCTTCCTGCACTCAGACACCAGGGCCGCCAGAGTCACCAGGCGGGGTGGGATGTGGGCATGGCGGCGGGCTTGGTGGGGAGCGTCCCATCCTCCGGGCTGAGCAGATGGGGGCCCTGGGCAGGGAGCAGAGGCTGGGAGAGAGCGCTGCAATCTCCCATTCCTCTTTCATATATTAGCAAGGACCTGCAAGATAGCTCTTGAGAAAAAGCACTGCTCATACCATTTGTGCGCACACACAGCACACACATGCACACACGTGCACACACCTACAACATGCTCACACGTGTACACTCATGTGCACACACACACAGAATATCCTACACAGCCCTCAGCATTTCAAATGTTTAATTACAATTTTTTATTTTTATACAGTCTTAAGTATTTAAAAAGCTATACTAGGGCCGGCCTGGTGGATTACTGGTTAAGTGCGCATGCTCTGCTGCTAGCGGCCCAGGTTCGGATCCCGGGTGCGCACCAACGCACCACTTCTCCAGCCATGCTGAGGCCGCTTCCCACATACAGCAACTAGAAGGATGTGCAACTATGATATACAGCTATCTACTGGGGCTTTGGGGAGAAAAAGGGAAAAAAAAGGGGAGGATTGGCAATAGATGTTATCTCAGAGCTGGTCTTCCTCAGCAAAAAGAGCAGGGTTAGCACGGATGTTAGCTCAGGGCTGATCTCCCTCACAAAAAAAAAAAAAAAAAAAAAAAATATATAGCTATACTAAAAACAATATTGCAGAAAATTGAAAAAAATCAAAAGACATGTCAAGGTCTGTTACCCAATTTAAACCTGCAGATCATTGCTGCATTATTCTGTGCTGTCAAACTCATTTTTTATTTTTTGGTGCAGGCCTCGGAATAAAATTTCTCCATGTCTTTGTTAAGTTGAAGTATATCCTGAAATTGCAAGTGAGATTGTTAATAAAAAAAATAACTTATCTTTTGAAACTATTTTTCAGTGAATCAGGATACTCTTTATAATGTGCACGAGAAACAATGTACGGAAATGAATCACACACTGAGGCTGGTGAGACCCTGAGCGAGGCATTTGTAACCTCCGGTTCCAAATTTTGACATTCATCCAGGGGTGATATTCAAAATATTGCCAACTGGTGCAGCACTGGAAATGTCAAACTCAATTGGGCAGTGGCCTTGGTGCTGGAGTAGGGTCCCAGCTCCCCGTCCTGTGCCCAGGCATGAGCCTTTGAGATGCTGGGTGGGAGGATTCATGGGGATGGGGCCACTGTTTAGGATGGAGTGGGCACTCGGGCTAGTTAGCAACTGGCATGGAAGCATTTCAATATTTTAACAACTGGTAAGCTGTGTCAGCCCCTACAAGGTGACTATCGGTCCTACATTCATCAGAGTGGCTTCTCTGGTCTTATGATGACCTTTATTCTTGTTGACAATCTCTGCCTTTTAATTAGAGTGTTTAGCCCATAAAGATTTAATGAAAGCACAAATATGGTTGGATTTAGATCTACCACTTTATTATTTTTCTTTTATTCTGTTATTATTTATTGTTTTTCTTTATTATTCGATTATTTGTCCCTTTAGGTTTTGTTCCCCTGTCCCTCCTTCTGCTTTCCTTTGAATTATTTGAATACATTTTTAGAATTCAATTTTAATTGATCTATTGTCTTTTTAGCTATATACCTTTTGAATTATATTTTTTAGTGGTTGTTCTAAGGATTTCAGCATACAGCCTTCAATCTCCACAGTACATGGAGTAATATTGTAATGCTTGCTGGGAAATGTAAAAATCTTGCAACCATATAGGTGTCCCTCTACTCTGCATCTACCCATCTCACGCTATAATTGTTATATGTATTGTATTCACATACATTACAAACCCCATGCTATAGTGTTATGATTTTTTGTTTTAAACAATTCTCTGCATGTTAAAGAAATTAAAAGAAAACATAATCTCTTTATCCAGATATTTACCTGATGCTCTTCATCCCTTATGAATATTCAGATTTATATCTGATATTTCCCTTCAGCCTGAAGAATGTCCTTTAGCATTTTTTGTAGTATAGACCTGATGGGGACATATTTTCTTTTATGGGAAATGTCTCTATTTTACCATCATTATTAAAGGACATTTTCATTGAACATATATTCACTTTTTTCCACAGAACTTTAAAGATGTGATTCTACTGTTTTCTGGCATTTATAGTCTCTGATGAGAAGTTAGTGGAGTTTCAAATAGTTATTTCCCTGAATGCAATATGCTATTTTTTTTTTCCAACTTCTTTCACACATAAAGATAGAGATTTTCTCTTTATCATTGGTTTTCAATAGCTTGGCTATGATGTGCCTAGGTGTGACTATCTTTGTATTTAATCTTCTTATTTAAGCTTCTCAAGCTTCTTAGATCTATAGATTTCTACCTTTCACCAAATTTGGGGAAATTCCAGCCATTATTTTTCAACTTTTTTTCAAGTTATTATCTCTCTCTTCTGCTTCTGGAATTCCAATTTCATTTATTATAGATCTTTCGATTTTGAGCCACAAGTACTTGAGGCTCTGTTTATTTTTTTTCAATCTCTGATCTCTCTATTCTTCTGAGAGAGACTT
Source organism: Ceratotherium simum simum (assembly GCF_057802395.1). Classification (NCBI taxonomy): domain Eukaryota; kingdom Metazoa; phylum Chordata; class Mammalia; order Perissodactyla; family Rhinocerotidae; genus Ceratotherium; species Ceratotherium simum. Next base: position 31,030,427 of record NC_141929.1, on the reverse strand, counting down.
CTGCCATGAAGCCTAATAAGTTAATTTTTATTTCAGATATTGTTTTTTCCAGTTCTAGAATTTCGATTTGTTTTTAAAATAGTTTTATTTCTCTGCTAAGATTTCATTTATTGTGAGTATATTTTCCTTTTGACCCATGATCATAGTTACAGTAGCTGCTTTAAAATTTGTGTCTTTTAATTCTAACAGCTGAGTCATCTCAGCTTTGGTCTCCATTGATCAACTTTTCTCTTAAAAGTAGGTCCCATTTTTCTGGTTATCTTTCATGTTGAATAATTTTGGATTGTACTTGGGAATTGTGAATGTTATATTGTGAAGATTCTGGACTCTGTTATATTCCTCTGAAGAGTATTGATTTTTGTTTGTTTGTTTTAGCAAGTAGTTACCTTGGTTAGACAAACTGCCAACTCTGTTTTTGGGGCAGCAAGTCAAGTCAGCTCAGTTCTTTTAGCTGGATTCTGCCCCATGCATGCACGGTTCATGGGTCCATCCAAGATTTTGGCAGAGTTAATATGCAGAATTTGGGGGGCTCTCTCCTCTGCTTGCTCCTTGCTCCTTTCACTTTCCAGTGACTATAGTTGTCCTAAACACTGTTCTCTGGTTCTTCCGGCCACAAAGACAGTGGGTTTTCCATCAAAGTTTTAGGTGTGCCACGCGAGCTGGCTTCAGCCTGCTGCCTGGCGGAAATGAGTAACTCGCCCTACACCGTTCCCTGCTCTTAAGGGTTGACTCTCCAGGATCTGCCTGCTTTTGTTCACTCTCCAGTACCTTCAGGTCAATGGTTTTTATATCTTGTCCAAAGCTGATAGTTGTTATCTGCACAGATAAGTAAGAACTTACTTGGCTGTGCTTAGGGTGACACTAACTTTCATTAGTGGTTAACTTCATAATTAAATATGTACATTTAAATTCATAAAACTGCCTATTAAATTATATCATCTGTTTTTTTTTTCTCTTTATATGTTGAGCTTCTCTTACTGATTTCATTTATTAAAAATAAGATTTTGTTGTTTGCCAGGTTGAGAAACCTCTAGACCATTGTGTTTGCTGGGGTTTTCTCCACTCCCAGCTTTGGCTCCAGCATCCTGATACTGGTTTTGCTGCACCAGGTACCGTACTTCCCGACACTGCAGACCAAGTCCTGCACTTTAGCCTTACTTAGCAATCCTTGCCACGTGCAGAGACATCGTTAACTTTTCCAAAAGCCCTCACATCTATGGCTGCATTTCAGCATCATCATAGCCCTGGAGTCCAGGTAGGCAGATGTGTAGCCATTACACAGATGAGGAAACTGAGGTCAAGTGATGAGAATTAACTTTCCTAAAGAGGCTGAAACCCAGGACACCTGATTCCAGTCCACGGCCCTTCCCCCAGACCTCACTAGGCAGAACAGAGAGGTTTAGGTTGTCTCCTACCAGGAAGCATGCCAGGTGAAATGCCTGGACCCCATCCACCCGAGGCAAGAAGGCACTCCAGGTTGTCATTCGAACTCTGCCTCTGTTCCTGCTTGGCTGTGTGGGGTGGGGCGGACCATGGCACCTCTCTGGGTGTTATCATCTCTGCTGCAGGAGAATGGACTGATTTGCAGGATTTCTGTGTTCCTTTTAGGATTTTAATATTTTTCCATTTTCTAATATTTTATGCTTAGTTTGATCTGCCTTCCTCAACTGCATCCTTCCTGATGTCTCTGTCTCATTCACTCATTCATCCATTTAACAAACATTTCTCCATCACCTAGCACATGGTAGGCACTACCCCACAAGCCAGGATATAGGCCTGAGGAGCACGGTCCTGCCTTCTCAGAGATCAATCACAGTCTACTGGGAGAGCTGGACGTGAGAACAGGCGGTGATAGGGCAAAATGGGGACTGTGGGAGCAGCAAGAAGGGGTGCCTAACCCAGACTTTGGGCCAAGAGCATGTGGGCTGATCATAGAAGACTTCCGGGACACAGTGACACCAGGTGAACAGGAATAATAATAATAATTAACATTTATTGAACATCGCCCGTGTGGGTGACCAACCTTCCTCATTTTCCTGGGACTGAAGGGTTTCCTGGGAGATGGGACTTTCAGTGCTAAAACCAGGCATGTCCCATGTGTCAGACACTGTTCTAAGCACATTGCATATATTAACCCATTTAGTCCTGACCCTAACTCTGTTATATGGGTGTTATTATCACCCCCGTGTTACAGCTGAGCAACCCAAGACACAGCAAGCTTTAGGGACATGTAAACCTTGACTGGGGCATGGAGTCAGAGACAGACAGAGCCGTGATCTGAACCCGGAGCCCGTGCTCTTGAACAGGACCACACGTGGAGTGGGTACCCCCTGGGTGAAGAGGCAAGAGAGGAGAGGGGTTACCTGCACTGGCTCCCCCTCTATCATTCTCCTTATCTGGAGAATGCGGACGCTCACAGGACCTACCTTACGGGTTGCTGAGGGTACTGAATGAGCTGAAGTCTGTGATGTTCTTAGCACACAAAGCTTGACTCATTGGACATGGTTGTGAATGTCCACAATTGTCATTACAGGGAAGGGGACAGGAGAGTTTGAGGAAGAGGGAACAGCCTGGAGGGAGGCTCAGAAGTGAGACGGAGACCGGGGACCCAGGGAGATCATCTGTTAGAGCACAAAGGGCTGGAGAGACAGAGGCAAGAGCTGGGCTCAGACACAACTTTAATTTTCCAGACCTGGTTTGGCAGGGCTAGGACTCCAGGGAGGCAAGTGAGGTATTAGCCTTGCATGCAAAACTTAAGAGGACTCAGAAATTAAGATGAACAATATTCTAGTGTAATATTTTAAAAATAAAAAGTAAGTAAAAGAAAATCCATGATGAACATAATATTCACATTTTAAAGACAGTGTCTGCCCTGTACCTGTACAATTTGGCCTCACTGTCCTCATCCTAATCTAATCCCTGTCAGATCCCGCCTTTATTTAAACTTTTGATATTCTGATCTTCATGAAATTTTTTTGCATTAACTTTGATTTTTTAAAAAAATAGTGCATTAAGGGGGCCAGCCCTGTGGCCTAGTGGTTAAGTTCAGCGCGCTCTGCTTTCGTGGCCCGGGTTCAGTTCCCAGGCACGGACCTACACCACTCATTGGCAACCATGCTGTGGCAGTGACCCACATACAAAATAGAGGAAGATTGGCACAGATATTAGCTCAGGGCAAATGTTCCTCAGCAAAAAAAAAAAAAAAAAAAAAAAAAAAAATTATTGCATGAACATATTGATCTTGATTACTGAATATTTGGCACACTTCAATTTTCACCCGAGGTGAGCGCCTCACATTTTTCACCCTTGTCCTGGCCCGGGACAGTCCTGGTTTATGCCTGTCATCTGGAAAAGCTGTTCAAAGTCTCCCTTTCACTCTCAGAAGTGTCCAGTTTGATAAATGACACAGTCGCCCCGCAGCCCTCCTGAGCAGCGGGTGGTGTAGGGTAAGTACTGCACCCCACAGGTGAGGGGTGGGCTTCCCTTTCTTTTCAGGCCTCCGGGACCCCCAGCTGCAGGTCGCTTCCCCTCCCCTCTCTGCCGTAGTCCCTCCGCTCACGCCCTGGGCTCTGGGGTGCTGGGGGAGAGGTGGCCTCAGACATGGCATTGCTATTTCAGGGCAGACGACGGCTTCCTTCTCTAGCCCAAATGAAACCTTTCCTCTCCGAAATTCCTCAGCCCTCTCATTAGCGGTTGTGTTTGTGGATAATAGCTATCCTGACGAGGCAATAAAAAATCCAGAGTGTGCCGCCCGGCCCCTCCTTACCCTTCCACTGGGAGCGCCTGCCAGCTCGGGCTGACGTCCTAATGACTCTGAGGCGGACCCGGGGGCTGGGAGTGGGCGTTTGTATTACAGCTGGATTATTTAATCCCCATTAGTTAAAAATGCCGGGCCACAGGCCAGGAGCCCAGGAAAATAAGTGGTGACAGGTGAGAGAAAAATAGCCTCCCAACGGCCTCTGCAGCCACTTCAAAGGGCATGGCCCTGCCAGGTAATTGAGGCCTAATGGACACCAGGTCCGGGAAACAGCTTGGCCAGAGATGCCCCAGCACACAAGAAAGTAGGGCAGGAGAGTGGGGAAAGGCTGCGCTGGCCAGGCCGGGCCCAGGATGGCCCCGTAATTAGGCCCAGACGGAGCAAATACCTTTTCTCTTGGGCGCTGTGTGGAGTTACTTACGTCTTCCATTTTGCGAGGTGAGAAGAGTGCCTTGGACCAGAGGCCAGCAGACCTCGGGAAGAGCTGGTCCCTTCCCTGCCCTGGCCTCCACTGGGGTCTGGTCCTTAGAGGGAGGAAGCAGGTGTGTGAGTGTATGTGTTTGCACATGTGTGTTTGTGTGCATGCATGTCTGTGTTTTATGTTTGCATGTGTGTGTGTTTGCACAGGCATGTTTGTATGTGTGCATCTGTCTGTGTTTGTATGATTGCATGCATGTGTGTTTGCATGCATATGTGTCTCGTGTGCATGCATATCTTGTGTGTATGTGTGTATGTGTGTTAGTGTAGGGGTCCCTCCCTCTGTGTCTCCCTTTTTCTTTCTACCCATATTTGGAATCTCACTTCAGGAAGGTGCTACAGCACCCTGTATCCATTTGGGACCTTGAAACAGTGTTCCCCTCCAGCCAGACTGACTTATAGAATTTCTAGAATTCCAGCTCAGACTGGAGGCTGGGCTGGCTGTTTAGATAGCAACTCCAATCAGCAGAGCGCAGGGAAGGAGCCCCTGGCCCTGCAAGGGCCACGGGCAGGTCCAGGCCCCAGCTGACTCTCCCGGTGAAATCCATTCATTGGCTGCCCCGGTGGTGCTCAGACGCCCACAAAGAGGCCGGAGGGTGAGGAAGCCCAGGTCTGGAGAAGCAGGAAAGCAAAATGCAGGCTTTTCCAGATTGAGGTCATCGGAGGACCTCCTTCACTATTGTTCCCCCACAGCCACAGACAACGTTGACCATCCCTTCTTACAGTATTTTTTATTAAATCAACGCACTTTTGAACTTATACTTACTTTAAAAAGAAACCTTTTATTGCTACCAGACATGGAAAAATCAATGTCATTTGGCATAAATAGCAGATAGTGATTAAAATGGGCACAATGAAAAGAGAAGGCAGTTTTCAATTGCAGCTAGCTACTGTGGCTGTTACAGGTCCAAGTTCGAGGTGGGGTTCTCTCTCTGATGAAAAGAAACATTAGCAAACCTTAAGGAAAGGTCAAGACCTTCTAGCACCAATGACTTTCCTTCTGAAGTCATCCAGAAATGAAAGCACATCAATGCTCATTGGATGGAGCCAGTGTCACGTGCAAGAGACAACCCCAATAATTGCTAAGCCCACAGGTGGCACTGGTGTGTGGTTGAAACCAGGCTGAGGAGTGGCATTGGCAAGGTCACTTGGTCTCACAAGCTTGGTTTCTTCCTCCCTAAACAGGAGACAGCATGGAACCTAGGTGGGGAGAATTGAAGGGAATGGATGGAAAGTCCTGTGCAAAGAACCTGGCACACAACACAAGCCCTCAACCGGTGTTCAGGTTACTTGGGCAGAAGTTGAGTTTCGAGTGCATTCCAATATCGGGAGATCCCCATGCTTGACAAGGAGCTCAACAGGACACTGAGCCGACCCAGGCTGGGGAGTCAGGAGACCTGGGGAGTCATGAGAGCGAAGGATGTTGAAAGCAAATACTGAGGCCCTGTAAGCCCTTTCTCTCACACACCTAGCGACTCCCAGGGCAAGGGGAGGAGCCCTGTTACAGGGGAGAGAGGCCCAGGGACTGGGGGGACTCACCAAGATCCCTCAGGGATGGGGGCGAGGGAACTTCCCCTCTCAGACCCAAGGGACATTCACTTACAGCAGCCAGGCGCTTTTCTAAGCATTTACACAAATATTAACTCACTTACTCCTCACTTAGTTACATACTATGACAGTTAAGGACTATTAGTACCCGTTTTACAGGTCAGGCTGAGTCACTGGCCCAAGGTCATTCAGCTCATTCCTTAAGTGGTGGAGCTGGGATTTGGACCCAGCCAGGCTCTGAGCTCTCAACCCCTGGCACCGAGCTTGCTCTCTGCAGATGCGCACACCGTGCTGTGTGTGCGTGGGTGTGAGCGTGTGCGCATGGGTGTCAGGGCCCGCGTGAGTCAGGTCAGGGTGTCTGCAGCCTGGGCCGCCACCAGGCAGCTCAGGCCAAGTAGAGTTTATTTTGCAAAACCAAACCCTGCTCATTTCAGTTTGTTAACATGAAAGCCGCCTCTAATTCCATCGACAAATACCACCTCCTCCGAGCTACAATTGGCAGGGGCGGCCGGCATCGCCCCATTCCACATTCCTTCGAGTCATCAAGTGGAAGGGCCAGAGCGTGGCCATAATTCAGGATTCAGCACTCAGGTTTCGTGAGACAACATCAGAAATGCCTCTGTAACCACCCGACTCCTCCGGGCACGGGGAGGGGCAAGGATGCGATCCAAGATGTGGGCTGCTGCCCGGTTCCTGCCCATGCGGGGGGCCGGGTTGGCGGCGCTCCGCTGGCCCAGACAAGCGCCGGCTCTGTCGGAGCTGAGACCCGGGGCCGATTGCCCACGCGGGCACTGCCTCACTGCCCACCGCAAGGACAGGGAGGGTGGTTTATAAATACGCACCCAGCCGGCCTCTCACCGTCCCCCTGGGATCAGGCATTTCTGTGGCCACGGGACAGGAACCCATCTGGCTGAATGCTGCCATTGATGGCAGCCAGACCCACCTGCATGTCAGGGAGGGGACAGCAGGGCTGGCGGTGGGCTCTGTGCCCACGTACTTGGGGCCCCAATGGGCACTGCGGCCCTTCAGGTTCCTGGAGGACCAGGGTAGAGGTGGCAGGACCTGGGGGTTCAGCAGAGTGTGTTGTCCTCTTCACTGCCCCCACTTTGCCTCCATTAACGCCCCAGGTCTCTCTGGGGCATCACAGCCCTGCCTCCTCCCATCCCGCCTCTGAGTGTCCCCAGGGCTGCTATCCTGAAGCCCAGCTCTGGTCTTGGAGCTCGTGAAGCCCATCAGTACCTTCCTCCCCACAAAATCGAGTCTAGGAAGTTCCAGATCCTGGTCATCGAGAACTCTCCCAGTCCAGCTCCAGTTTTGACCTGGTGGGTACGGTAGACGCCAAGGTGCCCCTCCCAGATCCCCTGTCCTGGGCCCCTGCACGCATCCCCAGCTGCGGTGAGCGCTGGCTGCTAACGGCTTGCAGCTGCCGCTTTCTTCAGAGACTGCCCTCTGCCAGAGTGCCTGCCGGGGAAGTCAACCTCTCCCCGACCCCAGAAATCATTTGCACGGGAATCCCTGTCTTGGTTCTGCTTCTAGGGTACCCAACCTAAGACTGTAAAAAAATATAAACAAACAAATAAATAAATAGCAAATCCAGGGGAGCAGAAATGTGTAAGTTATAAGTTTGCTAACTATTTTTTTTCAGATTGAACATTTTGTCTTTTAACTTAGTAAAGATTTATTGAGTATACAGTCATTAGCTGCGATATACATGCTAAAAGTCATCCACCGTATATTGACACACACAGTGTCACACATAGGCGCGTGCATTTACACACAGTCATACGCCATGCACATTTCCACATGCCTGGGTTCACGCCACATGTCTGTTTACATGTAAAGCTTAGCGTATAATCCTATACCTTATCTTCACAAACTCTGATGCTCCGTATATATTTGTTTATGCCCTATATGCATTCACGCACAGACATATCTTACCTATGTTTGTGCATACACAGAATCATGTGACATGTATGCACACACGTGGTCATGCCTCAGATACAATTATATATTCACAGTCCTATTCCATATATATACACCCACCAATAGTCATATTCATTTATACCACAGTGTGTATATGCTCAGATTCCTGGGCAAAGTGGTGGCTTATTTCCTTAAAAAGAAACACACAGTTGATTAATTTTTTCCCGTGAATTTCTCCCTTGTTCAATGGGAGGAAAAAGTTGTTGTGTTTGTGTATCAGGCTCATTAGCCTAGATAAACTGTTGGTCCCTCATAATGATGAATGACAGAATTGTGCAGTTGTTGCAAAAATAAGTCATGCGGTGAGGAGAGAACTGAAGATTATATCTAACACCAGGGGATGGCTTATTAATCTCACTTCTGGTGGAATTCCTGAGTAAATCAGTCTCCTTTATTAATGATATTTCACTCTGCTCTGCGAGACATCTTTTATCCAGCCAGAAGGGCAATTATCTATTTAGGCCAGGAAACAATATTAGTTACTGTCTCAGCTCCAGGGCAAGGAGAGGAGCCAAGAGAAGAAAAAGGGGAGAAAAACAGAGCAAAGGGCTCCTGTCCCCAGACTGATGGATGCCAAGGTCCCTTAAGCCCCCAAGCAGGTTCCTTCCCTCATGCCAAAGGGGCTTGTGTGGTGTGAATGTAAGTGTGTATGTGTGTGTATGTGATTGGGGTATAGGGATCTGGGGACAATTGTCCTGCTCCCCTTCCTGAAATAGCCAACATTGACTCACTCATTCACTGAGCATCTATGAGCACCTACTACGTGCCAGGCCTTTGCCTGGGTGCTGAGGGTTTCCTGGAATGAAGAAGGCACGGCCCTCATCCTCCATCCGGGAGCCATTTCTCCTTTGAAATTCTGTTTTCACTGAATCCATCTTTGACTGCAGTTTGGGGAGAATGGGGGATCAAGTAACAGGCCATGATAGGAAAAGGAGGAATTTTCTAGGTTAAACCACCATTTTTCTCTGATTTACTAATTGTCTGCCGTGTAGCAGTTACTGTATAGATACAGCAAGAAGAAGGGGAGAGCTTACTTAGCTGGCTTACCAGGAAAAGTAACTAAATTACTGACCCTCTCAAAGGACGTTTAGTCAATGTGCCCGTTTCTTGTCTTAGTCATTCATGTGACAGGCATTTATGGAGCACCCACTGTATACCAGCACCTGTGCTAGACTCTGGAGAATCAAGGATGAGTAAGACGTGATTCTTGCCTGCCAGGGGTTTATAGCTAATGGGAGATTTGGCCTGAAAGCAAAATAACAACTCTGCACGTTAATAAAAGACAAATGAGTTCTATGTGCCTAGCGCAGTGGCAGGCCCAAAGTGTGTGTGTGTGTGTGTGTGTGTGTGCGCGCGCACTTGTGTGTGTGTAGCAGATGGGAGAAATCAAAGACAGCGTGCTGTGGCAGAAAGCACTCGTGTCTAACGGCAGTCGTATCTGGTTTCCAGTCTTGGCTTAGTCACTGATCAGCCCTGGGCCCTTGCCTCAGTCCCCGGTCTCTCTGAGTTTCAGCTTCTTATCCATAAAATGGTGCTGAGAGCAGTTTCTTGTGAGATTTTACGCCGACGCCTTGTTATCCTCATCACTTTTTCAAAAGGATCGAATACGCAGAGATGGTCAATAAATAGAAGCTTTTATAGATACAAATGACGCTGACTCTGTCCTGAGAGGCGATCTAGTATCATAATAATTCTGATGGTCGTTTGTGAGCACTTAACGATAGTTCAGGCACTATTCTGAATGCTGCACGTGTGTCCTCTCTCCGAATGAGTCAAATCCGGGAAAAACTGACAGATGGGGAATTGTTCTGGCCTGAGCACCCCGTGAGTGATCCAGACAGAAACGAGCTTTGGGGGAAAAGGCACAGTGGGGGAGCCCCCGGGATCACCTAGGCCCTGAGACTCCAAGAGTAGACTGCTAACCAGCCGCAGCGGAAATGGCGCAGAGACGCAGAATCGCGCCACCCCCACCTGCGGAATCAGAAGCTGCATTTCGAGACGTCCCCCACACTAAGTGTGAGCAGCACAGGTCTAGTGCATTCTCCTCTGAGGTCCAGGACCCCCTCTGCAGCCTCTCGTCGCTTCTCCAGGCGGGGACACTTACTACTGCTCGCTCTGCGGTCCCGTGTTGCAGGGCGAGTGAAGGTGGGGGAGCCTCCTGGTGGCATCTGAGCTGGCGGGCAGTCGGGACCCTGGGGAGACGGTCCTCAGCAGCACAGCATCTCCTCTCAGGGCCTGGAGGGAACAACACTGGGCCTGGGGTCCCTCAAAAGGCACGGTAAGCTGGGTCTCAGTTAAGCTGAGTTTTCTCCTTACTGTATGCTAGGCGCTATGCCAGGTTGGCCTTCCATCAATGCCTATAACCTCACCTCCACGCTAGGAGGGGGGCACTGCTTTTGTTGCCACTTTACAAATGAGAAAACAGGCTCTGAGAGACCCTCTTGTCCACTGTGACTCGGTGGCAGAGCCTGCATTCACACCCATGCCTCACTGTTACGAGCACCGACCATTGGACCACACTGCCCCGCAGACCCCCATCTTCCACCCAGTTCCTTTTCCAATGCCTGGACTAAACTGCAGGAAGCAGTGCCCTCCCTCCTCCCTCAGCCTTGGCCTTCTCTGGGCAGGGGTGGTGGTAAGGCCAACATAGGTGGTTCCTCCACCTCAGGCAGGGGCTGGGAGACAGGCTGGGCCTGAGCCCCTCGCCCACGGGCCAGCAGTGCTGGCAGAGCTGCTGGTGGGCAGCAGAAGATGCTGAGGCCCAGCCCCTCTCCGTCAGCACTTTTGCTGCCCCCAGCCCTCCCCACCCCAGTAATTAAATAAGTCTCTGGAAGAGGAGCCTGTACAGTATGTCATAAAATCTCTCTGAACTACCTATATTTACCCCTGAAAGTGAATTCTTTATAAGACCCGGGATATCAAAGAGGCCGGGGATCAAAGTCATTTTAATAAGCCAGCCGAGTGCGCCTGCCCAGCCGGGCCTCCTCCCGCTGCCCTCCTCGCAAGGCACTTAGGACGCCCCTTGGGCCACATTGTCACTCTGATTGCCCACTGCACACGCCTTCTGGGAAACAAAAGCGCCGCCCTGCTCGCCCCCGGGCCCTGCCCACCTGCCCCGGCACAGGCTGTCTTCCTGCGTTGCCTGTCCTCGGCACCAGCCTCTGAGTTCACGTGCCTGGAAGTGTCATCAGGAACAAGTCACAGTATGCTGGGAGGGTGGCAGCCAGGCATCTCTGAACTGACCCGCTGATGTGGTTAGTCTACAGAGACCTAAAAAAAGTGAAGCCAGTGCAGCATTAAAAATTGGAACCAAGTCAGGAAAACAGTTCCCTTGGGGCTGGTTATTGAAAAAGGTATGAGGAAGTCTTTTGGTGTGGCTTTAGTTACACGGGTATGTGCAGTTCAAGAAAATTCATCAAGCTGGATAACGGAGATGTGTGCACTTTCCTACACGTGTGTTATACTTCAATAAAAAGTCCTTAAAAATCACGGCAGTTCACGTACGATTCTGCTGGGCCGGATTCTCCGGAGATCTGGTCACCATCAACGGGAGCTGAGTCTTGGCTCCCCAGGAAGAGAGAGGTGGGCTCCAGCCTGTCCCACTCCCTACCCAGCCCATCTACACCATTGCCTGCCCTCGTAGGAATTTCGGTGTGAGATTCTTGGTCAAATTCAACCCTCTCATTGTACTAATGGGGAAACTGAGGCCCAAAGAGAGGAAGCCAGGAAGTTGAAAACAGACCCAACTTTTTTTTTTTTTTTTGGTGAGGAAGATTGGCCCTGAGCTAACATCTGTACCTATCTGCCTCCACTTTGCATATGGGACGCCACCACAGCATGGCTTGAGGGGCAGTGCATAGGTCCACGCCCAGGATCCGAACTCACGAACCCTGGGCCGCCGAAGTGGAGCACGCAAACTTAACCACTACACCACTGGGCCAGCCACCAGACCCAATTTTTAACTGTTGATTTAGACTTGTTCTCTTACATCAAGAATTGGCAAACTATGGGGGCTGGCCCGGTGGCGTAGTGGTTAAGTATGTGCGCTCCGCTTTGGCGGCCTAGGGTTGGCAGGTTCAGATCCAGGGGACGCACCGATGCACCATTTGTCAAGCCATGCTGTGGCACTGTCCCATATAAAGTAGAGGAAGATGGGCACGGGTGTTAGCCCAGGGCCAGTCTTCCTCGGCAAAAAGAGGAGGATTGGCGGCAGATATTAGCTCAGGGCTAATCTTCCTCACCCAAAAAAAAAAAAAAAGAGTTGGCAAACTATGGGGTCAGCCCCGCAGCCTAGCAGTTTAAGTTTGGCATGCTCTGCTTCAGCAGCCTGGGTCGGTTCCTGGATGCGAACCTGCACCACTGGTTGGCGGCCATGCTGTGGCAGCAGCTCACATGCAAAATAGAGGACGACTGGCAGTAGATGTTAGCTCAGGGAGAATCTTCCTCAAGCAAAAAGACGAAGATTGGGGACAGATGTTAGCTCAAGGCAAATCTTCCTCAGCAAAAAAGAAAAAAAAAAGAAGAGTTGGTAAACTATGGCCCATGGGCCAAATTCAGCCTGCTGCCTGCTTTGTAAATGTAGTGGAAATAGCCTCGGCAGTTTGCTAATGGCTGCCTTCGTGTTACATGGTTTTGTATTGAGTGCTTGAGGCAGAGACTGTATGTGGCCCACAAAGCCCCAAATAGTTTGGATTTGGACCCTTACAGAGAAAGCTGGCTGACCTCTGCCTTACACCATAATGTTTCCTATATCATGTCCGAGGGGCAAATGAAATGCAGGTGCCGTCCAGCAACAGTCAGCCAGGCCATCCTTGAGTCCGGGAGTCTACCCCACGGCTCCCCCGCCCACCGCTGTGCTGGCCTCGGGACGGGTACACAAACAGACGAGTCAGGGCTGCCTCTCCAGCTGGGAGCCAGCGCACGCGAGGGCGGGCCAGGAGCCAGGCTGCTCTGCCACCCGAGCAGTGTGCCTCGGGAAAGAGTCTTAACCTCTCTGGACCCGAGCGCAGCACACCTGCCGCCCGCCAAGTGCTAGTGAGAAGGCCTCAGAGGTCACGTGGCTGAGAGGGCGTTGTTCGTTCTGAAGGGCAAGGGTGTTGAGGACAGTGGTGACGACTCCATCGTCTCGGTGACTTCCTGCCCACTGCGCTCCATGCACAGGGCTTGGCACTCTTAACGGATGATTCTATTGAATACTCGCAACCAACCTCTGAGGTTGGTACTATTATTTTGTCCCTTTGACGAGACTAAGGCATTTAAGACTTGAAGACGTTCGGTCCGTCCACAGACATTTATCGAGCACCTTCCGTGTGCCACACTCTGCTTTCGGCTCTGGGGATAGCACGGTGAGCAAAACGCAGACACGCGAAGTTTCCCTGCTAACAAATTAATTAGCTTGCCCAAGGTCAAGCAGCTGGAAGTGGGGAGCTGAGGCTGGAACTCAGCGTTGTGTAGAGTAGCCAGTAGGCTGTCTTTCTGGAGATGATGGAGAAGGAGTAGGCTCCCTTACTGGAGATGATGGAGAAGCAGCAGGCAGCAGTGAAGGCCGGGGCCCCAGGACTTTGGCCCAGGTTCCCTCTCCAGACATCTCCCAGTTCAAACACGGTGATGGCAACTGGGCGCCGCCCTCGGGAGGCCCCTGGAGAGCTCCCAGGAGCCGGGCAGCTCTGTTAGCCCGCCTTACTGCTCGGGCACCTGGACATATGTCAAGTGGACCCCTCTTGAGATGAGTCCTGCCCTGAGCTGCAGCCCAGAGGCTGTCTGAGGCCTTCTCCAGGGGGTCATGGAAGAATCCCCCATCCTCTTGCTTCCTGGTGATCTGAAAAAAGCCCCCCCGGGAGACTGGGCCTTGGGGCTCCTTTGGGACTTGAGCTGCCTATGGTGTCCACAAACGTCCAGATGATGGAGAATCCTGCCCACGGGGCCTTGACAATGGTTTCTCCACCGTGAAAAGTGGGAGGGGTGGAACTTGGACCCTGCCAGGCTTTAGCACCAGGGGCTGAGGGCGAGCAGGACCTACATACCAAAGGCCAAGCTCCCAACTCAGACAATTCACCCTGTGACCCTGCCCGGGCTCTGCCCTGCCTCTGTAGAGTCTCTTTGGAGACCCCCTGCCCCAACCCCTGTGCTCCTGCTGCATTGGACTGCCCTGCTAGTTCCCAGCCTCCCTCCTGCCCCCAAGCCTTTGTGCAGGAAAGTCTCTCTCCCAGGAGCACCCTCCCCTTTGCCTGGCAAAGTCCTCCCCAGCCAAATTTCCCCTCCCCTTCAAGGCCCTGCTCAGAGGCTATCACTTCTGGGACGTGTCCCTAATGCTGCTGCTCCTGCACCCACTACTGCACCCACCCCGAGACTCCCGGACCACCCCAGGGTGTCCCTGGGAGAGGTTCTGGCCCAGATTGGGAGTTCCTGGAGGGTGCGGGCAGGGCCAGAGTCACCTCTGGGTGCCCAGTGCCAGACAGGGCCTGGCCCAGATGAGGGGCAAATGTGCTGAATAGACAAAGCTTGGTTTTCTTTTGCAGAGTATCCAGATAGCTCCTGGCT